>NC_050517.1:33624522-33700778 GCF_002922805.2 Oryzias melastigma | reverse complement strand
GGGCGGGGGGGCATCATCTGTGACAGATTTCACACAAAATCCTCCTATAAACGCCTGGAAGGCTCAAGAAGGAAAGGAGACGTGACGCACCGCCGCCCCCTGCTGGAGACGCCGCAGCATCACATGATCATCAGACTCACGGCTCATCCGGTGATCCACCACCGCCTGCGCTTGCTTGGCCGAGCACTTGGCGAACCAGTTGTCCCCCAGTAACACCGTGACCTCGTTGGTGCGCACCAGCTTCCCGGGCATGAAGGCCAGCGGGCCGAAGGGAACCTGCACGCAGGACGGACCACAGGAAGTGGAGCAAACAGGAGAAAAACATCCTCAAGTTAAGTTTTTTGGGGTCGCTTTTAAAAAATAATTTAAACTTTTAAAGGGACCTAAGAACAGCTCACCATGATGTCATAGGAGAGTCGATCTGGGAGCGTTTTGAGACGATCGCTGAGTGCTTCATAATCCCCCGACACCTTCGACCTGAAGGTCCAGACACAGAAAAACTCAAAATTTGAGGAGTAAAGTTATTTAAAATATATAAGGGGAGGCTGTTATAAAGGTGGAACAGAGGGTGTCATTCCCCTGATGGCCACAAGAGGGCACTGATAATCATATGAAGGAAAATATAAATTTGAAAAGTTAAAAACATTAACTTTTATTCACTTATAATACAAATGTATTTTTTTATATTTTGTTTCTAAATTATATTACAAATCTTTAATATAACAATAAATCATGTCCATCTTCTGTGCTTTCATGAACGAAATAAATGACTGTTGATACAAAATAACATTTAAATGTATACTTAAAGAAACAAAACAAACTAAAAGTTTACAATAAAACAACCAACAGAGTTGAGAAAATAAGCATTTCAATAAATGAACTTATAATTTAAAAAAAATTGACACCACAAACAAATCTCTTCATTTAAATACACGCCAAAACTTTTGATTTTTATCTGATTTCTCTAGATTTTTCACCTGATTCATGTCAACAAAATATCTTCTATCAGATCATTTGTATTCATTTCCACAGGAAAAACATAATACAGTGAAACAACACAAGGCATCGTTTGCTGTGGAAATGAAGAAAACTTAATTTTCTGCCTCTTTTATGTTCAATACATATAAAAAAACAAAAAAGTAAATCTACAACCAAATACACAGTAATATGTGGATGAGGAGAAAAGTATTTACAGGTGAAAACAAATAAAATATACATCAAGATTGGGAAGTCTTTATCTTCTGTTCCACTGAGTTTTTATAACTCAACGCAACAACAAACAAGTCTATTAATTGTTTTTTCTAGTTTTTCGTTGTTGTATTTCAGTTCAAGGGTATAATTCAAACCCCTTGAACTAAAATACAATTTTTTTAACTTTTATTCTGAATTTTGGCAAAGAGAAAACCTCATAACCTTTTAACTTATACTTACTATTTCTTATTGTGAACATATTTTGAACCTTATGTGGCAGACAGCTTTGATTGGGTTTGTGCTTTATAGTTAGATTAACCAAGTCATTCAATTTAAATATTTTTTAATTTACTGAAAATTGGATTAGAAGGATCCTTGTATTTACTTGCAGAAATGATTCTCATTGCTTTTTTCTGCAGAATGAAAGTTGGATTGATGAATTTCCCCAAATTTAATTTCAATAATTCATCTGTGGAACAATCAGTGAGTTATATAAGAAATAGAGCGCTTTACTGTCACTGAAACTATCTGGTTTGCTTCAGCATAAACACACCTGTCAGGTTTATTCTGTTCTTTTACATCATAAAAATTAAAGTAATAAACAAGAAAAAGGGGAAATCAAAGGAGAACTCTGCAAAAGTAAGAGAAAAAAAGCCGTTTTTGATTCTGTGACCAAAAATAACCAGACATTTACATGAGGGATCATGTCTCCATAGTGAAGCACGGGGTGTAAGTATCATGATTTGGTGATAAGTCTCGTGAGTTTTAGATTCTAGTAAAACCGTCGCAATTTTTTAGCATCTTTGTTATATTCATCGGTTGAAAATGTTCTGCAAAAACACATTTACACTCAAAAAAGAAGGAAAAGGATTAAAAACGAAAGAATTTGAGACCAAAACAGTTTAAAGGTGAAATATTTCAACATCACTGAGAGGAGAAACATCTGCCGCTTACCAGTGCTGGATCCGTCTTTCACAGTCTTTCACCACCTGATGCAGGAAAAAGTCGTTTATGAACAAAAACGAGCTTTTATTACAGATTTTAAAAAGTAAACTTTCAGAAGAAGGTTTTAATGCTGCAAAAATGTGACTATTTTGGCACATCTGTTGCTGTTTGTTCCTCATTAGGAGAGAAAACAGAAGTTCATCAGCAAATGGTCTAAATATGGAATCTGAAACCAAACAACCTGCAGAAGGAAAGCTGCAAAAGCAAGAGGGATTTCTGACTGATAACTCAGGTAAAGGTGTGAGGGGAGGGGCTTATGGATTCACCTGAAATGTCAGAAAAAACGACAATAATTCACCACCTGAAAACGAAACTAATCTCCTCTCCTCTCAGGCCTGCAGGTGATGTTTTTCAAACCCAAAGTTTGAGCAAAGCCCTCCAAACATCTGCAGCCCAGACCTCTCAGATGACGGACTCCAGCCTCGTGGCCCGCAGCTGCACGTCTGCTCACGCGCTCCTCCTCTTACCTTCTCCTGCTCCTCTCGGAGCCTGTGAACTCCTCCGAGGGGCTCCATGTCCGCTCTACCTCCTCCTCCAGCCATCGTTACTCCGCACGTGCGCAGGTGAGGAGCCCCGAAAGCTCAGGGTTTGTTGTGAGTCCTAAAGAAGTGTTTATGAACGCAGCAGCGGCTCCTCCGGAGGCCCGTCCCGCGCGCCTTCATCAACGGGGCATCGACGGTAATCCTCACTTTCGAAGCTGATATCATCTCACACGCTCATTTCAGGGGCTCTGCATGCTCTCCAAAAATATCCGCCGTGTTTGGATCCAGAGGTTAGCAGAAAACTCCTCGCTTCTGTCGCTGCGCAGATCGACCACGGGAAAATAACAGCGGCTCTTCCGGTGTGGGGTTTCAAAATAAAACACGTGACAGGAAAGGACTTAGGCACGTCACGTTTTTATGCAAGTTTCTCCCAGAATAATAAACCACAATTTACTTGTGACCGTAATGTAAAATTTATCACAAGTCTAATGTTTATTTGTCTCAGAATTGGGACACGCAATTAAATTGTTGCTCTTATTTTGAAAATAAAGTGTGTCATTTCTGTTTGAGATCTAGAAAAGTCTACCCAAAGTGCACTCTGGGTAAATGCTTCGGGCTGTAAACATTGCAAAAACGTAAAAGATAATCTGAATGTTAATTCTTAGCCGCACAAGAATACAACGTAAAAAAATCAACAAACAAAAACACATATAGTTAACAGTTTATGGATGATTGCTTCCTTTACTAAAACTTTAATTTTATGAAGAAAAATGAATTAAATCTGCAAACTCTGCAGGTTAATAAACAGTTCAAAGGCATTACATTTATTTTTTTTTAATTAAACAGATGAAAAGCTTTACATTGTTTTCTACTGAAATAAATATTCTAAACTATCAAATACTGGTTAATTACTTTAATACTACATTTAACACCCACAATGTCATGTTCAATGACATCACTGACACATTTTAAAAACTGCATTTAGGTCGTATATTTTGGGTCAGGATTTGACTGTTTTATTTTAGACATTATTATTATGTTAGTCATTATTATTTTTCATTGTCTTCAGTTTATAACCGGACCTCCAGATCATTTTATTTTATTGTTATTAATGATGTTATCTTGCGCTTATTTCTAACTTGTGTAATTTTGACAAAATATATTTTTATGTAGAGTAAATTTTTGAAAGTTATTTAAGCTTTAAGTTGATTTATTCTGGAATAATATTCCTGCCTTTTTATTATTTATGTTTAAAAGTTACGGTTTTAAAGTTTTAAAAATTGTCATTCTGTTAGCTTTTTGGATTATTTTGGCATTTACTAAGATTGTATTTTGGCTATTTTGGAGTTCAGCTAATATTTCAGCAACATGCTAGCTGTTTTGGCTAATTTTGGCTTTTCATTTTACATTTTTTAGGCTGCTTTGGAGTTAGGCTTATATTTACACACTAGTTGTTTCTGCTAATTATTTATTTTTTTTAATTTTTAAGGCTATTTTGAAGTTTCGCTTTTTTTCAGCTGCATGCTAGCTGTTTTGGCTAACCTAATGTTTTTTGTTGTTGTTTGTTTTATGCTAATTTGGCATTTAACTAATATTTTAGCTGGCTATTAGCTTCACCGTTTTCAGCTATCAGCTTCAGCATTTTTAGCTATCAATTTCAGTGTTTTCAGCTATTAGCTTCAGTGTTTTTAGCTAAATTTCAGCATCTTCAGCCATCAGCACTAGCATTTTCTGTGCCAAAATTCAGCTTACAGCATTCACACTAGCATTATCACAGGTAATGCTATATATCGAGTTCATAGTTTATGTTAAAAAGTTACGGTTTGAAAGTTTTAAAAATGTAGTTTCAGAGTGTTCAATAAATGTTTATCCTGTTCGGTCCGCGACCTAAGGTGTGTTTTGGATTTTGGCCCCTTGTGCGATTGAGTTTGACACTTGTGGTTTAAATGTTTGCTTCAGTTTATCTTGAAGCTAAAAGTCTCCGGTTGTCCGGTCTCGACTGTCTTTACTAACCTTTATGCTACTTAGACTATAATAAATATAGCAGAGCTCTGACTTCATTTATACATCCTGTGATAACATGAATTTTGTATCTTCTTCACTTTGTACACACAATTTTGTTGTTTGAGTTTTAAATTTAAATTAAGTACAATAAAATGAAAATAAATTGAATATCTGTATAGTTTTGGAATGTATTTAAAAGACTTATTAACAGAAAGAAATCAAAATATTCTTTCCAGATAATCTTATAATGCATTGAACAGGTTTGCATTTTTTTTTGTGATTTTACTGTCATATTTTATATTTTATTCACTTAACAAAATAAACATTAACTCTAGAAGAGTGTGCGATCAGTTTCTCTTCTAACTACATGCTGTCGTTAAAATACTAACTGCTTCATCTTATAGCTGGAGCAACAAAAATCAAAGTTTTAAGTTCACTTTTGATCAAACCTTTCAACTTTAACAGTCAATCGTTGACTGTAGTGCTGACTTACAGGACTTTCTTCCTCTTTTTCAAATTTTAGTTAAGCAAGAAATTTGATCATTTCTGCATCTGGGGTCTTCAAATAACAAAACACCTGTTTGTCAAAGTATCATTTGTCATGACTGCATTCCAGCTGTACATTTAGAGTATTCATAGATCCACTGTATAGGTTAAGTGTTATGGGGGAACCATTAAGGAACACAAAGTTATGCATTTAAAAGATTCTTATTTTAATAATAATAATAATAATGCTGTTATTTTTATTATTATTATTACTTCATTTGAACCACGTGGCAAAACTTTCACTAATATAATAATTACGTTAAAATTTTCCCTAAAAAAGACAAAAGAACAGAGTCACCAACAGGATGTTTTAAATAAACTGTAACTCTATCATTGTTGTATTTAGTGTCCCTCGTAAAATTTACAAAATTAAGCACATTTTGATTAAATGTTTGAGATATAAACAGTTTTCACCAACAAAGAAGAATAGTTTCAATTTAATTGTAAACTGCAGTAAAATGTATAAATAAAGTATAAATAAAGGGCCAAAGAAAAGGCTTCAGTTTTTTGTAGAAACACAAAGACCCGAACCTTCCTGAAGGCAGCACCGCTGATCTCCCATCAGGCATTGCGGCATCGACATAAACAAGCTAGCCGAAGATGACGAGCAGTGAAGTCTAACTTCTTATAAAATGATCTCACCGCGTTAAGAACCACTGGGAAGATTTCATCATTTTGTAAGGTAGGTTACTGTTTTTTGATTCCGTTTATGGATTTATGCCTTAAATTACACGAAATACTTTAAATAAAACTAAAAATAGAAGCGGCTAGCATCTTCAAGTTACCCATTCAATTCAGTTTATTATTAAAGCACCAGTTTTAGACCGATTTAAGGACAGGAAAAACAGAACCGAGGTAAATTAAGGACACATTATTATGATACTGATCTAAAATTACATTTTAACATCAGTTTAAATAGAACGAGTTTCGGTGAAATGACTTTAGTTCCCAATGTTTTGATGTAACACATCTGATTTACTTTGTTCATTTATTTATTGTTATAAATATTGTCATAAAATGGACACCTAAAGCTAAACAGCTTCTGAATAGATGTGAACTGGTAACATTTATTTACTGAAACAACACTGCCTTTAGGTCTTTTAAATTCACCAAACCTCTATTTTCTCCTTAAGATTTTTTTAAATAGTCTTGGTATTTGAACATTGAGTCCGTAATAATAAATGATTCTATAAATTATTTTATTTTATTCTAATATTAACTAAGTGAAATAAATTAGGCAGTTAAATAAACTTAAAATATGTCCTGAAAACCGGGAAAAAGAAGTTAAATTTCACATTGAAAACAATTTACACACAAAAAACAGTTTGATTCAAATCAAACTTTATTTATGAAGCACTTTTCACAATAAAGTACTTTACATAATTAAAACAATGAAAATTACCAAATTCCCAGAATGCCCCTCTCCAATTTTTGTCAAATCAGCTCCTTTTCAGATAATCATCTTTTTAAATGTAAAGTGAAGAGATTGGTATGAAGGTCTTAATAAAGCAGATCATCATGAACAATGTTATGGGTGTCAAACTGTTTTTTTTCTCATTTCTAAGTTGTTATTTTACTTTTTAAAACTTTATTGCAAACAACAGTTTCAGTACAAAAAACTGTACAAAATAGCCATTATTATTCATTGTACATCTATAGATTTCTGAAAGTACATCTGTAAAAGTATCAGAGTGATGCATCATCTGTGAGACTGTCTGAACCTTGAACTCTGACCTTTAGCATGGGCCCTCGAGTTGATGAAGTCATGAAGCTCTGCTGTGAGTTATCGGCCAACCAGCAGATTAAGACCGCTGTGAAAAGCTCTGGGAAGGGAGCGGCGGCGGCTGGTGGGCTGGCCTTTGCTGGAGGCCTGTTTGGAGGCCCTCTCGGAATTGCAGTGGGTGAGTGGCGCTCCACGCAGAGAAACCTTTGCCCAGGACTGGATCACACACGTTTAAAACTCCTCCTGCAGGTGGCGCTGTGGGCGGGCTCCTTGGCTGCTGGCTGACCAGTGGCGAGTTCAAACCGCTGCCTCAGATCATCATGGAGCTGAGCCCCCCGCAGCAGCAGAAGCTCTACGACGACGTGATGGCCGTCCTCGGAGACGTTCAGTGGACGGACGTGGCTCAGCTGCTCGCTCTGGTGATGAGCAACGGCGCGCTGAAGCAGCAGCTGACCGCCGCTCTGGTTGGTTTCGTCACCAAGGAGTTACAGGCAGAGGTGCACTACGTGGACTGATGTCCTTCTGAACTAAGACTGAAAGGATTTCAGGATGAAGGAGAATTTTAGTGGAAAATTTATATTTCTGGACATGTAAAGGTGCCATCACAATCTTTTAGAGCTACGATTTAAAGCAGATCCTTAAAACTGAAATACGATGATGTATTACTACGGACTCAGACGACATTCAGATATTTCACCTTTAAACAACTGCCTATAATTATGTTTTTGTCATGAATAAGCTTTCAGATCTTTATAATCCACGTGTAAAGCCTTATTTATTTTGTGCAGCGACAGAAGAGACTGTTGTTGGACTGAAGGAGCCAAACCTTTGTTGTATATTCGTCATTCACATGAACCATCAGCTGGTTTGCACTTTATTGTGTTTGTTTTTAATTAAAAAAAGAAAGTGGTCAGCAGGTGCTGGATTTTTTCTCTCTTCAATGAAACTCACCTGCAGTAAAGCTGAAATGTTTCATTGTTAAATCCTGATTTGTCAGAGAATGTTCTCATTTATCCAGGTGACATCATATTATAAGGGCTGCCACAAACGATTATTTTAGTAGTCGACTAATCACCGATTATTTTTTCCGATTTGTTGACTAATCTGGTCATACGGAAACTGGATGTAAAACACACCTTAACCATCGTTAGCTTTAACTAAAAACTAGATATATAACATTACCTGTGATAATGCTAGTGTGAATGGAGTGAGGTGAATTTGGCCACTGAAGATGCTAGAGCTGATAGCTGAAAACACTGAAACTGATAGCTAAAAATGCTGAAGCTGATAGCTGAAAATACTGAAGCTGATAACATTGAAGCTGATGGCTAAAAACGCTGAAGTTGATAGCTGAAAACACTGAAACTGATAGCTGAAAATGCTGAGGCTGATAGCTGAAAACGCTGAAGTTGATAGCTGAAAATGCAGAAGCTGATAGCTGAAAACATTGAAGCTGATAGCTAAGACAGTTGAAGCAGATAGCTGAAAACGCTGAAGCTGTTAGCTAAAAATGCTGAAGTTGATAGCTGAAAACGCTGAAGCTGAAAACACTACAGCTGATGGCTAAAAACGCTGAAGTTGATAGCTGAAAATGCTAAAACTGATAACTAAAAACGCTGAAGCTGATAGCTGAAAATGCTAAAGCTGAACTGAAAACGCTGAAGCTGAAAATGCAGAAGCTGATAGCTGAAAAAGCTGAAGCTGTTAGCTAAAAATGCTGAAGCTGTTAGCTAAAAATGCTGAAGTTGATAGATGAAAGCGCTGAAGCTGAAAACACTGAAGCTGATAGCTAAAAACGCTGAAGTTGATAGCTGAAAATGCTAAAACTGATAACTGAAAACGCTGAAGCTGATATCTGAAAATGCTAAAGCTGAACTGAAACACTGAAGCTAAAAATGCTGAAGTTGATAGCTGAAAACGCTAAAGCTGATAGCTAAAAATGCTGAATTTGATAGCCGAAAATGCTGATACCCAAAAACGCTAAAGCTAATAGTCACCTAAAATGTTAGCCAAACTCCAGAACAGTTTAAAAAAACTACAAAAAGCTTAAATTAGCCAACACAGCTAGCATGTAACTAAAATATTAGCTAAGCTTCAAAATGGCCTAAAAAAAACATAATAATGCAAAGATAGTCCAAAAAGTTAATCCATTTTAATTTCATATAACATAAAGTAATACATTGACTATTAAATTAGTCGTTGATTATTTTAATATTCAATTAGTCTTCGACTAGTCGTTGAAGCCCTACATCGTATTGAGTTTTGGTCACGGAATCTGGATTTCAAAGGGAAAAAAAATTAAGGAAAAAGACTTTAACCCCAGATGCCGTGACTGAATTTAAAGACTTATCCAGGTTTGTTGCTCAGAAATTTGTACCTCTAATTGACGTTTCTTTCATTCATCCTAAAATAGAATTCCGTTTTCTGCAACTATCAAACATTGAAGGTAAATGCAGGGAGGAATGAGGTGGATTAAAGTGCTTTATTCATTTTATTGCAGGAGTTGCAATAAATCAAAGAACATGTTTTCTTTAGAAAGATTCATAAACTTTCTGTGCTATTTTAAATACTCTTTATTAGAAAGCGCACTTATAATTCCTCCAAAACTCTTATTGTTTATATATTTTTAAAGGGTGACCAAACAGTAAAGTTGGAGGCTGACTCCGCCCACTGCCGAAATGTGAAAATCCAGTCAGAGGGGCGGGGCTTGGGGGCTGGACTGTTATCAATACTGGAGCTGCAGATCATGACTGGGACTTCTGAAACTTAGAAGGTTTGACCAATCATAAAATTCAACTGTAATACCTCGATTCAACCTGTAGAGGGCAGCAGAGAGACGGTTCTGACAATATTTTTAAAAATGAAACAGACAGCATTTTCAAAGCCCCATTTATAGAGGTCAACAGCCAAAAAAGGTGATTTGGGGTTTGGTTACCCTTTAAGGAGGAAACTATACAGCTCTTTATCCCACCACCACTGTGTCATCGTCGGGGAACTCGTAGTAAGGAACCTCCAGGTTGAGGGGGGCGGGTCCCTTTCTTATTCTTCCCGAGGCGTCGTAGTGGGAGCCGTGGCAGGGGCAGTAGTACCCGCCGAAGTCTCCAGCATTAGAGATGGGCACACAACCCAGATGGGTGCACACGCCAAGCACAATGACCCACTTTGGATTGACCGCTCTATCTTTGTCGTGCTGGGGGTCACGCAGCTCTGCCAGATTTACGGCCTCCTCGGCTGCAATCTCCCTTTCCGTGCGATGGCGAACGAACAAAGGCTTCCCCCTCCACTTGAAGGTCATGTTTTTCCCTTCCGGGATGTCGCCCAGCTTGATTTCAATCTTGGACATGGCCAGGACGTCAGCTGATGCGCTCATGGAAGAGACGAACTGGGTGACCACGGTTTTGGCTGCGTACACGCCGACAACAGTAGTAGCTCCGGTCAGCAGGTAGGAGAAGGCTCTTCTTGCCTCGCTGCTCTCCTGGGAGGACTTGTTGGGGTCTAAGACCTCGGGCCGGCGGTAGTCTGAAAAGTCGGGGATCTTTATGTCTGTGTGGGCCAGGCGAGTTGCTGCAGGAGCTGGAGAAAGACACGTGACAAATGACTTTTAGCGTAGGCGGTAAATAAAGAAGAGGCATGCTCAAGAGGCGTCACAACTTATTTACAGCAGATGTCCTTCAAACAGCTTTTACCTTTAATATCTGAGAAGGATGAGTTCCTGTACACATGTGGAGGCACCATAAACAAATAGGTACCGTCTACTTTATGGAATTAATCAATCATAGTATTTATTATTTACTGGCAAATTTTAAAAAACAGAGTTGTAATGAAAAACTAAATAAATCTACAGATTTCTCTGTCATATAGATCAGTTTCTAAATCAGTTTTGATCCATAGTTGGACACCATATTGTGCTTTTAGTTTTCAAACAGAATTCTATTTCACTAAATACAATAAACATAATTTAATAGTAAAAATATTTGTCACTTAAACCTTTTAAATCACATGTCTCAAAGTCAATTCTATCAAAATCATTTTATTTCATTGTTATTAATGGCCTGATGTTATCTAGCGCTTATTTCTAACTTATGTAATTTTGACAAAGTATATTTTATGGAGAGTAAAATCTTGAAAGTTGAAGTTTTAAGTTGATTTATTCTGTAATAATATTTCTGCCTTTTTACTATTCATAATTATGTTAAAAAGTTACGGTTTAACTGTTTTATTAATTGGCATTCTGCTAGCTTTTTGGACAATTTTTACATTTACTAAGATCTTTTAGGCTGTTTTGGAGTTTAGCTAATATTTCAGCAACATGCAAGCAGTGTTGGCTAATTTAAGGGTTTTTCTTATGCTGTTTTGGAGGCTAATATTAGGCTAATATTTACATGCTAGTTGTTTTGGCTAACTTAAGCTTTATTTCAGTTTTTTAAGCTATTTTGGAGCTAAGCTAATATTTCAGCTACATGGTAGCTGTTTTGGCTAACCTTTTTTGGCATTTAGCTAATATTTTAGCTGGCTATCTCCTTTAACGTTTTCAGCTATCAGCTTCAGCGTTTTCAACTATCAACTTCAGTGTTTTCAGCTATCAGCTCCAGCATTTTTAGCCATCAACTTCAGCGTTTTCAACTATCAGCTTCAGCGTTTTCAGCTATCAGCTCTAGCATCTTCTGCCATCAGTACTAGTGTTTTCAGCGGCCAAATTCAGTTTACAGCATTCACACTAGCATTGTTTCAGATAATTCTAGTTTATCATTGTGTTAAAACTTACGGTTTAAAAGTTTAAATTTTAGTTTTAGAGAGTTCAATAAATGTTTATCCTGTTCGGCCCGCGACCTAAGGTGTGTTTTGGATTTTGGCCCCTTGTGCGATTGAGTTTGACACCCCTGATCTAAATAATTCAAAAACCTCAGCAAAGGTCCCGTAATGTAAAGGTGTCACGCCAAATCATGCCGATGGACACCGGCTAACTAGGCGCACTTCAGCCTCACCCAAAGCGGGCAGACGCTCCGCGGCTCCGGGGAACAGCAGGCTCTTAGCTCCGTGTTTGGTTGCTTGGAAGTAGGGAGAGAATCCTCCGGGCCGAACCAGTGAGGACATCATCTTTACCCGAAAAGAGAAACTTCAACCCCTTAGTTTGGGGACGCGACCTTGCGTAGGGAACTGTTGTGCGCAACACTTTAATGTGTCTTACCAGAAACGGCGTATATAAGGTTCCTGTTACGTGACTGTCGTTTCGTAATTACATTCTTTTACTTGTTTAACTCCTTTCTCGCTACAAAAAATAATAAAAATGTATTTTTTTATTTAATACATCAATTTCATATTTGTACGACTTTATTTTTTTATTGTAAACAAATAAAAAGTTATTTTGATCAGGCATTCCTTAGGGCTACCTATAGTTACGGGTCCTTGTGATGTCAACAAGGGTCCTCGCAGAAACGACGAGCCACACAATGGTTACCTGAGAAAACAGATGAAAGATGAAAATACCGAAAAGAAAGCTGTTTCTTTTGATCATTTTCGCATACGTGGCCTTCTCCCTGTACGCGGCGTATAATGTCTTTTTCAGCAACAAAACGATTTCCCGCGTTCACCGGGTGGTGAAGAACAGCGGAGCGCCTGCGGGTAAACCCACTCCTTCTTCCTTTAGACCCCCCAGCATCACCAGTCACAGCCTAACGGAGTCGGTGTTGTGTTTTCAGGCGGAGTCCGCGGCGGCGCGGCGCCGTTCGTGGCGGATGAGTGGAACCCGTGGGAGGATGAGGAGGTGGAGTACAACTCTGCTCTGAACAAGAAGAGAGAGGCCTTCAAACAGTACATGAGTAAAATCGAGAAGAACAAACCCAAAAAATACAAGGTCCAGATCTGGGGCAAAGCTGCAATAGGTGAGTGGGGTTTTGAAAACGAATAACTGTGATGTTGATGTTAGGGCTGGAACCGTTAGTCGACTAATAGACTATTAAAATAGGCAACAACTAATTCAATAGTTAATTAGTTGTTGCTTTATGTTATATAGAGTCAGACTGTAGTAAAATTGAATAAATTGTGAGTGTTCATGAGCACCAAAAAATGCACGTTTTTAAAATATTTGATTCAAAAACTTGATCTTTTGTGAAAAATAGTTCCTTGTTTCAGATGTCGACCTCATCAGAGAGATAAGGAATGTATGTTCCATCAAACTCATTTTGACAGATGACCTTTGACCCTATATACCCTTATATATGTATATAAATTGATATTAAATTGTTACGTCATCTTGATGGGCGGAGCACCTGTCAAAATGACTTTGATGGATGGTGTAGGGTCAAAGGTCACCTGTCAAAATGAGTTTGATGGAAAGTATATTCCTTAACTCTCTCGTTTGATTTCATCTTGTTTTAATCCCAGAAACTAATGAAGAACAGAAGCTGCACGATTCATTAAAAGTTTAATAAACTTTCCTCCTTAGTGTCTTTATTTTTAGTTAGTTTAAATCTAATGACGGTTAAGATGTGTGGGGACCCTTGCACTAGCAGCAGACTTTCTGAGGCCAAACACGTTTTATTTGTCCATTTCTTGTATCAAAATCTGACAGCTGGATTTCCAGTTTAGAATATGAAGCAAGTGCAGATTTTTAGAAAATTGATGGTATTTGAGTGTGAACATTTGCTGTGTTGCTTTAGGGCTTTACCTTTGGGAGCACATCTTAGACGGATCCCTCAACCCCACCGACAAAGTGGCCCAATGGAGAGAGGGGCAGCTGCAGTCTGGAAAGGTTGATTTGAGGTAAAATAATTACCCCCCCTCTGAGTCATCACCCCGCCAGAAGATTGACACTCGCTGATCTATTCTGTCTGTAGCTTCTACACGGGTCCAGCCGTGGTCCAGGGCCACGTCCCTCTCGACATGAACAGCCTGGTTTTGGTTCTGAACGGGCGTGAGGAGCAGAAGGTTCTGTACTCCACGCGGTGGCTGAAGCACGTCCAGGCTCTGGTTCAGTCGCACACGGTGTCTCACGTGGCCGTGGTTCTGCTCGGCAACGAGCAATGCGACAACGACTGGATCGCCCCACATTTAAAGAGGAACGGCGGCTTCGTGGACCTGCTGTTCGTGGTGTACGACAGCCCGTGGGTCAACGACAAGGACGTTTTCCAGTGGCCTCTTGGCGTTGCAACGTATGTCCTACACTTCCCATGAGTCTGTGCCGACATTTTTGTCTCTGAAACCGACGTCACAATTAGTCGACTAATCGACTATTAAAATAGTCGACAATTAATTTGATAGTCGATTAGTCATTACTATGTATTGTATGGAGTCAGAGTGTAGTAAAGTTGAAAGTTATGATGGCATTCTGCTAGCTTTTTGGACTAATTTGGCATTTATTAAAATTGTTTAGGCTATTTTGAAGTTTAGATAATATTTCACCTGCATGCTAGCTCTTTTGGTTTATTTATTTTTAGCATATTTTAAGGTTTCAGCTACATACTAGCTGTTTTGGCTAACTTAGGCTTTTTTATTTTTGAGGCAGTTTTGAAATTAAGCTAATATTTCAGCTACATGCTAGCTATTGTGGCTAATTTAGGCTTTTAAAACATGTTTGGGGTCTATTTTGGATTTTAGCTAATATTTTAGCTACATGCTAGTTTTTTTGGCTAATTTAAGTTTTTTTGTTTTTAGGCTATTTTGGAGTTAAGCTAATATTTCAGCTACATGCTAGCTATTTTGGCTAATTTAGGATTTTTTCAGTTTTCTAGGCTATTTTTAAATTTAGCTAATATTTCAGGTGCATGCTAGCTGTTTTGGCTAAAATTTTGTTTTTTGGGCTATCTTGAAGTTTACCAAATATTTCAGCCACATGCTAGCGGTTTTGGCTAACTTAGGCTTTTTTATTTTTGAGGCAGTTTTAAAATTAAGCTAATATTTTAGCTACATGATAGCTTTTTTGGCTAATTTAAGCTTTTTTGTTTTTGGGCTATTTTGAAGTTTAGCTAATATTTTAGCTACATGCTAGCTGTTTGGCTAACTTAGGCTTTTTTAGTTTTTAGGCCGTTTTGGAATTAAGCTAATATTTCACCTACATAATAGCTTTTGTGGCTAATTTAGGTTTTTTTTAAAAATGGTCTTTTTTGGATTTTAGCACATATTTCAGCTACATTCCAGCCATTGTGGGTAATTTGGCTTTTTAAACGTTTTTTTAGGCTTTTTTGGATTTTAGCTAATTTTCCAGTCACATGCTAGCTTTTTGGCTAATTTAGGCTTTTTGGTTTTTAAGGCTATTATGGAGTTTAGCCAATATTTCAGCTACATGCTTGGTATTGTGACAAATTTAGGATATTTTCAGTTTTTTAGGCTAATTTTAAGTTGAGCAAATATATAGCATTTACATGCTAGCTGTTTTGGCTAATTAAGGCTTTTTTGGGCTGATTTGACATTTAACTAATAATTTAACTGGCTATCAGCTTTAGCGTTTTAACTTTTAATTTCAGCATCTTCAGCCATCAGCACTAGTATCTTCAGTGGCCAGATTTAGCTTACAGCATTCACACTAGCATTGTTGAAGGTAATTCTATATATCTAGTTTTTAGTTAGTTTAAAGCTAATGATGTGTGTTTTACATCCACTTTGTGCATGACACGATTAGTCGACAAATCCGATTAAATAATCAGCGATTAGTTGACTATTCAAATAATCGTATGTGGCAGCACTACTGTTAACACAGAAACATGTCTGTTTTTATCCTCTCTGCAGGTACAGGGAGTTTCCCATGATCCGAGCCAACTCCCAGCTGATCACAGCCAGTCGACCGTATCTCTGTAACTTCTTAGGTACTGTTTACAAAAACTCTTCTCGAGAAGCAATGATGCACGAGCTGAAACAGTCTGGCTTGGAAAAGGAATGTATCATCGCTGCCAGGGATAAGTAAGACCATTTTTAATACTTTATGAACAAATGAAATCTTTATACATCTTTTGTGGCTGTTGTTTGTGAATGTCTTTGAGGTTTGTTTTTTTTTAAGTAGTATTTTGTGCCAAAAAACATGCAGAATAATGTATTTTTAATGTGTGAAATGGTTCTGCAGATCTATTCTAAGCTCCGTTCAAAGCGCTCTGGGCTAAAATTCACAGATTCATACAGTTTGTCTGTACAGCTCCTATAGTTATGTCTTCTCTCTATCAAATATATAAAATACATTTTTTAATATCAAGTTTTTGACAGAGATGCAAAAAACTTCAAATCAAACCTCACAAGGTACTTTTATGATCTTTTAAATAGTTTGGATCTGGATTGAACAAAGAAGTAAAGCTTTATGTTTAACAATCTGAATTATGGATGTACGATATGAGGGAACCTTGTGATGTCCGATATTAGTGATCAATACTGTGATTACAACATGACTTTCAACACATGAACAAATAGCAAAAAAAACCAAACACGTATTAATATGTGATACAGGTAGGTTTCTGGATCGGACGCTGTGTAAGGACCAGAACAACGAGCTACTAGGGTTCAAACGTGGGGATAAAAGCTTGATGTTCAGGGTTAGTCTTGTTCTTAGGAAGTGTCCAATGACTGGCAGTCCACTCCACAATGAATCAGAGGAGCACGTTGCCCCAACCCAGTTCCTTCATGAAGTTCTAATCTGGTTAAACATTTCTGAGTGGAACACTCAGACGCCACAGTTTAACAGGGTTTTTCTCTGATCCTTAAAAAGTTAAATGTAATTTGACTAAAATAAGGTATTTTAAATTCTGTTAATCGGGTCTTAATGTTTTTCTCGTCATGTCATGTGACTTTCCAGGATGCTTCATGTCATACGGTCGTGAACTGGTCGTAAATTGTTTAACCTCAGCTTGCTAATTAGCTTATCGGCTGGGGAAAATGGGAATTCATGTAGTTTGAAAAAGTTTGCTTCGTAAGGACATCAACTTGCTTGTATAGAAGAGGAAACAGTCGACTTCGGCTGTTTGTTTCATTTTTTATGTATGTAAAATTTTTAATTAGATTTTTAAATGTCTTAAAAATCCTTAAATTTAATTTCTGAGTAGTTTTAACACACTTTAGAGTTTTTCCAAAGCTGAGTTTTTTTAAGCGTCTTTGATTATCTTTTAAAAACGTTATCCCAATAAAATGTATTTATCTATTTTATTAAAATAAGTCAAGCACATGATCCTTAAATGTATATTATTTTGGTTTCTACTCGTTTAATATTTTCCGTTTTAACTCTTTTCACAGCAGATGTTTTGAAGGTTCTTTTCTTTAAAATATAAAGTTTTTCAAAGACATCTATAATTAAGGTTTCCATTTATTTCTGTTGGACTCTGGGTTGAGTTCTCTTCAGAGCTGTTGCATCATTATTGCAGTGCTTGGTTCTCTTGGTTGAAGCCCCCTCCTCTTCCTCCTCCTCCTCCTCTTCCTCCTCTCAGGTGGCTCCCTCAGGAAACGGCGGACAGTCTCAGGCGCTACCAGACGGCTCTGGTCCAGAGCGAGCTCACGCTCTGCCCGGTGGGCATCAACACCGAGTGCTACCGCATTTACGAGGCCTGCTCGCTCGGCTCCGTCCCCGTGGTGGAGGACGTCCTGACACCCGGGAGGTGCGCCGCCGGGTCCAGCTCCCCGCTGCGCCTCCTGAAGGCGGCGGGAGCGCCCTTCATCTTCATCAGCAACTGGAAGGAGCTTCCCGCCATCCTGGAGAGGGAGAAGATGATGAGTCAGGAGCAGAGGGTGGACCGGAGGAGGCGGCTGCTGGAGTGGTACTCCGGGTTCCGGCGGCAGATGAAGGAAAGGTTCACCGAGGCCATCGAGGAGAATTTCTTCAAAAGTGGATGACGCTCCGGTGTGGCGTCGGACCAGGGAAAAGGCTGGTGTCGTGTGTGGTCTGTGGAGATGTGTGATGTACTACTGACGCGGTGAAACTGTTCAGTGACTTACCTTCTGGTGCTGCTTATTGTTGTTGTGGAGCTGCCATTGGTAGAAACTTCAATGTTTACTTTTCTATGAGGCGTTTCCAGTTGTGAATTACATTTAGAGATATTTAGCGTCATTTGCTGTTTTAAGGACGTTCGTGTCCATTTTAAACGGTACTTTTGTAATCGTTAAAACACTAAAGAATGAAAGAAAAATGATACATAGAGTTTTATATTGTATGTGAGCAGTTTATAAATGAGTATTGGTGATTTATCATCACACCCGTAGTAAAGCTTATGTTTTGTTCTATTTATTTAAGTGATGTCGGCATGCACTTTTTCAAACGGCTGTTGAATAAAAATTTAAGTGTTCTCTGGATAGAAAAGTGTCTGTCCTTTTTTAGGTTTCCTGCAGATGGCGCTGTACACCTGCAAGAGGGATGGTCCCTGTTGGTAAATTCAGAGCTCAGATAATCATTCTAATTTATCCAAACATCTAGCTTATGTAATGAGCAGAAGGTCTTGTGTTTCTTCTCTGACTGGGTCAACAATGTGACCATAGATACTAAGAAGATCATCTACATCACATATGTTAAAGTCCAGGTCCGGGGACCGAATCCCACCTACCGGATTAGTATATCTGGCCTTCCAAATCATTTTATTTTTATTGTTATTAATGGCCCGATGTTATGTGTATAATTTTGACAAAATATATTATTATACATATAAAATATATTTTATATTTAAAGTTATTTAAGGTTTAAGTTGATTTATTCTGAAATAGTAGTCCTGCTTTTTATTATTCAGAATTATGTTAAAAAGGTAAAGTTTTAAAATTTGACATTCTGTTAGTTTTTTGGACTATTTTAGCATTAATTGAAATTTTTTAGGCTATTTTGGAGATGAGCTAATATTTCAGCTAAATGCTAGCTCTTTTGGTTAGTTTAGTTTTTTTTTTCCTTTTTAGTGTTGTTTTAGAGTTAAGGTAATATTGCAGCTATATGCTAGCTGTTCTGGCCAATTTTTGCTTTTTCTCGTTTTTAGGTTGTTTCGGAGTTAAGCTAATGTTTCAGCTACATGCTAGCTTTTTTGGCTAAGCTAAGTTTTTTTTCTTTGTTTCTTTTTTTTAGAATACTTTGGCATTCAGCTAATATTTTAGTTGGCTATCAGCTTCTGCGTTTTCAGCAATTAGCTTCAGTGTGTTTAGTTATCAATTTCAGCATCTTCCGCAGCCAAATTCAGCTTACAGCATTCACACTAGCACACAGAAGTATTGCTCTATATCTAGTTCATAACTATGCTATAAAGTTATGGTTTTAAAGTTTTAAAAGTTTAGTTATAGAGTGTTCAATAAATATTTATCCTGTTTTGCCCATGACCTAAGGTGTGTTTTGGATTTTGGCCCCGTGTGTGACTGAGTTTGACACCCTGGTCTACATCCATTTATGAGGCCACATTATAGATCTGTGGTGGTTCCTCTGCAGCGTTGATTTAAACCACTTGTTTGGCAGTTCTGGTTCTGTCTGCTAATTCTGGACTCCTCTGAGGGCCACGTGTCTTAAGTCTGCATCCTGGTTCTTCAGATGTTTGATTTTCAAACTTCCTGCAGTTGTCCTGGACTGAAGGAACATATTGTTTTCACAATTCTTCTTTCTGATCCGTCGTTTGAGCGAAATATTTCACCCATCGCCACATGTCAAGAACTCTCCAAAATTTGAACACACCTAGCCTAGTACGCAGTAAAAATGAAGTTTTGATGTGAAAGGACCCCTCAAAAAATGAAGAGGGTAAACATTTCTTGTGGGACTCAAAAATTATTTCAAAATCCACTAATGAAACCAAATCACACACCAGGAACATCCAAAGGAAGTTTTGAAATTTACTATGGTAAGGTCACAAGATCTTTGTGGCAGAAAAGGTAAACTTTGGGAAAAGGAAACTTTATTTCAAGTGAACTTGACTTCAGAAAAGGGGGCACATCTTGAATTTTCCCCAAACAAATCTCCTTTAGTACCAGCTACAAATGTAATCTTCACCAGGGGATTTCAATCAATCACCTTTTAACTTCTCAAGCATTACAAGGAAGCTAAGTAGCATAAAAAATGTTGGTTTTAAATTTGTAGATTTTGATTGGCGTCAGCGTGGCGAGCTCACAAAAGTAGCATTCACCTGTTGCTAGCATATTTTTTAGCTGAATATTATGAAAATGTAATATATAAATTGTTGACTCAAGCTGAAAGAAACGATATTATATATGATGTGAACAAATTTGGAATGTGGGCGGGGTTTACAAAAACTCTCCATTGCTAAGGAAATCAAAAAATGTACTTTTGTGTATTCTTCTAAAAATGACTTATCCCAGGTAATGCAACTTTTCTAGATTTTTTTTTTTTTTTTTGCCTCCTTACCCTAATAAGGGTGTTTTGGGGGCATTCTCCTCACCAGATGACCACCCACAAAGACAACCCCCCTGAATAAAGTCACTACCCAGTCTTCTGTTCAAATTAAAATAAAAAGTAACTTTTACGGCTTCATAATCGGACAAATAAAACCGATTATTTGTTGAATTACTAGCTGCTGGCGCCAGAGGTGAGGTCCCGCCCGGGGGGCTCTTGTGTGGGCCCCGAACTCCGTGGACACGCCCCTGCACCCAGCGCGCGTCTCCCGCCGCGTGCTGCAGTCGGCCTTCCTCCCTGTCTGCCTCGGAGCGTGCTGGGAGTTGTTGGGAGAAGGAGGGGGAGCCGAGAGCGGGCACGCGCGTGGGGGTAACGTGTCCCAAACGGGAAAGCACTCCCAGAAAACAGGCAGAACTGGGCCGGAGGTTCGGGTCCGGCCGCCGCACTTTGCTTCGACCCGCCGGGGGAAAGTTGCGTAGCCGTTTTTCCTGCCGCGACGTCCGCAGCGGCGGGGGCTGTTGCGCCGCTCGCGGAGTTGAGGATTCGCGGGTGGGAGCGGGACCGCGGCCCCGCCGCGTCCACCGGGAACCATGAAGCAGCGAAGCGCCGCGCGCCCTCGGAACCCCCTCGCTGGCTAGAACCGAGCTGCTTTGGTCGTGTCCGCCTTCGCCCTCGGTTCCGTCGGGACGGGATGCCGCTGTAGGATTCCCGCTTGTTGACAACACTTTTCCCTGAAGTTTTGAAAGGAGCCGCGCGCGCAGAAACACGGAAAATGTCCGCGCCGAGGTTCAAAAAGGACAAAGAAATCATCGCGGACTACGAGAGCCAAGTCAAAGGTACGTCTGGCCGGTTCCGGTGTGCCGCTTTAATTGGGTCCAGATCCGCTTGTCGAACGCGGCCGATGATGGCGGCTCGTGTTTCTGGGAGAAAGTTGTTGGAATGTGTGGAACTGTTGAGAAGGAGTGCACGTACAAATGTGGATTTATCAATAAAGTTTTCTGAGGCTGGAAAGTGGTGACCGGATCCGGTAATCGGATTAGAATCCGAATCAGAAGTTCTAACAGGATGTGGTCTCTGCGGCATTCCGCTTTCACTCCTCGTGCGGGTTTTATTGATGACTAGTTTGAGTTTCACAGCACAGACCAGCACGAACTGTGGTTCGGTTCTGGTTCCTCCATGATCTCCAGTCCGGTTCATGGAGGCTCAGACCGGCTCTCATTTACATGGTCGTGATGTCTCCCCAACTTGTCTCCTTCAAGTCACCCGTGCACGCTGAGGCGCGCGCACACAGACAGAGGCGCTCGCTGCTCCGGGGTAACCATGGGGATTTGGCCCTCAGCCAATCAGCTCCGTCCTTTGGTGCCTTCAGTGAGCTCAGTCAGACGGCACCCTTTCACGTCTGTTTCCCTAACTGCTGTTAAGTGAGAAGGGGGGTTAGCACGGGTCAGACCAGAACTAGAGCTGCCACAAACGATTATTTTAGTAGTCGACTAATCACCGATTATTTTAGTAGTCGATTAATCACCGATTATTTTTTCCAATTAGTCGACTAATCGGGTCATGCGCAAACTAGATGGAAAGCACACATCTTAACCATCATTAGCTTTAAACTTAAGCTATATGCTAACTATAAATAAAGATGATGATTTGTTAAACATTTAATGAATCGTGCAGCTTCTTTCATTAGTTTCTGGTCGACCTAGCTGTGACTAATCGACTATTTGTGGCAGCCCATCTTGACCATTATTAGCTTTTAACTAGCTAAAAACTAGATATATAGCATTAGCTGCGATAATGCTAGTGTGAATGCTGTAAGCTGAATTTGGCTGCTAAAGATGCTAGTGGTGATAGCTGAAAATGCTGAAGCTGATAGCTGAAAATGCTGAAGCTAATAGCTGAAAACGCTGAAGCTGATGGGCAGCTAAAATATCAGCCAAATGCCTAATTAACCTAAAATAACAAAAAAAGTTCATGTTAGCCAAAACAGCTAGGATGCAGCTGAAATATTAGCTAAACTTCCAATTAGCCTAAACACTGAAAAAAGCCTAAATTAGCCAAAAAAGCTAACATGTAACTGATATATAAGCTAAACTACAAAATAGCCTAAAAAAAGAAAAAAAAAATAGCCAAAATTGCTAGCATGTAGTTGAAATATTGGCTAAACTCCAAAATACCCCCCCCCCCAAAAAAAAAAAACAAAAAAGAAGCCTAAATTAGCCCAAATTGCTAGCCTGTAGCTGAATGAAATATTAGCTAAACTTCCAATTAGTCTAAAAACTGAAAAAAGCCTAAATTAGCCGAAAAAGCTATCATGTAACTGATATATAAGGTAAACTACAAAATAGCCCAAAAAAGACCAAAAAGACAAAATTGTTAGCATGTAGCTAAAATATTGGCTAAACTCCAAAATACCCCCAAAAAAACAAAAAAAAGAAGCGTAATATAGCCCAAACAGCTTGCATGTAGCTGAAATATTTGCTAAACTTTAAAAGAGCCTTAGAAACAAAATATTAGCAAAAACAGCTAGCCTGTAGCTGAAATATTAGCTAAAGTCCAAAGGAAAAAAAAAACTAAATAAAAGCCTAAATTAGCCAAAATAGCTAACCTGTAGCTGAAATATTAGCTAAACTCCAAAAAAGCCTAAAACCTGAAAAAAACCCAAACAAAATTAGCCAAAACAGCTAGCATGCAGCTGAAATATTAGCTAACTACAAATTAGCCTAGAAAACCTCAGTAAAATGCCAAAATAGTCCAAAAAGCTAGATGAATGCCATTGTAACTTTCAACTTTACTACACTCTGACTCCATATAATATAAAGTAACGACTAATCGACTATTACATTAGTTGCTGACTATTTTAATATTCGATTTGTCGACTAATCGTGGCAGCCCTAACCAGAACCGTAGATCACATGTGGCAGAGCAGGAGATCTCATTTAGGAGGAATGTGGAGGAGAACCTCCTCTCTCTGTGATCATGACAAAGAGCTTTAGCCCCATAACAGCTGATGCATCATGGGGGGGATGCTGAAACAGATTTAGTCACCTGAGGATGGAGATGAGTGTAAATCCGTCTTTGCATCCTCAGAAAACTTGTTGATTTTTGCTTTTTTTCCCTATAGTAACAAAGCTCTTACTAATAGGTTGTTATCGTGTTTGTTTCTTCTTCCTATTTGTTCTGTCACAGCAGAGTCATGGGAATAAAATGTCGTTTTTTTCTTTTTTTTGTTGCGTTTGCTCTGTAATTCGTCTGTTTTCCAGCAGCTTCTGATTTGCGTTTGTAAAGCCTTTTATGAGTGGAGTAATGAGCGGGATCACATGTGGGGCGGGCTGCAGATAGCCAGAGGCGAACTCTGCTTAGCAGACGCTGATTACTCAAGAAGCTCAACAAGGAGTAGCCTGGGAAACCACCAGAGCCGGCGTTTGATCTCCTGCTCCGCGTTCTCCGCTCCTCACACTCCAGAACGTGGGGAGTTTTCTACAACAACGTCACGAATGTTAGCCGTGTCTTCCAGGATTACACTCCGCCGTTGTTGGATGTGACGTGATTTTGTTTCAGTTGGAATCAGTTATTTTAATGTCACTTAGAATCTCTGTCATTTGTTTTGATGCTTTCAGTGCTGACTATCATATCATGCCTTACCTGTTGGCTTACCTGTCATCCCATTTGACTGACTTTTTTCCAAAGTCATTTTTTTTATTTTTTTTTTTTTTAGACATGATTGATTTGTGATTTCAAATTTCTACCTTTTGATCTATTTTAAGGTGTTCCCACCAATTATGATGTCGCCATTTTTATCCAACTGGTGTCGTTTTCCATTACAAAGCTTCTCCAGAGCTACAGGAGTAAATTAGACTTTGATTTGTGGGCGGGACCATTGGAAACCCACCCCCCTTCTGTTTATGTGCTCTCCCACTAGCTTACAGCCCTTCACACCCCCGAGCTAATATTAGCGGTAGGGGTGTGCCAGAATATCTATATTGCGATATATCATGATATTTAGTCCTGCGATTGATTCTTAGTGGGTTCTCACCAATTATTGATCTTTCAATTTTTTAAAAAAATACACTTTTTTTATATTTGAGTCAGTGAGACCAAAACTTGATATTTTGTGAAAAATAGTAATTTTTTTTCAGATGCCTCATTTGAGTTAAGTCTTGTTTTAATACCAGAAACTAATGAAGGACAGAGGCTAGACGATTCATAAATTATCGTCTTAATTGTATTTATTTGTTGTTAGTTTAAAGCTAATGATGATTAAGACGTGTGGTTAACATCCAGCTTAAGCGTGACCCGATTAGTCGACTAATCGGAAAAAATAATCGGTAATTAATTGACTATTAAAATAATCTTTTGAGGCACCTCTATTACATATTGAGTTAATTTTATTTAAAAATGTACTTCATCAGTAAAATGACATAAGAACACATAAAAACACAATTTTCCTTGATGTTTGTTAAAGTCTTTTACCTTTTGGTGGACAATGATAATAACATTCATTTCTAAAGTGTTGGGCAGCAGTTTTGCCCCCCGTCCGTAGGGCGCCGTTTGTGGGTTGGAAGGCGGGACTGGGATGGCTCGGAGCGTCTGACAGCCGTCTCTTTCTTAATCATCATAAAAGCTGCCCTTTGACCCGCCTTCACTGCTGTTTGAAACCTTAGCTGTGTCCCGAGCGCCCCGAAAGGAGTCCGGACATCTTCACCCACAGGAAGATTTATTATGGGAGGGGACATTTTTGTTATATTTTAAAACCGGAGTGATTTATTACTCATTGGAGTAAATTATCATCAGTGTTCAAATGCTTTTATTTTATAAAACCAGAGTTGTGATTTGATTTTTTGTGTTTTATATTTTTGTATCTACTGTTTGCTCTCCTCCACATCTTTTAGAAGTAATAAAAAGCTCCAAATGAAACTCTGCGGTCACTTAAGTGGACTTCTGTTTGCCGTCTCACCATGACCTCAGCTCATAAATGAACTCACTGCTCCATTTTTAATTCCTTTCTCCTAAAAGAAAAGCTGTTTGTGACCGTCGCAGCTCCTCCACTCTCAGTGGCTTCAGAGGTGTTGGAGTTTGACGGACTCCTGGAGATCTTGCACCTCCTGCAGCATTTCTTCACGCCCATCCAGGCTCTGACCATCTGTTTTAGCTGCCTGGTCCTTGAATAACTCCTGGTGTGGCTGTAGTACGACTGCGTGCTGCGGTATGGCGCGGGGTGTGGCGTTTGTGTTTGCGCTCGCTTGCACGGCTGGGTGAATTGTTATTGACAGCTCCATCTGTGTCCACTCGCCCTTTTTCTTTTTTTTGCTGTTTTAATAAACTCTGCTGAGCACAGATGTTCCCCGCTGGGCTTTTCAGAGGACGTCTCTGCAGATTCTGGTGTATGCCCCACACAAAACAAACAACCAATGGACAAAGAGCTCTGCACCGGTTGATTTGTTTTGTCTTTAAAAAGATCACAGCGACCCAGCGGAGGTCGTGAAGTCAGACACACTGCAGGTTCAGAAGGAGAGGCTCCACATTTAGAGTCTTCTGCTGGGTTCCTCTCTGTGGTGATGTTGGGGCACGGAGAACAGATGGATTCTGTTGCTGCATGATGACATCAGCTGTGAAGGAGGGTGGGATGTAATGAAAATGGGCAATTTGAAGGTAAGAAAAGTTAGGAATGTGATGAAAACGTGAGAATGGATGGGGATTCAGGAAGACTTTGGATCATTGCTGGAGTCCATCAGAGGGTCAGAAGTAGGGCTGGATCAGGGGTGTCAAAGTCCATCGCACAGGGGGCCAGAATCCTAAACTCACCATAGGTCGTGGGCCGAACAGGATAAACATTTATTGAACTCTCTAAAATTACATTTTTAAAACTAACTTTTTCACATAATTATGAACTAGATATACAACAGTACCTGTGATAATGCTAATGTGAATGCTGTAAACTGAACTTGGATGCAGAAGATACCAATTGCTGATAGCTGAAGATGCTGAAATTGATAGCTAAAAACGCTGAAGCTAATAGCCAGCTAACGTATTAGCTTCATCCCAAATTAGCCTAAAAAACTAAAACTAACACTTAGGTTAGCCAAACAGCTAGCATGTAGCTGATATATAGCTTAACTTCAAAACAGCCTAAAAAATGAAAAAATCCAAAATTAGCCAAAACAGCTAGCATGTAGCTGAAATATTAGCTAAACTCCAAAATAGCCTAAAAAATCTTAATAAATCCCCAAATAGTCCATAAAGCTAGCAGAATGACAATTTTTAAAACTTTCAAACGCTAACTTTTTACCATAATTATGAATAATAAAAAGGCAGGAATAACATTCCAGGATGAATCAACTTAAACCTTAAATACCTTTCAATACTTTACCCTCCATAAAAATATATTAAGTCAAAATTATACAAGTTAGAAATTATGTAACATTAGGACAATAATCACAATAAAATTAAATCATCTGGAGGGCCGGGTAGAATTACCCAGAGGGCCGGATTTGGCCCCTGGGCCTTGACTTTAAGGCATGTGCTGTACAGAGTTACATGGATTCTCAAATGGAGAAGCTCCAACAATTGTTCTGCCTCTCCTGGAGGGCCTTTCAGTTTGGCCATTAGGTGGCGTTCATGCGATAGAATTACACCTCATTTCAGTGACCAAGATAGTTTGAGCAAAAAACTGTTTTTGACCACAAATGGTTTCTTTAAAAAGATTTCCTTAAGAGTTTTAAACATTAGCATTAGCCGTCTTATGGGAAATCCCATTATATGTTAGCATCAAGCTAGCAGACTTTAGCATTATGTGTTAGATCGATCTTTACTTTTATGGATTGATTTTTTTATTGAGCTTAGATCGACTAATCGATTTTATCAACCCTGCTCTAGTCAGAAGGGAAAGGCTGGTGGACAAAATGTATCAGACTTTGTTGCTGCTTTCCTCCCAGTTTGAGTCTGGGAGATGAGGTCAGTCTGAAGATGGGGGGTCACTTACTCTGATTTGGTCATCATTTACTCAGAGAGCATGAGTCTCCGGATGATTCGGACAGATTTTGTCAGATGTATCATCAACCTGTTAGCCTCTCGAGGCCCTGCGCCGTGCGGTTTTTAGAACCCCCGCCCAGACGGGGTTGCTCAGTTCTGAATGGGTTAACAAGATAATAAATGTAGGCTTCAATAAAAAGGGGGGGTCTTAGTTACATTAGGGTTTATAGAAACAGACAGACTGTTTTACTGGATGAAAATGCCATTCTGCTGTGGAATGGTTTGAATCAGAGAAAAAGACTCAACAGAACTGATATTCTCCTGAATGAAGGTCAGCGGTTTAGGTTTTAGTCAGAGGAAGACTGACTGAACACCAAGTCTGTGTTTCAGTGAAACTTACAGACCCACTTGTGTGGGTCTTTTTAAAATGTTCTTGCTCAGTGGGCTTGTGGAAGAGTGTCCGCCCTGAGACTGGAAGGTTGTGAGTCCAAATCCACTACGGAGTCATACCAAAGACTCTAAGACCAAATCCAAAGTCTTCTCACTACCTCTACGGCTCCTCCCTACCCCTCCAATTGTAGGGGCATTTGAAGCGGTAGGGGTGTCAGAAATAGTTAACCATTGTGGGGGAGGGTTGGCGAACACAGAAGTTCAGAAATTTCTGAGAACTAGCATCTTCGCGCTAACGTAGTTGACTGGCAACTATTGCTGATGTCATCAAAGGGGAGTGACGTCCAATTTTGAAGACACTATTTTTCCATAACTCTCTGTTTGGAGAGCTAAATTCAGATTCTGCCTTAAAATGGGACTCCCTGTGTAACATTTAGTATCGGGGTTAAACCATCAAATGGTTTCCGAGCACGGCTAAGTCTACAGCTCACCCCTCCCCAGTCCGAAATAGTTAACCCTCACGGCGGAGGTGTTGCTGAACACAGAAGTTTACATTTAAATGCGAGTAACGACTTTTTGTTTTAGCGTGACCTTTATAAAACCGATGTTATGTATTTCTGAGCGCTAGCCTCTCCGCACTAACGCAGTGGACTGGCAACTATTGATGATGTCATCAAATGGGAGGAACGAATGCCTTTTGGCCCAGGTCTCCCTTGAAAAAGAGATGTAAGTCTCAATGGGATTTGCTGTTAAAATAAAGGTTAACAAAAAAAACGTTTGAATTCGAAGGCACTATTTTTCCCCAGCTCTCCGTTTGGAGGGCTAAATGTAGAACTCTGAATCGGCCAAAGTGTGACACTCTGTATTGGGGGGTTGAACCACCAAATGGTTTCCGAGTGCAGCTGAGTCTACAGCTCACCCCTCCCCCAGTGGATGGGTCAAATCCGGATTGCAAATTTCACACACATAGTTACGTGTCAGCTGATAACTTATTGTTAGATTTGAGGTGTGAAGGGCTGTACGCTAGCAGGAGAGTGTAAACCAGGGGTGTCCAAATCCAGGCCTCGAGGGCCGGCCTCCTGGTTGTCAAGAGCTCTCAGCAATCAGGAAGGGAAGGTGGGGTATCTCCGCCTGCGCCAACAGTCCCACCCACAACTCAGAGGTGAATTCCTAATGAATTCCTGCTGCTCTGCAGAAACTATGTCCTAGAAAAGGACACAGGTTATTAAAAGACCACTGGAGACACTTTGAAAATAGATCAAAATATAATCACTGCTGCGCTCTAAACTGATAATCAT
The DNA here is from genome assembly GCF_002922805.2 of Oryzias melastigma. Taxonomy (NCBI): domain Eukaryota; kingdom Metazoa; phylum Chordata; class Actinopteri; order Beloniformes; family Adrianichthyidae; genus Oryzias; species Oryzias melastigma. The sequence goes on along the minus strand of NC_050517.1, from coordinate 33,671,894 downwards.
CCAGGGTGGTAGTGGGGTAATTGTTGCTATGTGTTAAAGTTGGTATTAGACACTAAAGGCTGAACTGTTCACTTGTTCTGTGAGCTAAACTGTAGAAATATTTTGTTTTTTTTCTATTATCTGTCTTTTTGTTCTGTTAAAGTGGTTTTGAGGAAGAACTGTTTTCCCTTTTGCCAATTCTTACTCTCCATCCGTCATAACAAGTGTTAGCGTGACTGTGTGTATGAATAATTTGCTCATGTGCTGTCTGTCCCGGGCTCAAATCTAGGGAACAGTAACAGTAAATGGCATCCCTCTCAGCTGCTTCATCAACAGAGTCGGTGGACTCCTCAATGGGAGCCTCTCTGCTGGGGAGAATCCAGCTGGAAAGGGGAAAAAGGAACCCACATTCTTCCAAAACATGTCCCCCCACCACCATCAGTGATGGACAGACATTTGATTAACCAATCATAAAGCATCTTTTGTCCCCTCCCCCCCCCCGCCTTCTTCTTTTGCTTTAACCCTTTGACCCGATGAAAACGTCCTTTGAGTCTTCTGTCCGTCTTATCAACAGTCAAAGACCACCCTTAAGGCAAGAATGTCCCGAAGAGACGCTTTGGGTTGGGGGTGTGCACGGGTGCTGTGGAATGACGGGGTTAATGCAAAGCTGCTTTCTGACTTTGTCTTCTTTGCATCTGTAATTCTGATTAATTGTAGCCCCACTTTCCAACCTAAACCCGCTGTAATGGAGACCCGCTGCTGTTGATATGTCCGCTCTGATGTGGTCACCCGTCTCCAGCCGACATGTTCTGTTTAAGCAATCTATAGAGCTCTGCAGACTTTCCCATGGTCTCAGCTGTCAACTTATCAGCCGCACAATAAAGGCTCATTGTGGGTTTGCAGTAGAAGGAGGCCTGAGCCGAGCACTGCAGCCGTGCACGAGCAGCCCGAGGCGGTTCTGGAAGCCCGGCTCCCACTTCTGCTCAGCCTTCCGCTGTGGTTCTAGATGCACGGAGAGCGCTGACATCTCATTTGTCACACATCAGAAGTTTTACGTTGACTGCTTACTTTCCTGATTGATCATCTTTAATTTCAGAGCAAAAAAAGCAGGTGAGGGCTGATGGGTATGAAGTTATTAGAACTTGTCCCTCATCATCTTTGTAAAACCTTTGTCACATACACCGGTACGGGGGTTGACCCGTACCGGTGCTGCAGGTCTTTGGGTTGTCCGGGCCAACGGAGGGTCGTAGAGAGGAGTGGCTGCATCTTAATCAGAGTACAGGTGTGTCTTCAGCTCCCTTAGAGCTTGTGCCGTCACCTTAAGAGACGTCATGAAAATGGAACATTGCTGTGTGTGTGTTAGGTAATTGTATCCTGAAGTATTTGTAAAGATAATGGAAGTTATACACACTTATGACAGACCAGTAATGCAGTTGTATGGGTCCATACTCCGCACTCTAGTCGTTAATAAGGTGTAAGAAGTGGCTTCCTTCTGATCGCACGCGAATGCTGCACGATCATGGTGTGCACATGATACCAAAGTTACCAGATAACACCCGATATCCACACAAACTGCACTGGTCGTCTTATCTCCTCATTTTTTAACATTCAGGTCCAGTATAGTACGGGACCGTCCGGTATTTAGGCATTTACATTGTAAATGGACTCATTCAACAGTACCAAATTGTACCTCTTGGTGCCCCCTATCAATTGGAGGTCCATTGAAAAGTGGAATGGAATGGTCGGGGCGGAGCCACTGAAGCAGTGAAAGTGATGACGACATTAGAGAGTGCTCGCCACAAACGTGTAGACGGATGGATCCAAGTGCAGCAGGTTTTATTTGGCACAGACAGAAGAACAGGAGCTAAAAGTCCACAAAGCTAAATCCGGGTCAGGCAGACAGAGGTCAAACACGAGGATTAGGGCATCAGAGAGCAACCGGAATGGTCGGTTCAGACTGCAAAAAATCAGAGTCGAAGACGAAAAAGGATCAGATAAAACAGAACGCTCAGTGATGCAGAGTGGCACAAACAAGACTTCGCTAAGACTCGAAACTGCTAGGAGTGATTACAGATGGAAAACGGCGGTGGGGCTTCTGGAAGTGACAGCAGGGGCTGATGGGAAGTGTAGTGTGGAGAGCCAGGACGTGCTAGTAGTACTGGGGTGATGTATCCCAGTGATGACCAGAGGGGGAGACAGAGGACCGATAAATGACAGTGCTAATATAGTGCTCATTTAAATTAACGTTTGTAAGCATTCATGTTTTTGCGGTTTACTTTGCACTGGACCGCTCAGTGGAAACAAAGTTTTAGTGTTCACTACAACCTGTCGCCTGCAGCATACCCATAGAAAAAAAAATGAACATTTTCTCTCTACGATTGGTCTACTATCTTAAAGTTTTGTGTGGACCACTTGTGTACCTTGCCTTTATTTGCCCACTTTTCCCCCCTCAGACAGCCGTGTCCACCTGTAAGGACAGTTGTGACCAAAAATGAACCTTTTCTTGATCCATTTTCAAACCGGAACAGCAGTTTTATAAATACTGCAGTAATTCTGTAATCACGAGGGCCCTTGTCATGCTCCTGTTGAGCAATAAACGTAATGGAGATTTGGTTGAACCTTCTTGTTGGAGTCAGATGATGAGTCAGCTGAGTCATGAACTATTTTCAGCTCCGCTACACATCCAGAGCAGCCTTTGATTCAACAGGTTGATGACTGTAAAACACGCGCTTGTCCAGATAAACTCTTCCTCTTCACCTCACGGCGTGAGACTATAAATGAGCAGAGAGAGTTCAAATCCCGGCCTTAGCAGTCTCCTTCTGAGCTAAATTCATGATAAAATCATCTGTGAAAAGACAAATGTGTGACATCAGTCAAATGGTGGGATGTGTAACACAAAACAGGCTGATTAATGTGTGGTAAAAGTCTTTGTCATGTTTTTTTTATTGCACTCATAAATGTTAATGCAGCAGTTTCTCTTTAGGACGTCTGATGGGCTGATGCTGTAAGTGAGTTTAACCAAATCTGCAGGGATTGCTTTAGATCTGTGGTTTGCATCTTTGATTTACCACTTTCTGCTTCAAATCGAACTAAATTCCCACTTTTGGGACTTTGTTTTTTTAATTTTTCTTATCTGATATCAAACTAAAAGCCTCCAGTTTGAGGATCAAAGCTGTTAGACATCACATGGAAAATTGTCTGTACTTATGAAAAGCGAGAAAGTTTGGTGAAAAGAGAAACACTTGATGTGGAATAGATCATGATTCTTAACCCTTTAACCACCTGCTCAACCAAACGGTGGGAAACATTTAGAAAACATTTTTAAAAATGTGTATATTATTCCGCAAGGTATGGAGCCCCTAAAGGGAAATTGGAAAAAAAAACATTGAAGTAAATAAACTTAAATAAACTCGGATTTATAATAGAATTCTGGTTACTAATTGATGAAGACCAGATAGTAACTTGTGTGCATCAATTAGTAACAAGAGCTTTTTTTTTATTATTCAGTTTTTAGAAAAAAAAACAAAGCAAAAACCAAAACAGTTACTATCTGGTGTGTGCCAGTTACTAACTAGAACTTTTTTTGGGGTCAAAATTAAAGTGGTAATTAAAAAAAAATCTGGATAGTAACCGTTGCACACCAGACAGTAACTGATGTCCAACGGTTACTATTTGTTGCGCATCAGTTACTAACCTTTTTTTTTTTACTTTAATTTTTAGAAAAAAAGAGTTATGGGTAGTAGCCAAAAACTTTTTTTTTTTAACTTCAATTTTTTTATGGACCCCCTAAGTATTTTTAGAAAAAAATGGTAAACTTTTGTAAACTTCAATTTTTTTAACTTAATTGTTTTACTTTATTTTTTTGCTTAGTGAAAAAATGTAAGTTAAAAAAAAGCTCTGACTACTAAGCAGAACAGTTTTTTTTTTCTAAAAAAATTAAAGTAAAAAAAAAAAATAAAAATCTTGATAGTAACTTTTATGCACCAGATAGTAACTTATGTGCATCAATTACTAACCAGAACTTTTTTCTGGTAAAGATTAAAGTAGTAATAAAAAAAATAAATTCTGGATACTAACCATTTAGCACCAGATAGTAACTGGTGCGCATCAGTTACAATTTGGTGCTAATCAGTTAGCAACCAGAATTTTTTTCGGAGTCGCAAAGTATTTTAAAAAACAAACATTTTTTACTTCAAATTTTTTACAGAGCCCTTAAGTAATTTTTTTTTTTAAACATTTTTTTTACTTTATTTTTTTTTCCTAATTCGATATCCCTTTAAGGGCTCTGTATCAAGACAATAAGCAGCAAAAAAAAAACTTTGGGGTCTTTTTTTTTTATCTTTTTTGGGTAGTTGAAGGGTTAATCACAGCTATCATGATGTCACCGTACAAAATACAATGTTTTTGCTGTGGTGTTTTTCTAGATTAGTTTAGATTTGATCTTTCTGGATAACTTTGCTGTTTATTCATTTAATAGGATCCTCTGACAGCTTTCAGGTAAATTCCATTTTACCTTCCATACATTCTGTCTACCATAAAGACAGAAGTGGTGTAAAGGGAATTACTGTGCTGTAGTTATGCCAGGCCTTTTCTCTTTGATTACTCACAGGGTCTTTTCTTATCCCTCACCAATCCTCAGCTGGCAGCTTTGTGTTCAGTAGTTCACTTGATCAGCAAAGCGCTGACCTCTGCTCTCTGACCTTAATACCCGGGTCTCAGTTCTGCCAATGCCTCTGGCTGAGCCGGGCTGTGGTCTAGACAGCAGGCGTCATGGATGGCTGGTGGAAGTAAAAAAAGGTTTCACACTGACAAGAATGTTCTTAGCATTACAGAGTGACTATTATTGAGCTCTTTTCCTCCAGTCGGGAGTTCCTGAGAGCTTTTATTAAAGATCCAGAGAAGCTGCGAAGTTCTGATGGGTTTCTGGTTCTTTTAGACAGATGGTTGTTGGTCTGATTCTAAGTCAGGGGTTCTAAAATCTGACACCTGAACTGGACCACCAGATGCTGATGCGTGGAGTGTTTTGGTAATCCACATTATAGGAGAAAGTTCAGATGCAAACGTTCTTTAATTTGGATTAAAAATGAATGTATATATTTGAAAACAGAACATTTTAGAGTTTTTATTCCACAGTTTATGTTCTCATTTTAATGCCAAGCTAATTAACCTCAGACACTCGTAGTATTTCTATGCTCGGACTTGGGCTTTTTTGGGGGAAAATTTTGCCTCGTCGTCCGTTTTTTGTGGAATTTCTTTAGTCTGGGATGAAGTAGGGCAGTGCCGTCCCTCCAGATTCATGTTGGTACAGTTTAATTGGATGGGATGAGCTCCAAAGCAAAGTTAGTTTTTTAAAGTCTGGAACTGGAACAGGCGTTACTCTGTCGACCCGTTCTGGTTCCCACACCCCAAAGTGTTGACGCCTAATTAAAATAAAGCTGTTATGAATGAAAACTTTCAGACACGGTTTGTAGATTGTCTCATCGTAATTTACTAAAGCAGAATTCATGGTTTAGAAATGAGTGTTTTAAAGCTAACCTCCAGCGTCTGAACATTTCACTCCTCTGACTTTATTTGGGCGGTCTGGAGGAAGCTCCCGTCTCCTGGGGGGTCCTGTGGTTTGTGACATGGGTACATGAACATGTCTGGACTGTCATCTTCTATCAGTGAAAGGAGTGGCCGGACCGTCTCCAGGCCCGGTGGAGGGGAGGAAAGAAAAGCCTTCGGTCGTGCTGTGTATTGTAGAGCAACAAAGGCTGGTGAAAGCTGATCTCCTTTGCTTTTGTTCCTCCTCACTCTTTGTCTGGGAGCAGCTGTCCTGAGGTCGGTCCAAGTCTCCGCTTGGTCCTGCACCTTTATCCAGAGAAGGTGGATGGATCTCGTTGGGGCTGCAGGCGGGAATGGCATTTGGTTTCTTCTGTCCTATCCGGTGAAGTTCACTGGAGGAAGGTTACACAGGCTTTGGGTAATCTGGAGGAGATCTTTTTCTCATTTCCAGGCCGGAGAGCGGCGCTGAGAACCCGACTGAAGACGACCGACGGCAGATAACACGTGTAACTCTGTCAGCTTCTCTGGTTTCCCCTGCAGCTATGGGGGCATCTGTGGGGGTTTGTTTCCTGTGGTCTTGTAGGTGTTGTCTTTGCTTTGACCCCCTGTGGGGTGGGAGGGTCCATGGAGGACTTCCTCATTCTTCATGACTGGATCTTCACGGACGTTATTACATCCCCTATGGCAGGGGTGTCAAACTCAATCGCACAAGGGGCCAAAATCCAAAACACACCATAGGTCGTGGGCCGAACAGGATAAACATTTATTGAACACTCTGAAACTACATTTTTAAAAACTTAACTTTAACATAATTATGAACTAGATATGTAGCATTACCTGCAATAATACTAGTGTGACCACTGAAATTGATAGCTAAAAGCACTGAAGTTAATGGTCAGCTAAAATATTAGCTAAATGCCAAATTAGCCTAAACAAACTTAAAAAAATAAATAAATAAAAAACATCCATCCATCTTCTTAACCGCTTCTTCCCTTTCGGGGTCGCGGGGGTGCCGGAGCCTATCCCGGCTACTGATGGGCGAAGGCGGGGTTCAGCCTGGACAGGTCGCCAGTCTGTCGCAGGGCCACAATCACACACACACATTCACACCTAGGGGCAATTTAGAGTCACCTATTAACCTATGAAGCATGTTTTTGGACGATGGGAGGAAGCCGGAGTCCCCGGTGAAAACCCACGCATGCACGGGGAGAACATGCAAACTCCACACAGAAAGGTCCCAGCCGGGAGTCGAACCGGGGCCTTCTCGCTGTGAGGCAAGAGCGCTAACCACTGCGCCACCGTGCAGCCCAATAAAAAGCATAGGTAGGCTAAAATAGCTAGCATGTAGTTGAAAAAAAAATAGCTAAACTTCAAAATAGCACAAAAAGCTGGAAAAAAAAAATCCTAAATTAGCCAAAACAGATAGCTTGTATAAAAATATTAGCTACATTCCAAAACTAACTTTTTGACTTAATTATGAATAATAAAAAGGCAGGAATATTATTTCAGAATAAATCAACTTAAACCTTAAATAACTTAAATTATTTTACTCTCCATATAATATATTTTGTCAAAATTATACAAGTTAGAAATAAGCGCAAGATGACATCAGCCAATAAAATAAAATGATCTGATGGGCCAGATATAATTACCGTGAGGGCCGGATCTGGACCCCGGGCCTTGACTTTGACACATATGCCCTATGGGTAAATCCAGCTTGAGTCTAGGGGGTAAAATACAAAAAGGAGACAATAACACAAACTTGACACCAATGAGAATAAAAGGAACACAGTTTATTAAACAAAGGAAATCCGGTGCCCTTAAATTAAAGAACAAAAATCAAATAATTAGTGTGCTGGTCCAAACAAAAAGACAAACCAAAAGGGATTTGGAACCTCGACTCAAAGTAAAATAAGTCATGGAGACTGCTGACCGACGGACTCAGCAGCTCCCTGCTAAGGGCTGCCTAACCAAAATCTACCTAAAGAAAACAAATAAACAAAGCCCACAAACTAAGACTACCAAAGGTCCTATTCTAAACTAAAATAACAAAACCCAGCAGTCTAATAGTGCTGGGGAAAAGAGAAGAAAACAAACCAGCACCACACCAGCTAAAATCCAACCAGCTCCTAAGCCTGCTGTGGCCTCCTCTGTCTTAAATAACCAGCAGGTGCCAATCAACACACATTGGCCACACCTGCCAGGTGAGCAGGAGGACTGGACGGAAAAAAGGTTTTGAATGAAATCAATCCCTGCTGGTTGTAATCGTGATTGTGTGACAAGGAGACTTGTTGAGTTTCAGGCGGTGGTTCCTCAGACGTCTGCTTCAGATACTCTCCTGACAGAGCAGATATTTAAGAACAAGAGCTTGTTTGCAGGAAGGATCAGGTCAGCAGAGGCCTCAGAAGTTCATTTTAGAGTGGGCCTGAACGCGGCACAGCCGTTAAGGTTTGGGTTGGGAAAGGCTCGGAAATGTTTATCTGTAACTGTCTTTAATCATCCAGGCTCCGCTGCACTGCAGTGAGCCGTCTCCTGCTCATTATTATGCCCGTTCGGTGCGACTGTGGCCCGCCGGATTCTGTTGCATCAGGCCGAGACCAAAGGAATTCAAAACCTCTAGTTCAGCGTTAAATTACCTCCCCTTTAATGTTTGCTTTGAGCTGTCAGTTTGGTAAGATGCAGCACAAGAAACAGACTTCCCCTCACTAAATATAAAAGGCTCTTTTCTTTGTTTACTTTTGGAAATACTTGTAACTCGCATAGTAATGAAGTGAGCCAGTATGTGGTTCTGCTGCAGTCCTGAGCACACTCCAGTGTTTACAGTCATTAAAGGTGTATGTGCTGGAAGCCCTGTCATATTAACAAATGAGTTTCTCTTTGATTGTGGATTACGCTTCTGCTTTGATGTTTAAAATGCAATTCTCTGGAGTTGGAGAAGATCCTGCATCAAAGTATTTAAAACTAGGAGACAGGGCTGCCACGACTAGTCGACGACTAATCGACTATTATAATAGTTGACGACTAATTTGATAGTCGATTAGTTGTTACTTTATATTATATGGAAACAGTGTAATAAAGTTAAAGGTTATAATGGCATTCTGCCAGCTTTTTGAACTAGTTTGGCATTTATTAAGGTTATTTAGGCTATTATGGAGTTTCGCTAAAATTTCAGATACATGCTAGCTGTTTTGGCTAAGTTAGGCTTTTTTTTGTTTTTTTTAAGCAATGTAGTTTAGCTAATATTTCAGCTACATCCTAGCTGTTTTGGCTAATTTAGGTTTTTTTTTAGGCTAATTTGGAATTTAGCTAACATTTCAGCTACATGTTAGCTGTTTTGGCTAACTTGTGCTTTTTTCAGTTTTTAGGCTATTTTTGGTGTTTAATATTTTAGCTCGCTATCAGCTTTGGCATTTTCAGCTATTAATTTCAGCATTTTTAGCTATCAATTTCAGCATCTTCAGCTATCTGCACTAGTATTTTCAGCAGCCAAATTCAGCTTACAGCATTCAAACTAGCATTATCACAGGTAATGCTATATACAGTGGTGGACAAAAGTGTTGGTACCCCTCAGTTAAAGAAGGACAAACCCACAATTCTCACTGAAATCAATCGGAACTTCCAAAAGTAACAATAAATAAAAATTTATTGAAAATTAAACAATTAAAATCAGCCATCAATTTGCAATTGTTGATTAACATAATTGTTTAAAAAAACAAAATAATGAAACAGGCCTGGACAAAAATGATGATACCTCAATGAAAGATTGAAAACTATTTGACCAGAGTGACATGATTAACTCAGGTGTGTCCTTAATTGACATCACAGGTGTTTTATTTATTGTTACTTTTGTAAGTTTCGAGTGATTTGAGTGAGAATTGTGGGTTTGTCCTTCTTTAACTGAGGGGTGCCAACAATTTTGTCCACGTCTGTATCTAGTTTTTAGTTAGTTTAAAGCTAAGGGTAGTTAAGATGTGCGCTTTACATCCACTTTATGCATGACCCAATTAGTCGACTAATCTGAAAAAATAATCGGTGATTATTCGACTACCAAAATAATGGTATGTGGCAACACTACTTGGAGGGTTACCTTCCAAACTCTGTTGTTTTAGACCAAAACTCCATCTGGTTTAATGACAAGTTTCTGAAAGAGATGTTTACATGAACTTCGCTTAAGAGGAGTTCTTTACCTGCCCCTATTTCTGTACCCTCAATCCTCCTCATTTTGGAGTAAATATCACTGAACATCTTGCTTTCATTTGAACCCCCAGCCTGGCCTGCTTTCCTTTAATCCTCAGGCTAAGAGCAGCTGCCTGCAGCTTCAAACCCAGGATGTCAGGGATGACTTATGGAGTCACGGCGTTGAACCAGCAAACCAGACCCAACAAAGCAGAGATGAAAAGGAGCCCGGGCAGTTTTTAGAATGAAACGAGTTCTGTGTGTTCATGCTTATCTGGATCTTCAAGCTTCTTTCTGTTCTTCTGGAAATGTTTGTGTTCATTGATGGAGTTTAGAAAAGAAGTTGCGATTATTCAGCTGTTTTTCTACCAAAACACTGAATCCATTCACAGCCTCAACATTTGATTACATTCAATTCAATGCACAGTTATTAGAAATGGATTTATTTGTCAAATTCACTTAAAAAAAAAAAGTTTGAAAATAGATTTTTTTTAAACATGTATTGCTTTTAAAGACAAAAAATATGTTTTTATGTTATGTTTTCTAAGTTCAGATGATCTGTTTTTAATGTAGAGATTTTTTAAGGTTAATTTAGTCCCAGCCGTACTTGAAACTGTTTTATTCATGGAATTTGTTTAAAGTTCAAGTTTGACTTCTAACATTTGTTAGAAATCTCAGAGTGAGTAACTCCAGTCTGCACCAATCAGACTTCTTGCAATAATGAACAGTACTGATGTCCTAAAACTGGTTGATAATACACATAGATCAAATATAATGTGCAGGAATCCTATTTTCCTTATTTCAGAGTAAAACAGAGTCTTATGACTGTTCAGAGGGAAGTGAGAGTGATGAACGGATTAGAGGATTCTAAATTTCAGCTTTGGACTTTTGACTCGGACTCTCGTGGTTTTCCGCTGCTCCCACATATCTGGTGTTTGATCTTCTTCGCCATTTCCTCTGGTCCCCTGGTCTTCCTGTGACCTGCTGAGATCAGGAGATCTTTCACCAAGCGGAGAAGCTGTACCGCTGTAAATCAAGTTCAACTAGTGTGTAATGATTTGGAGAAGTGATGTCACTCATGACGTTTATCACTAAAACTAGACGACAGTCTTCAGCTCTGTAGAAACCCACATCCAGACTTCTTCGTTTTCCATGAATACATTCACCATTGTCTGTCGTTCCCTTAGACATCTGCCAAGGTGAATTTAGAGGACGCTCCACGCTGAGATTTCTGAAAGCACTCAGGTTTGCAGAGATGTAAGAGAAGGTCAAAAAGGATGAGACGACATCTCAGGTCCAGAAAGGTTCAGAAGAATCTGTTGTCCTTTGTTCATCAGTGCTACTGAAAAGTTCTTGTGTATTTTTGTCGAACAGAACTCTGTCCTTGTTGATAATCCTAATCTCAGATTGCAGCCAGTAATCCCAAAACTTTAGAACATCAAATTTTTTCTCTTTTATGTTTTTCATTGTTGAAATAACTTAGAAACAGTAGGTGGACCTCAGTTGTACTTAAAGCCTCATTTCCACTGAGCGGTCCATTACGCCCCGGCATAGAGTGGTACTGGACGGACCAGTTAATTCTGTCGAGCGTTTCCACTCAGTTAAGCCTTGCTTCCACTGAGCGGTTTGTTCTGCGTGGTGTAGACCGCTAGCGTGCTATTGCGTCACTGTAGTGCGATAACTAGAAAAGCAACAAGAATAAAGGTCATCCAGCAGCTCGTCTTTTTCTTGCTTTACTTTTGTACATCGTGTTTAACAGGAATTAAATGTTGTTTGAAAGACGAATGTCGAAGGGAAAGAAGAATACCGGTGAAAAGAGGTCAAAATTTTGAGTCGGGAAAAGCGCTTTTGAATGGATTTCATTGCGTGACCACAGTAGCTCCACCCTGACTGGTCCTTTCCATTTTTCTATGGGCTTACAACCAACGGGAGACCAAAATGATATGAATTGGTCCAGCCTAAAGGGTCCGTTTTAAAATGGAAGCGCTCAAAATACCAAACCGGTCAGGTCTGATCTGGACCGTTCAGTGTAAACGAGCCATATGTGGACCAAACTGACACTCTAAGTAGATTTATCCATTGCTGAAGTATGTTCATTAAGAAGTAGGGGTGTGTATCTTCCCCTCTCACAATTCGATATGCATCTCGATTCATGGTCCATGATTAGACGTCTTTGGGTAGCAAAAAAAAAAAAAAAAAGAGAAATGGCAGTTTGCTAGAAATTGATTATTTATGTCTTGATTGATTTTATACATTTTAACCAACATCATCTTGTTCATATCTGTGGTTTTTAAGCAGTTGCTCGATCGTTTTTTCGATACGTATCTAATATTTTTTACATCCCTATTAGGAAGCTTTCGTAGGTTCTGAGTCTCTGGACTACTTTGATTTACTGATGTTTCTATTGGAATGTGATTTGAGATATTTTATTATTTTATTTCATCACCACATTCACTTTGTCCTTCAGATTTCACAATATCAAAAACTGCAGCAAAGAAACCAAACTAAAGCTGTTCTGGTGGTTAAAAACCATCAATCAAGATATTGGGAAAAGAAAGAAATAAAGCTGATATTTTATTATTTATCTGCACAATAACAAGCAAAAACACAATATTACTGTTCAGCATTGCAATGATAATTTTGTAAACAGTTTTTACAAACTCAGCCACCACATCTGACTTCATGGAAAAGTAACCAATAAGTCTTTGACTGAAGGATTTCATTAAGACACTGATGCAGAAATCCTTGTTATGCAAACTTAAACAAGGACATTTTAAAGCCTGGAACATTCAGATGCTGCTTAGGGTTCAAAAACAAGGTTGTCTGTGTGTGGACACAGTGGAGATTGTATATTTAGCAAAGGCTTAAATGGGTATATGTTTCCCTTGTGTTGTGTGTGTGTGTGTGTGTGGGTTGTACAAACTTTTATTTGTACTTTGTCTGGGGATCCAGCTGCTCCTTTACAGATAGGACACATTATCCATTCTCTCTGACCTTGAAAAAAGCCTTTTACTTTGAAAGGCCGGTCTGCAGGATGAGCAGAATGACATGCTGAAAATGCCAGAATTTGCTTAACCGAATGCGAGTTTTATGTTTAATGTTTATTATTAAACGAGATAGAAGTGAGTCTGCAAGTTAAACTTTTACACAGTAGAAAAACAGATGATGACGTCTCCATGGATTACCATGAATTGTACCTTTAGCTAACACTCATTAGCACTGATGGGACTTTTCTACATCTGGGAGACATCTCTGTTTATACATCATACATTATTTTATTTGCAGCAACCAAACTAGTGCTGCCAAAAACAATTATTTTGATAGTCGTCTAGTCACTGATTATTTATTCTGATTAGTGGACTAATCGAGTCATGGACAAAGTGGATGTAAAACACACATCATTACCTTTTAACTAACTAATTACCCGCGGTAATCCTAGTGTGAATGCTGTAAGCTGAATTTGACCGCTGAAGATGTTAGTGACAATAGCTGAAGATGCTGAAATTAATAGCTAAAATCGCAAAAGTATTATTATTTATTTTTATTATTTCTCTTCGTCCCCTGTGGGACATAAGGCCGCCACAAACTGCTTCCACCACAGCTTATCCCTAGCCCTGTGTCGTGCTTCTCCTAGGGTGAGCTGATTACGCAAAACGATAGCTGAAATCTCTGAAGCTAATAGCTGAAAACGCTGAAGCTGATAGCCAGCTAAAATATTAGCTAAATGCCAAATTAGCCTAAGAACTGAAAAAAGCCTAAGTTAGCCAAAATAGCTAGCTTTCAGCTGAGATATTAGCTAAACTTTAATTTAGCCTAAAAAACAGATAAAATCATGCAATCAAAATAGCTAGCATGTACATAAAATATTTGCTAAACTCCAAATTAGTCTAAAAAAATGAAAAAAAATCGCAAGTTAGCCAAAACAGCTAGCATGTACCAGAAATATTTGCTAAACTCCAAATTAGCCTAAAAAAAAGAAAAAATCATAAATTAGCTAAAAAAGCTAGCATGTAGCTGAAATATTAGCCAAGCTCCAAAATAGTCTAAAAAAAAACCTTAAATGAAAAAATAGTCCATAAAGCTAGCAGAATGCCATTGTAACTTTCAACTTTACTAGACTCCTTTTCCATATAATAGAAAGTAATGACTAATCGACTATTAAATTAGTCATCGACTATTTTAATAGTCGATTAGTCGACTATTCGTAGCAGCTCTAAACCAAACTTCATCCTCTGTCTGTTTTAACAGCGTTCCTAATAAACCTTACAGTCTTTCTGTGGAGTTTGGAAGTCCTCACCCCCATCCACATGGCTCCATCTCTTTAGTGGGTTTGCAGCATGTGCCCCTCCCTTCAGAATTACAGGCCTGGTCTTTCAATAGAGGGGGTGTTTGTCATGTGCCCCTCCAGCTACTCTGCAGGCCTATGAAAAGTCTAAAAAAACAACTGCACATCCTGCAAGGTGCTGCTTTATGTGGTCTTTATGTGGTCAATGAAGAAAAACGAAACACATGAGCAGAGAACGACACCGTGTTTCATCCTTTCATGGCTCTGGTTCTCTCTTTATCCCGCCCCCCCAGCCCTGCAGAAAGCAGCTCTGTGAGAGACTTCCTTTTGTGTTCATAGATTATTTATGAAGAAACCAAAACATGAAATTCTGCTGAAAAACTGGAATGATGCAGCATTAGAGGTGTAGCATTACAACGGGTGAATAACAGGAAGCAATTTGTAAAGCTGGGGGGTGGGGGATTAGCGTTCTAAATGTTCTACATGTGGCATCCCACAAGGGTCAGTACCGGGACCTAAAGTATTTTAGGTTTTTCACTCAACGATTTATGTCAAGTATTTAAGTCTATTTGTTTGCTGATGACACACATCTGTTTTGTTCAGGCAAACAAAGTTCATCAGAGATGTCACTGATTTTAATCAAATAAAAATATGGTTCGTTCTAACAAAGTTTTTATTACATATGAAAAAAACAAAAATTCTGCTCTTTGGAAACTCAATAAGTAACTGACAAAGCAACATTTTCCATCATAGCATAAACATCTAACAAGTTAATGAAATTAAATTTCTCTGGTAAAATTGGACAATCAATCCATTGGGAATCTCATGTCAAATATGTACAGAAAATCTATAAAAAAGCATTGCAGTTCTCCGCAGAGCAAAGCTAGTTTAGAATCTAAAGGTTCTTTACATTTTTCACAACTCACACGTGTTTCCAATAATTATAAAACAAGGACAAAGTCAATAGCCCCCCTTAAAAAACGAGCAGTAATAAAGCTAAATGTTATAATTCGAATAAAACCTGAATGCTCAGATTTACAGTTAGTAGTTTTTCTAATATTACAAGTGTTGTAAAAGCTAAAATTAATTTATTATAACAAAATAATTCAAAATGTGCTCCTTGAGAAATACACTAAACTTAAAATCTGTGTCTGTGAACGACAAAATATTATATGTTTCTGTGTGTGTAGTAAAGCTGTGGAATAGTTTTGATGTAAAGTTGGTGGAGAACCTTCATTAAACAACTAAAAAGAATTATAACTACATTTATGACTCTTCAAGGTGTTGAAACAATTACATTTCTCAGAATTTATGTCCTTTATATTCTTATTTCTATAAAATTGATTTTCTACTGTGAAGTAGAATATTATGGTATGAGTTAGTGTTATTTTTTTTCCTACCATAAAAGTCTATACTATTATGTGCTGGCATCTACATGTATTGTTTTCAGTGTACATATTAACATTTTTTACCTCAGAGGGCTTACTTAAACTAGATCAAGTTTAAGACAAAAACCTCAAAAAGGTCAAAGTTTAGTTCTTGCTATAGGTTACCTCTTATTTTTAAGCTCCATCAAATTTCCAAAAATCTAATATTTATTCGGCTCATTTTTTTATTGAAGTATTGCACTTTTTTAACCCTAATTTTCTTCTTAATTGATAGGGGTTTATTTCCTTGTTTTCATTCATCAAAACCAGCTGAGTTTAAGTTTAAGGGAAATATGTTTTATTGTCATTTATCATTTCAGATTTTACTGCAATCACATGACTTAGAAATGTTGCCGAAGTCATAAGTTCTCCAACATCCAGCATTAAAGACGCCACGATGATCAGAACGATCTTTTGTTAAAGCTTCAGTTTCTTAAAACCACCTCTGAATCTGGAGGATTCTCCCTGTGGAATAGGGCTGCCACAAACGATTGTTTTAATAGTCGGCTAATCACCGATTATTTTTTCCGATTAGTCGACTAATCGGGTCATGCACAAAGTTGATGTAAAACACAAATCTTAACCATCATTCACTTTAAACTAACTAAAAACTATATATATATATATATATATATATATATATTCACACTAGCATCATTATAGATGAAATGTAAGCTGAATTTGGCCGCAAAAGATGCTAGTGACGATGGCTGAAGATGCTGATAGCCAACTAAAATATTAGTTAAAGGGCAAATTATCCTAAAAAAAGGACCATGGATCTGGACCCGAGAGAGGTAGTTTGTCCTCCCTGGTTGGGTGGAGTGCTCCTGCCTCAGGTGGAGGAGTCTAAATATCTTGGGGTCTTGTTCACGCGTGAGATTGACTGATGGATTGGAGCAGCGTTATGTGGTTATTATGTGGTTGTTATGTGGTCGCTGTACAAGTCCTTTGTGGTGAAGAGAAAGCTCTCAGTTTATTGGTGGATCTTCGTTCCAGTACTCACCTGTGATCATGAGCTCTGGGTCGTGATCTAAAAAACAAGATCCAGACTACAAGCGGCTGAAATGAGTTTCCTCTGGAGGGTGGCTGGGCGCTCCCTTAGAGATAGAATCTCAGTCACCCGGAGAGAGCTCGGAGTAGAGTGGCTTCTCCTCCGCATCAGGAGGAGCCAGTTGAGGTGGCTCGGGCATCTGGTCTGGATACCTCCTGGAAGCCTCCCTGGAGAGGTGTTCCGGGCATGTCCCACTGGGCAGAGGCTCCGGGGTAGACCCAGGACACTCTGGAGAGACTATGTCTAGCATCTTCAGCGACCAAATTCAGCTTACAGCATTCACACTAGCATTATTACTGGTAATGCTATATCTAGTTTTTATCTAGTGTGTTTTACATCCAGTTTGCACATGACCCAATTGGTCGACTACTCAAAAAAAATAATTGGTGATTAGTCGACTATTAAAATAATTGTTCGTGGTACCACTAGTTCATTAGTAGAGTGGTGAAATGGGATGGAGAAAGTTATTACCAAACAGGAATAAAACCTTTGTTTATAAAAATGACAACAGTAGATACTTCTGTTCCTCCGGTCTCAAAAAGTACCTTCCTGATGACTAAACACAGCCAGCAATCTCAACCCAACAATTATGTCTCTATGAAGATTCATGTTAGTCCACGTCTCAGCTATAACAGAATCTGTGATTCACACTTTTGTTTGTCATTCGTACACAGATTCTTACGGAAACGCAAACCAGTCTTCTTTCTGCATTAATCTCTGAAGCTTTTATGCTTTTGTCTGCACCTGTCTTCAGTTTTTAATTAGTATTAGTCATGGGTATGTACTTCTTCCTACAGATAAAAGCCTTTTCACATCCGTTCCAGATGTTTCTTGTGCCGTACACCCCCTTTTGCTCTCCAGCAACGCAATATTCTTTGTACTGTTATACCAAACAAACATCCCAACTGCCAGAGCTGCAGACATGCCCGGCCACGTTTCTATCCTAAGGATAGCTGCGGAGATAACTGACTTTCCTGACATAAAGCCTTTTTTCATCTCTTGTATCTTTAATATCCCCTAACAAAAGCACAAAGGCACGTCAGATCCAAGGTAGAGTTTCTGGTGTCATTTCACTGTAAAAAAAGTAAATAAATCTGAGCCCGTTAACTCCATGTTCAGTTTAGTTTTCCTAAAAACTAGTCTAAACTAGTTTCACATAAAGTGTTATTTTTCTTTCTCATTCCCACAATAAGAACTTTTACTGTCTCTTATCATCCAGGATGTATCCTGCTCATTTTTCTTCTGTGCTTCAAGTTTATTTTTTTGTTACAAACTGGAGTTTGTTCCGGCAGGATTAGCCAACAAAAGTTATCTAACTGTGCAAACCTGTTCATTAACTCTAAACGTGAATGGACAGAAGCCAAGTCAATATAATCTGCTGATCTTCTAACAGTTTGTGACAAACCCGGTGAATCATAAAACAGCTAATAAAAATTAACTTCTGTTTTCCCTTTGGCGTGGAGTGGTTTTAAAACTTCATCTGTACGTCCGCTCGCAGCATTGAGGCGCACACAGAGAAATGTGGGCCGCCCCGTTTGATGGACCTCCACACCCGACTGATGCCCCAGAAAAATGTGGAGTAGTTAACCAGCAGCTGAGCAAACAGCCCCGCCTTTAAAATGTGATGTCTGTCTCCAGCGTTAAGCTCCGCCTTTGCTTTACTTGGCTTGGATAGAATGACGGCTTCCTTCGCGGGCATCCTAAAGTCAGCTCTGATTGATCTGTCCTGGTTGCTGCAGGCCTCTCCCCGGTGGAGCGTTGCCTTAGCAACTGTAGCTCATGACCCGGATGCTAGTTAGTGCGTCTGAATCTAATCGGTAGATGATCACTCGTCAGTTATTGAAATGTACTGTAAAAAAGGAGTTTTCTGAGTGGAAATGACAGTTTTAAGCGCTTTCCCATTTCAAATCACTTGAGTTTTTCTGACTCTTTTGGGTGGATTTGCTTTTGAACTGCGTGCACAGTTAGCTGTCACAGCTGAGCTGGTTCTAAATCAGGTTATAAACACCGGCGTGCACAAATATCTCTGAACTCTTCAGGTTTTTTTAGCCCAGAACTCCTGAACCCAACTCAAACCGCAAGTTACATCAGCCACACAAAGGACGGACATTTCTGTTTGAAAGTGTGTGTTTAGTTTTATTGTGTGAATGCTGTGTAAGCTTTCACACTGTAGTGATCCTGTTTCTCTTTACTATTATTCCTTATTTGTTCTTCTGTATGATTTTTGGTTTCTGAAAACTCACACTTTCAGCAAAATCTGCAAGCTTGGTATCAAAACGTTTATCTCATCAAGAAGATTCCTGTTTGTACTTTTGGTATTTGTACATTTCACAGTTTTTACAATTTTTAGCAATTTAAGAGATTTTTCAGTCCCATTAAAAATAAATAGGAATTTTAAAAAAATGTTTGCTATTTTCTTGATTTTTCAAAAATGTTTTTTAAATTCTTGTGCAGTTTCTGCAAATTATGCAAGTTTGGCATCAAAACATTCGGCACGTTCAGGGCATCCATGCTATTATTTTTGGTATTTATAAATTTTACAAAATTTTTGCAATTTTTTGCAATTTTTGTGATTTTTTTTTTTGCAATTTTCTTAATTTTTCAAAAATGTTTTCACATTTTTGTGCAGTTTCTGCAAATTATGCAAGTTTGGCATCAAAACATTCAGCGCGTTCAGGGGTTTCATGCTATTACTTTTGGTATTTATACATTTTACACAATTTTTGAAATATTTTGGGATTTTTTGCAATTTTTTGCAACTTTCTTGATTTTTCAAGAAATTCTTCAAATACTTGTGCAGTTTCTGCAAATTTTGCAAGATTGGTATCAAAACATTCAGCACATTCAGGGGATTCATGCTATTACGTTTGGTATTTATACATTTTCTGTCATTTTTGAAATATTTTTGGAATTTTTTGCAATTTTTGCAATTTTTCAAAAGTGTTTTCAAATTCTCGTGCAGTTTCTGCAAATTCAGAAAGTTTGGAATCAAAACATCCAGTGTGCTCAGGGCATTCATGCTATTACTTTTGATACATGTGCATTTTGTACCATTTTCAGAAATTGTTTGAAATTTTTTATATTTTTCAAGAAATTCTTCAAATTCTTGTGCACTTTCTGCAAATTATGTAAGTTTGGCATCAAAACGTTTAGTACATTATACAGCAAATGAAGTTAACTCTTCAGTATCTTCGGCCACCACATTCAGCAAAAAGCATTCACATTATCACAGATAATGCGACTTTACTGGTTGATCTTTACATCCTCTTTACAGAAAAAGATTGTTTTACATTGTGGTGTTAAAGAAGTTCTGTTTGTCTGGAGCGCAGTAGCCTTCTGTTGCTTTACTGGAAGGTTCTGGGAACTAACATGTCTGTCAGATTGAGCACCTTGGATAACTTTGCCTATTCTGTGATATTTTGAGATTAAATGATGTATGTAAGATGGCAGTACTTTTTGGTAATATAGTTTAGTGACATATTTTTCCCCCTTGGCAGGTATTTTATGGTAGTTTAGGCTGCAGGGCCGTAATACTTTAAATATTGAGATATAAAGCTACGAAATGATGTATTTTTAACACGTTTTTCCACTCTCTGCACCAGAGGTTCATGACTGAGTTTAACTAAATAATATATACAGGCAAAAAGTAAAAGTGGAAAAGACTAAAATGAGATAATTTCCAATGGGAGCTAAATTATGATAAACAACAGTAAAAATTGAGTGACTGTTTCAAAAGGTGAGAATTCTTAAAAACTCCAAAAGCAGATTGCACGTTTTTTTAAGCTTAGGTTTATCTTTATTAACAGAATAATTACAGCAACAATGAAAAAGAGCAACATCTAAATCTACACACATCAACACAGACATTTATAATTAAGAACGTGCAGATTTCATTTAGGAAAAAAGAGGAATTTACACCAAAATTAGAGATTTAGATCTATAATTTCCCATTAACACACATTCTCCTGATAATTCTTGTAAAATCTCCTCAAGAAACTTTGAGATTGCTTTTGTCATCATCTGTGGCTGTGACAGAGCACATGTCTGTACCGGAGTAAGGTTTTTTTTGTGGCGTTAAATCTGTTTGTGAACTGGCCACCGACGTCCTTCTGCTCCATGACTGATTCTTTCTCCCGTGTGACCATTGACATGAATATCAATGGACTGAGCAACTGAGCAACTGAGCATTCACACTAGCATTATCGCAGATAATGCTATATATCTAGTTTTTATTTAGTTTAAAGGTAATGATGGTTAAGATGTGTGCTTTACATCCAGTTTGCGCATGACCCGATTGTCGGAAAAATAATTGGTGATTAGTCGACTATTAAAATAGTTGTTTGTTGCACCACTACTGTTGTAGTGACCCTGGTACCCTGAGGTTACCTGTTGAGACTGGTAAAACCATTGACCTACACATGGAAGATGCAGTTTGCCTATGGTATACTAGATATGAATCAGGACTTTAACTTTGGTAGTGTAGTCCTCGTCTCTAAAGGAGGCTCAGACAACTCCCCGTGTCTCCAAACCTAGATGTGAAGCAGATGGTGGGGCTGAGCACCCTCCGAAGATCCCTCCCCAGGCCTCAACTGCTATTTCAGGTGCTGCTGATGAGCCGCTCTGTGGGTGGAAATGCAGGCGTGGGACCGACGGGCCGCAGTGTGTCCCAGAAAGCTTTTGGGTGAAACTAGGAGAGGATGTAAAACTAAAAGTTAAACGTAAACCTTGGTTATGAGTGGAGTGGGAGAAAATGTTCTCTTTCTGGCTCTTTGACAGCAGCTGAGTTGTTTTGACTGAAGCCCTGTTGTTCTTTCGCTGGGGGGGACGACTATGGGCCAGGACCCGTCCTGCTTACAAGGCACTTCTGACAATAGAACGGGCCTATCTGGCAAATCAGAAGCTACTCTGATCTGCAACTGTGGACATGTTTGTTGCAGTGAAAGGGGTTATGTGAATGATGTGATGTGTCCTCCAAAAGGCCATTTGGAAAAAGTCCAGTTGAGAAACAAAAGAGCTCTGGAGCCAACGGATGACCACAAAGACGCAGAGGGCTCTCCCAATTCCATACCGGCACTTTGTGAGCCAACATCAGTCAACCGCCCGCTGACACCTTTATAGAATCGCTTTATTCCTGCAAGCTGCTTTCTGTTTGTGCCAACAGTAGGGCTGCCACGATTAATCGACTAATCGGCGACTAATCGACTATTGAAGTAGTCGGCGACTAATTTAATAGTCAATTAGTTGTTACTTTATGTTATATGGAGGCAGACTGTTGTAAAGTTGAAAGTTATAATGGCATTCTGCTAGCTTTTTGGACTAGTTTGGCATTTATTAAGGTTTTTTTAAAGGCTATTTTGGAGTTTAGCTAATATTTCAGCTTCATGCTAGCTGTTTTAGCTATTTCAGGATTTTTTTCAATTTTTAGGCATTTTTGAGTTTAGCTAATTTGCAGCTACATGCTAGCTATTTTGGCTAATTAAGGATTTTTTTCAGTTTTTTAAGCTAGTTTGGAGTTTAGCTATCATTTCAGCTACATGCTAGCTATTTTAGCTATTTCAGGATTTTTTCAGTTTTTAGGCATTTTTGAGTTAAGATAATTTTGCAGCTACATGCTAGCTATTTTGGCTAATTTAGGATTTTATTTTTTTTTTTATTGATATTTTTCAGATTAGCTGATATTTCAGCTACATGCTAGCTATTTTGGCTAATTTAGGATTTTCTACGTTGCTTTGGAGTTGAGCTAACATTTTAGCTGCACGCTAGCTGTTTTGGCTAATTTAGGCCTTTTTCAGTATTTTAGGCTATTTTGGAGTGTAGCTAATGTTTCAGCTGCTTCATTTCCATTATGGCTAATGTGGGATTTTTTTCAGTTTTTTAGGCTTTTTTGAAGTTTAGCTAATATTTCAGCTACATGCTAGCTGTTTTGGCTAATTTGGGCTTTTCAGTTTTTTAGGCTAATATGGCATTTAACTAATATTTTAACTGGCTATAACCTTCAGCATTTTCAGCTATTAGCTTCAGCAACTTCAGCGATCAACTTCAGTGTTTGTAGCTATCAATTTCAGCATCTGCAGCTATCAGCATTAGCGTCTTAAGCTTACAGCATTCCCACTAGCATTGTGGCAGCTAATGCTATATATCTAGTTTTTAGTTAGTTTAAAGCTAATGCTGGTTAAAATGTGTGTTTTACATCCAGTTCGCGCATGATCCAATTAGTCAACTAACTAAAAATAATCAGTGATTAGTCGTATATTAAAATAATCGTTTTTTTGGCAGCATTAGCCAACATGCATAATTATATGACTCTAAAACCTCTTCTAAAAACCTCAGATACTTGGAGGGCTTCACATGTGCTTACCATTCATATTACCTCAGAATGGCAGGAATGCCGCCTGTAATGGTAGATGAATCCTCTGTGATGCTTCGAGCTCCCAAACACTTCGGATTACAACAGTTGGATATCTGACACGTTGAAGTGTCCAAGTGTCAACCTCTTCTTCTGCTGTTGGCGTTTGAAGAAGCCAGCGAGACACCTGTCAGAGCTCCTAGCATGGGGGCTCTCGAAGGCCCCCCCATGATCAAAGGGGGATTCTTGACGGGGTTCAAACAGCAAAGTATCTTCGTCTTTCACTTCAAATATTTGCCTGTGGGATTAAATGAGCTCCTCTTTCTCTCGTTTAACTGTCAGATCATAATCTGGGATCACGGCTCACAATAACAAGTACAAACATGAAAATGTTTCTGTGACAAGAACTTTGGGGATTTGTTCTATGTCAGTCTCTGGATTTTTCTCTGAATTTTGAAAGTGTTGTTTCTCGGCTACTTCAGCATGAAAAGTTTCCTAATCAGCAATAATCTGATGATCAGATCATTCGGATTAGGATACTTTTCATGTTAATCCTCAGTGCGTAGATTGATGTTTTTGATCTGAACATCAGTAAAATTCTTTAACAATTAGAGACAAATGTTTTCCACACACTGTAATGAGAGACTCTTGTTGACGAAAACTCAGTTTAGGAAAAATATTGTAAATAAATGTGTTTTCAGCAGAGCCTAAAATAAAATGTCTTTGTGACATTAAGTTTATGAAAGTGTAAGTTTGGCCGCCGCGGATCGAGCCGCTCCTGTAATTTCCTTTGACAGGTGGCTGCCTTCGAGGATTCATTTCCTGATATGTCAGCGCCGTGCGGCCGCTTGGTGGCCGGAGCCTGACTTGGAAAATAAATGATTTAATGAGTTTCCTTGTGCAGTCATGAGTGTAATTGTGTCAAATGATCCAGCAGTCTTTGTCTCAGCGCCGCCGTGACTTTGTTTTAATACTGACATCCGGGCCGTGATGCAGTTACAAACCTGGACTGTTCACTTGCTCTCCTTAAAGATTCTTCTGTTTTCCAATTGCTTCACAATTTTACTTTGTAGTTTCTGTAAATTGTTGTGCTGTTGTTGACACCCCACCGTTTTTATACGGTTAAAGGGCGACAATCTATTGTAGATTCTTGTTTTAATCAGGATTTTATTGATTTTTAAGTAGTTCTGCTGACAAATTATTGATTATGTTTCAGAAAACCACTTAGGGAGACTTTTAAATTGAAATCTTAACATTTTTTCTTTTGCTAAATCAAACCATATCTCTAGCTGAAAAAGTACATTAAAAAAAAAGAACTGTTTAAGATGTTTTTATCCTGAACGAAGCTCTAGATTTACAAATAATCTTATATTTAGCTGTTTTTCCATTAGATTATTTTAAGACGCTAAAGGCGTGAACGAATCATTAGAGTTCAGGAAGTTAAACTCTGAGCACAGCGGCGCTTCATCCGACTCACAATTCCAGCTCGCAGACTCTATTTCAAAACATTTTCTCTGAATTTTCTTTCCACACACTCTTGCACAGCAACCACCGTCTCGTCTCCTACTGACATTTTGATGCAAACACATCCAAACTTCTAGATTTAAACTTTTGTGATGCCATGAAGTTCTTCTGTCTGCATTTATAACGATAAACAGCCTCTAAAAACGTTCATTCTTCGTAATGATAACTTGTTTCGGGGAATTGTTCAAATGCCTTCACTGTATGTCCCTAAATCACCTCATTACTGCTTTCTCTGCAGCTCTGAGTCACCACTTTCTGGAAGAATAAATTATGCAAGGGCATCAAAGAGACACACACAAAAGAAGCAAAATATGTGACCACAAAAGCTTTGTGTGTCTGTTAGCGTGATCGCACCGTTCAGCCCCTAAACTGAAGTGAACAATTGAAAGGAGGACACTCAAAGCAGGCTGGTTGCTGTAGAAAACGAGGCTCATGAGCACTCCACTCACTGTTTGGTACAGTGTGATTAAAGGAGTCATTCCAGCTGTAATGAAGCGCTCCAGAACAGTTCTGTAAAGCATTTACAAGACCCAGAACCAAACCAGAACATGTTGCACTGGGCCAGTAAACTGTTGCTGGGGTGAATTCCTTTTCTGCTCGGATCATTTCCTCTTCTTGCTCAGACATACACAACGATTTTGTACAAATATGCAACTGATTAGGGCTGTCACGATTGGACGACTAATTGACTACTAAAATAGTCGATGACTAATTTAATAGTCGATTAGTCGTTACTTTATATTAAATGGAGTCAGAGTGTGGTAAAGTCGAAAGTTATAATGGCATTCTGTTAGCTTTTTGGACTATTGTGGCATTTATTTTTTTTTTCGGCTAATTTGGAGTTTAGCTAATATTTCAGCTACATGCTAGCTGTTTTGGCTAATTTACACTTCTTTAGGCTATTTTGGAGTTTAGCTAATATTTTTAGCTCCATACTAGCTATTTTTGCTAATTTGCGCTTTTTTTGTTATTTTTAGGCTAATTTTGAGTTTAGCTAAGGTTTCTGCGGCATGCTAGCTATTTTGGTTAATTTAGGTCTTTTTTGTTTTCTAGGCTAATTTACAGTTTAGCTAATATTTTAGCTACATGCTAGCTGTTATGGCTAACATAGACTTTTTTTTTTTTTTTAGGCTGTTTTGACATTTGACTAATATTTCAGCTACATGCTAGCTATTTTAGCTAATTTACACTTCTTTAGGATATTTTGGAGTTTAGCTAGTATTTTTAGCTCCATACTAGCTATTTTTTCTAATTTGCGCTTTTTTGTTATTTTTAGGCAAATTTTGAGTTTAGCTAAGGTTTCTGCGGCATGCTAGCTATTTTGGTTAATTTAGGTCTTTTTTGTTTTCTAGGCTAATTTACAGTTTAGCTAATATTTTAGCTACATGATAGCTGTTATGGCTAACATAGGCTTTTTTTTAGGTTTTTGTAGGCTGTTTTGGAATTTGACTAATATTTCAGCTGCATGCTAGCTGTTTTGGCTAATTTGGGCTTTTTTAGGATATTTTGGAGTTTAGCTAATATTTTTGGCTGCATGCCATCTATTTTAGCTAATTTATGCGTTTTTTTTTTTTAGGCTAATTTGGAGATTAGCTAATATTTCAGCTACATGCTAGCTGTTTTGGCTGGCATAGGTTTTTTGTTTTATGTTTTAGGCTGTTTTGGAATTTGGCTAGTATTTAAGCTACATGCGAGCTTTTTTTGGCTAATTTTTTGTCATTTTTTAGGCTGATTCTGCATTTAACTAATATTTTAGTTGGCTATCAGTTTCAGCATTTTCAGCTATCAACTTCAGTGTTTTTAGCCAATAAATTTCAACATCTTCCGCTATCGTAACTAACCTCTTTAGCTCCCCAATTCAGCATTCATACTAGGATTATCGCAGGTAATGCTATCTATCTAGTTTTTAGTTAGTTTAAAGCTAATGATGGTTAAGGTGTGTGCTTTACATCTAGTTTGCATATGACCTGATTAGTCGACTATTTGGAAAAATAATTAGTCAACTATTAAAATGATCGTTTGTGGCAGCACTACAACTGATTAACACTGATGTGAAGTGACACATATCTGCTCTGCTGACGGACCCTTGTGACTTCACCGAAAACGGCAAATCGAAGTAAAGTTTTTCTTTAACGTGGTAAACTGCCTGAAACCTTGTGTTTATCCTCTCCTCCACTCTTCCTAATCTAGCGCTTCTCCTTCTGTCTGTTCAGAGATCCGGGCTCAGCTGGTGGAGCAGCAGAAATGTCTGGACCAGCAGACGGAAATGCGGGTCCAACTGCTGCAGGACCTCCAGGACTTCTTCAGAAAGAAGGCAGAGATTGAGATGGAGTATTCCAGAAACCTGGAGAAACTGGCCGAGCGCTTCATGGCGAAGACTCGCAGTACCAAGGATCACCAGCAGTACAAGTGAGGAGAGAATATTTGGTTGTTATTTTTTTTTACGGTGTTTGTCTTTGGTGAAGCGCAACACTAAAGAAACTTAATTCAGAGGTGAATTTCTGATAGACTCTTGCTGCTCTGTTGTAGAATACAACATGTTCTTTTAAAAAAATGTCACTGAAAACTAAATAATCATAATTTAAAAGACCACTTGGAATGCTTTTTAACAGATCAAAAGACGATCGGGATGGAACTTTCAGTCTGTTAGGCCTTAAAGCTGGTTTAGGTTTAACCTTTTGTGATGATCAAAAGGGAGATTTTTGACATTTAAAGAGGTCCTTCAGTCCTGTCAGATCATTTTATCACCGTATTCTATGGAGCCAAATAAAGAAACCTGAATAAAACAACTTGAAAAGTTCAAGCTGAAATATTGGTGTTAAACTAAAAAATAGTGTCTGAAATTTTCTGCAATTGTGAAAGGAGGTGAAAGGAGGTTGGGTTAACATAAAGGACCAATCAGAATTGAGCCAGTCCTGGTGCATTCACTGACTCTAGGAACTTGAATAATTACAGTCAGAAAATGTCTATACTATGGCGACAAGCAAAAGGGCTCATAAATCGCCTAGAAAAGCGGCGTAAAGAACGGCGTAATGACCATCCAAAACGCCACTTTTACACGATTTTAAAGTAACACGTAAATTACGCCGTCTTGTGTTGTCCCAAGAAACGCATAAAAAGCTTTGTTTTATCGCGTACAAACCGCACGTCCAAAGTGCCGTTCTACCGCGTTCAAAGTGCTGTTTTGTTTTGTCACATACAGCCGTTAAAAACGGTTGAAAAAAATGACTTAGGCCGAGAATTTGGTCCAGTTGTCTGCTGTGGCTTACCGGTTAACACAGTTGCACATTAAGAGTTCGACTCCACGACATTTGCAACAGTTTCTTCATGTTTGCTATCTTTTACTTTTGCTGACTTTATGCAATAATATCATTTTGATTGTACTTAGTGTTTCTTTTTGCTCTTTTTAGTTTTTACAGGTACGTATTACATCATATCACTTGTGTTTTCTGCATTGAGTTACAATAGTTGATGTTGTTTTAACATCTACAACCGATTTGGTTCCATAGTATTCTGTAAACAAAATGGTTTGTTTTATTGAATTTTCTGGGATTTTTAAAAGGTTTTTTAGCTGTCGGCTGTTATATTTCTATATTTTGCATATTGAAAGAAAAACTGGTAAAAACTTGTCCGTATTTAATCTTAATGTGCCATTAAGCTCTGGAAAGACAGTTCTTTGAACTGCGGCATCTACTTTCAGAAGCTGAACATTAGAGCTGCCACAATTAGTTGACTAATCGACGACAAATCAACTATTACAATAGTTGACGATTATTTTAATAATCGATTAGTCATTACTTTTTATTATACGGAGTGTAGTAAAGTTAAAGTTATAATAGCGTTCTGTTAGCTTTTTGGACTATTTTGGCATTTATTAAGGTTTTTTAGACTATTTTGAAGTTTAGCTAATATTTCAGCTACATGCTAGCTGTTTTGGTTAACAAAAGTTTTTTTTTCCTTTTACTTTTTAGGCTGTTTTCGAATTTAGCCAAGTTTTTTAGCCTCATGCTAGCTCTTTCAGTTAATTTATTCTTTTTTCAGTTTAAAGCTAATTTTGAGCTTGGCTAATATTTCAGGTAAATGCCAGCTGTTTCGGCTAACTTAAGCTTTTTTTTGTTTTTAGGCTGTTTAGGAATTTAGCCAATTTTTTTAGCTTTGTGTTAGCTGTTTTGGCTAATTTAATTTTTTTCAGTTTTTTAAGGCTTATTTTGAGTTTAGCTAATATTTCAGCTACATGCTAGGTGTTTTGGCTAACTAAAGTTTTTTTTTCCTTTACGTTTTAGGCTGTTTTCAAATTTAGCCAATTTTTTAGCTTCATGCTAGCTCTTTCGGTCGATTTATTCTTTTTCAGTTTAAGGCTAATTTTGAGGTTAGCCAATATTTCAGGTACATGCCAACTGTTTTGGCTAACTAATTTTTTTTTTTCCTTTACTTTTTTGGCTGTTTTCGAATTTAGCCAATTTTTTAGCTTCATGCTAGCTGTTTTGGCTAATTACATTTTTTCAGTTTTTTAAGGCTAATTTTTAGGTTAGCCAATATTTCAGGTACATGCCAGCTGTTTCGGCTAACTTAAGCTTTTTTTTTGTCTTTTAGGCTGTTTTAGAATTTAGGTAATATTTCAATTACATGCTAGCTGTTTGTGCTAAGTTACATATTTTTTACAATTTTTTTAGGCTAATTTGGCATTTAACTAATGTTTTAGCTGGCTATCAGCTTCAGTGTTTTCAGCAACCAATTTCAGCATCTTCAACTATCATCACTGCCAAACTCAGCTTCCAGCATTCACACTAGCATTATCACAATGTAATTAGTTAGTTAGAAGTGTGTGTTTTACATCCACTTTGCGCATGACCTTATTAGTTGACTAATCAGAAAAAATAATCAGTGATTAGTCGACTATCACAATAATCGTTTGTGGCAGCACTACTGAATATTCAAGTGTTCCTTTTGCACTCGTCTCTCTCGATCCCTCATTCCTACCTTTGTACTCTGTGAGCCTCACAGTTTGAGTCTCCTCCTTTTTATAGATGTTGACACAGTTAAGTGTGCCTCAGATTTTGACCTTATTGCATGGAGGAGTTCTGCTCCTGGAAAAGCTCAGACATGAACTCTCTGTTTTCATCTTGCAGGGAGCAGATATACATGAATGTATTTGTATTTGTGGCGAAGGTCTCCTCTTTCTGTCTGATTCTGGAATGGCTTTAGCAGCTGAGCAGAGAGACTCCAGCGTGGCGTCTCTGCTCGTGGTGGTTTCCTCCGTGTGATGTACCGTCTGGTCACTCCATTACAGCGTAAACATTATGCTGTGAGCATTTTGCTTGTGTTCATGTCGGCTGTTTGGAGAAACATTAAAAGTCTTCCTGTGAGCTTAAAATGACTCGTATTTTCATGCGTACAGGAAGGTCTCGGTAACTTGGGGTTGTTTTTTTTATGCCCACACTCGGGATGAGAACTAGGATGTTTTTTTTTCTTCCTTGCAGCCTGAAGGCACTTTGAGTTTGTAAAACGTGTCATGTAGCAGCAAAACACTAAAGTACTTGGTGGTGATGACACTTGAGCTGAAATTTTCAGTTAGTTTTGCATAAGAGATACACGTTGAGAAGATGCACTTTTCTCAGCTAAAATCCTTCTCTATGCAGTTTTCATGAGATGCTCCGTTTGTTTGGATAATGTACACCACTGCTCGAGCCTCGAAGGTTTTTGTTTGAGCTGCACCTAGTAACCAGGTGGAAACAGGTGGAGGCTAAAGCCACGCCCTCCCACTGTCCATGTGACAGAAGATGAACACAGCAACAAAACTAGATCACATTCATGTCTGCATGTGTCTCACGAGCTGAGAATATAGTTTCATTTGGGGGGGGGGGGGTGTTTAGCCTCTAATCCTCCCTCTGGAGTGAAATGAAGTTTGTGTCAGAAATCTCAAGCCTCCTATAGACGACTGCAGTGACTCACTGCAGGACTGGAAGTCATTCAGCTTCAAGGAGCTGTCAACTGAGCTGTGCTCCTGCGACAGCAGCGGTTTCATGAAAAGTAGACATCTGTCTGCATGGAGAAGTGTTTGCTGCTCATCAGTGATTCATGCTCTACTTGACCTTGGGTAGTCTACAAACACATCACTGTGATAACCGTCTTTGTTTCCTCAGCAGATCTGAATCAGATAAAGAAAATGCTGCGGCAGATTTGTTTCTGCGGTTTACGCTTAAAGAGAAAGAGACGATTGAATTTACAGTATTACCATATTTCCCAGAATATAAGTCGAATGGAAGTAGAATACGCAGGGGCAAAAAATGTCTAATAAAAAAGGATACCATATATACATCGCTCTGAAGTATGAGTTGCACTAGAGTATAAGTTGCACTGGAGTATATGTTGCAGGAAGTAAAAAATATGTAATCAAGAAGAAGAAAACTATATATAAGTCGCACTGGAGTATAAGTTGTTCAGGAGTATACATCGGACTGGAGTATAAGTCGCAGGAGCAAAAAATGTCTAATCAAGAAGAAGAAAACAAAATTTAAATAACTCTGGAGTATAAGTCGCATCGGAGTATAAGTCGCACTGGAGGATAAGTCGCACTGGAGGATAAGTCGCACTGGAGTATAAGTCGCATCGGAGTACAAGTCGCATCGGAGTATAAGTCGCATCGGAGTATAAGTCGCACTGGAGTATAAGTCGCATCGGAGTATAGGTCGCATCGGAGTATAAGTCGCACTGGAGTGTAAGTCGCATCAGAGTGTAAGTCGCACTGGAGTATAAGTCGCACTGGAGTATAAGTCGCATCGGAGTATAAGTCGCATCGGAGTGTAAGTCGCACTGGAGTGTAAGTCGCACTGGAGTGTAAGTCGCACCGGAGTATAAGTCGCACCGGAGTATAAGTCGCATCGGAGTATAAGTCGCATCGGAGTATAAGTCGCATCGGAGTGTAAGTCGCATCGGAGTGTAAGTCGCATCGGAGTGTAAGTCGCATCGGAGTGTAAGTCGCACTGGAGTGTAAGTCGCACTGGAGTGTAAGTCGCATCGGAGTGTAAGTCGCACTGGAGTATAAGTCGCAGGAGCAAAAATGTCTAATCAAAAAGAAAACAAAATATAAGTTACTCTGGAATATAAGTCGCACTTTAGGGAGAAAAGTTTGACGTTTCAGAACAAATCCGGCCAGTGTAACACTGCGTTCACACCAAACTTAATCCCAAAATATTTTCATAAACTAGATGTTCTGGTCGTGAGCGGGAGAAGCTACCATCAAGTTTTTTGCCTCGCCGCTACTCGGAAGCTTTGACTGTCTCTTATTTATAATGCGCAGCAGACACAGATGATATTAAGAGATCAGGTTTATTTGTTTTGAAAACTTCAACAAAATCATCAGTTATCGTGAGATATTTCTGTCTTTTTTTATAGCGGTTGTTACCTTCTACTGCAGGAGCTGTGTCTAAATGGCGGCGCTTTTACCTGTTCTTCCGTCTCTGTTTGATGACTTTTCTGTTCCGCATTCGTCCGAGGGCGTAAAAAATAAAAACAAGAATAAAAAATGTTTTGACGCAAATACGAAAAATATCAAAGTTTAAGAGGAAAACAATCAAATTATCCTCCATGTTAGGTTTGGACGACTCTTCTTCTTCTGATGACACTGGCAGTAGCAAATACTGATACACACGTACAGTACCCTCTAGTGGTCGTTAGTGGAAACATCCCCCAAACGAGCCTATTTATACTTAAATAAAAAAGTCAGTGAGTTTAAGTCACACCCCTGACTAAACTATAATAATAAAAAACAACTTTGACTTATACTTGACTTATAACCTTGTTAGTCAGTTGCATTAGAGCCAGACCTGGATATCATAGCAATCATTTGATTTTGATTCAAATGTTTACAATTACAGTTCAATGTGATTCATTGAAATACAGGTTTATGTTTTAAGTTTCCATACAAAACCACTTTTATAAGGTTGTAAAAGAATATTTTCCATTCGTTAAAGAATGGAAAACATGAAGCTCAGTGGCTGTTTGCAGAATCTACTAACCAGTAAATGATGTACACTTTATTTTTTCTTTAAAGTTTTACTCCGATCATGATTGATCTGTATTCAGAGCATTCCCAGTGGTCTTTTAATAATGATTCTGTAATTTTAGCCATCATTAAGAAAAAAACATAGGACATAGTTTCTGCAGAGCGGCAGGAGTTCATTAGAATTTCTGAACCTTTATTCATAGATGAAGGTCGATTGAGAATAATTTCTCATTTATGACGACCTGAGTACACGTCAGGAATACACCTCTGAGGTGGGTGGAACAGGAAGCTTGTGGCCCCGCCCAGTGTATGTTTACATCACAAATATGATCTTTTTGAAACAGCATTTTTTGTAATTCTCCTGATTCACATCAATTTGAATAAAGAAATACTCATAAATACATTTTTTTAGATTAGTTTTCTTTGTACACATCCTCCATCATGAGAAAATTGCACAATGTATAATGTTTGTTTGAGGACATTATTTGATCAATATTCACGTTTTTCTCTTCTTTTTTTCAAATTCTGGGTATGTTTGTTTCCTTTATAAATGAAACTTTTACCTGAGTTGATCTCAGATTCTCTTTGATTCAGTTGGCTGCAGGTTGGTCACTAAACAGACCTCAGAAACGCCTTTAATGAAAGACCTCATCGGTCCTACAGCGTTTTGCTCCTGCTGCATGTCGGAGCTCCTGTTTCAGAGCCCAAAGTGGTGTTAATTACCCCTCTGGTCAGCTCCAGAGTGCAGCCATGTTGACTGTCACTCTGGACGGAGCTCATGCTGACAGAACCGTTGATGAGGAGGTTCCTGCCTCATGGGTGTCCTCTTCTCCCTCTTCCTTTCCTGTCCTTGAGCCTTTCCGGGTCATGGTTTCATGAGTCTGCCTGACCCAGATCCTGGACTGTTGGTGGCGGGGGTCATTACCATCATTTTCCTGTCATTAACTTAACTTAAAGAAGTCTGAAAGTCAATCTGTAAACCTTTTCTGTCTTGTCTCATTTATTATTCTTTATATTTCGCTGTGGGAGACGGTTTATTCGGCGAGGCTTTTGGCAAAACGCCATGAGGATGCTGCTCCTGTTTGCAGGTTATTTATTACCTGACAGTCTGATTACACATGTATTCTCACTGCCTCTAAAGATAAGATCACTGATGTTGTTATATTTGCTCCCTAAACTACTTGGCCAACCAGCCTGTCATTTGTGTTACTTCATTTCCCGTTTTTTCATAAATAAGTCGATCGTTTGAGAATCTTTGGACTCTGGCTGCTACATACGATTATTTTAATAGTCGACTAATCACAGATTATTTTTTTAATTAGTCGACTAATCGGATTGTTCGTAAACTGAATGTAAAACACACATTTTAACCATCATTAGCTTTAAAGCTGAAGTGTTTAAGATATATGCTAACTAAAAATAAAGACAATAGTTTATTAAAGCTTTAATGATTCATACAGTTTTTTTTCCTTCATTTGTTTTCTTGCGTTAAAACAAGACTTAAATCAAATTAGGTCGGCATCCGAAACAAAGAACTATTTTTCACTAAAGATAAAGTTTTGGTCTTACTAAACTTAAATATAACTAAAGTGCATTTTATGATGCTGAGCGTTCCCAACTGTGTTTAACTTCCCGACACTCTGACTATAGAATTCCAAACTGTACGATGCTCTTGCTCGACGCAGGAAAGTCAGCATTTCTACATGTCTAGCAGATGTTCCCTTCAGCAGAGACATTTCACTCCAATGTGGTAGAGGTTGCAGAGATGCACAGAAAAGAAGAAGTTTGTGCTAATGTTAGCTTAGCTGGACGAGGATCCCTCTTCACACTCAGTCACAGCGTACTTCCTCTTCAGGTGTTCATCATATTCGTGGTGCTGCTATGGAACAAAAGTTCTGCCTTGCAGATATTACATTGGACACTTTTGTGTTTATTCTTTTGTTTTCTACTTTAAAGCACCGTTAGCGTGTTGTCCTGGTAATCGAGTCTTCCTAGTCTTCCTGTGACATCACGACTGACTCGGATTAGCACCACTGCACATGTACGACAAAGACTGGCTGACGTTAGAAAGCACAAACCGTAGTTTTGTGGTAAAAACAACAACTAATCGACTTTTAAATTTGTTGTCGACTATTTTAATAATAATCGTGACTAATTGACTAATCGTGTCAGCCCTCCTTTGGACAAAAATCTAGTGCAGGGGTCTGCAACCTGCAGCTCCAGAGCCACATTAAATAAGTCGGGGAGACTCCTGACACAGACATGTCGACCGTCGGAGTCAGCAGACCCCCCAAACCAAAACTACCTAAAGAAAACAAATAAACAAAGCCTGCAAACTAAGACTACCAAGATCCAAACTAAAATAACAAAACCCAGCAGTGCAAGACTGCTGAGGACAAAGAGGGGAAAAAGAGCAAAATAAATAAATAAAAGAAAGAAAGTAAGGATTACTAAATTAGAATGTATTTAATTTAGATTAGTTAAATGTATAAATTAATGTCTGAGGTGCACATAGATGATACATTTTGTGGGTTTTTACATCCCTGTTGACCTGAAGATGTTTGGTTTGCTCAACGCTACCAACAGAATGAACAGATTTTATATGCAAACTTTAGTAAAAGGTTTGATCTTTTTATGAGGTCAAATCAAATATGATCTTATTCTGCACAACAATTGTTATTAGCTGTGTTGTGTTAAGAGCTTCACTGAGATGATTCTATTTGACACAGAGCATCTTTTATTTTGAAAATAGGAAAAAAAAGAAATCACATTTTGATTCATATTTATTATAAAGGAAGATCATGAACACAAATCCAAATTTCTTAAAGGTTAAAGTAAGACTCTGCAGCTCCTAAATGGCTCTTTTACTGTTAAAGGTTGCCGACCTCTGCTCTAGAACTATTGATGACATCATTTCCTGTCTTCTTGTGACCTTCACACCAGTGACGTCCTGAACAGAAGAAAACGCTTCACCCATCCTGGTTTGAAACACGCCTCCTCTGTGATGCAGGAAGGATTGTGTGACAGTGTCGGCTCCTATGGCGCTGCTTTCATTCCTCATTCCCTGCACGCCGCCGGGTCATGTGGCGTCACTCACAGCTCAGCCAAACCCCCCCTTGTATTTTCATGCCATCTGAAAATGCGGTTGGATGTTTTTGTGCGGCTCGGCCTTTATGGCGCTCAGCTGGCGTCCTGTTTTTCTTTGATTCTGCTTTTCCAGCAGACGGATCTCCAGCGCTGACAGTAAGTTCAGGGCTGGGTCAGCGTCGGAGCTTCACCTGTTGTGTTGACAAGTGCTGCCTGTATATGCAGGAGGCAGAGGCGAATCTCCATATGGTTCCTGCATGACCCGGCCCATCAGACGTCCACGCACCCCGGTGGGCTTTTCTAGGCAGGAAGAAGGAAATCCCGCTCGCTCGCTCGCTCCGGCCTGCACAGCGTCCTGCCGTCAGGCTGAAGACAGCGAGCTCAAAGCACAGGAAACGGCTCACAGCTCTGCTACCTATTCTTATCCACTTACCTCACTGTCCTTCCGCTCTCGCTTGGTTTATCTTCAGCGTGTCTCAAACTCCACTTGTGGCTTCTAGAAAAATGTGGAATGAGTCTTCTGTTCTTCTCCTTGTCGACCTTTTGAAGGAACGGGATGATTGACTCTGAAGGAGACGTCTACTGTGTTTTAATGACGGGTTCTGGTTCTTCTCAGGTGTTCTCGCACATCCTGCTCGTAAAAGAGCTTCACATAAATCATGAAGTCATATTTTTAAGGAGTGTCAGTACTGCTAAGTGAGGAATGGGCTGAGATGTTTCTGCTTGTTAAATCCCGTGAGGATGAATTTATGTTTTCGACCTCTGAAGGTTTTCTCTCTGGTCTGTTCAGAAAAGACCAGAACCTGCTGTCACCGGTCAACTGCTGGTACCTGCTGCTCAACCAGGTGAGGAGGGAGAGTAAGGACCACGCCACCCTGAGTGACATCTACCTCAACAACGTCATCATGAGGTTCATGCAAATCAGTGAGGACTCCACGCGGCTGCTCAAGAAGGTGAGGAGGGCGGGTCAGAACTCTTTTGTTTTTTAAACCGTGAGCGAATCTTTAAGAGATGAAGATGATGTTCCATAAATTGTGCCTTCTTGAGTGTTTCACCTGGAACCAGGGGCAGAAATTTAGCAAAGTTGGTCAGTTGATAAAAAAAAGAAAAAATCTACCGGTCAAATTATTATTATCATTTTTTTTTACACAGGAAAATTGTTGGTGTTTTATTTTATAAAATTATATTTTGGTGAATACAAACAGAGGGAATGTCACTACATAAATAACATACATTTTTTAGGGACTTTTTCTTAGTTTCTTATTTTTCAGACTATAAGTCGCTACAGAAAATACATACAAGGGTGAGGGAAACAATTGATTATTAGATGCATCGATTATGATCCATAAATGATTCTGAATCTTTCATTTATTTAATAAGGCTAACGTTATTCGTACATAAATACGTGCGAGCAGCACAAAAAACCTACGGAGAATCATGTTGGCCACACTTAAAAAGTGCGACCAACATGCACACTGCTGTATTTCAAACATGTGTGTACTAAATTAAAAATCAAGAATGAGTTCCACCCAAAGTCTGTTAACTGACGTAAAAATGAGACATTCTTATAGTATTTCTGATGTTTTTAGAGGACTGCTCTTAAATGCATGAATAGATCAAAATGCTGCTTTGGGGTTCTTTAAAGAGAAATGAACAGTAAAATGCATTTAAAACCTCAAAAAGTAGAATTTTAATGGTAGGGCCCCTTTTAGGATTTTCCAGCGAGTACGGACCATAAGTTTTGTATGAAAAAAATCCAGTAATGGTTGATTTGACCACGGAAATGTGAACGGCGGCTCATTTGACCGCGGTAAAAGACTGCACGCTCATATTTTCCCAAGGTGTTAAACTGGCGAATGATTGAAATCTTTTACCGACAGAAATGTCCGGCGCTCCTTCATCCATCAGGTTCTTC
Source organism: Oryzias melastigma (assembly GCF_002922805.2). NCBI lineage: Eukaryota > Metazoa > Chordata > Actinopteri > Beloniformes > Adrianichthyidae > Oryzias > Oryzias melastigma. The sequence goes on along the minus strand of NC_050517.1, from coordinate 33,634,555 downwards.
AGCAAAAACGTTGGACAGTCCTGCTGTCTCTTACAACGAACTTACAAAATGTTACACGTTCGTATTTTCTTGAAAAACTGGTAAATGATTAAAATCTGTTTCTACAGCCGACAGAAATGTCCGGCGCTCCTTCATCCATCAGGTTCTTCAGCAAAATGATGGGGGGCGGGGCTGCTCATACCTTCCTGGCGGACTCTTTAAAAAAGTGCGACCAAGAAAATAGTTTTGCACTGGCCGCACGTGATTCAAAAACTACGTGCAAATAGACACTTTTATTCAATAAATAATCATTTTTTTACTGCTCCAAAGGTAATATATGATCATATATATAGATAAAGTTTACTCTGAAAGGCTTAAGAAAATCCCTCCTCTAAAGTAAAAGTTATAAGCAGAACTAAACACGGGGCACTGTTAGTTTCAGCCCCTGTAAACACTTATGTTACCATGGTTACATCACTGTAAAGAAGCCCCTTTCTGTCCCGAATAAAGTCAGAAAAATTACATTAAATGTTCAGTATAAATTACCTGAATGGAACTTATTTGTAAATCAAATCAAAGGAAATATTTTGGAAGATTGTGTTCAGATGTTTGTTACTCAGCTGTCATGTGACCCTCTCAAACACAAAATCACTTTTGTTAGTTGATTAGTTTAAAAGCAGGAAGTAGGCGACCTCAGCCGGATCTGCGATAAGTTGTTTTCATCCTTGAAGTCGTTTCATATTTTGATTTAATTATATTTATTTACATTTTTCCTCCAATATTTGTGCAGAATAAGAGGAGGTTACTTTGCTTTGAAGTTAATGCGATGCAGCTTCCTCGTGGCTGTGCAGCAGCGTCTGCAACATGAGCAGCCTCTCATTTTCCGATTCGCTCTCTCTGAATAAACGCCGCATGTCTTTGATGAAATCCTGAGCGGCGGAGCTGCTGCCACTGCGTTCTCTGAACTGGAGGAAAGCGGTCTAACTTTGGTCACCACATCTTTAGACCGTTCTCGACCCAAACCGATCCCACCGCAAAGATGACGACTCCCTAACTGATTATGAGCTGCAGGAGAACTCCCCACAGAAGGCCGCTTCAGAGGAGTCCTTTCAGCTAACCAAACTATGTTTTTCTGTCGTTTTGTTTAAAAACTCAAAGTTAGACTCATTTTCTATATCAGGGGTGTTTAACTCAATCGCACAGGGGGACAAAATCCAGAACACACCTTAGGTCGCAGGCCGAACAGGATAAACATTTATTGATCACTCTAAAACTACATTTTTAAAAAACTTTAAAAACACAAGTTTAAAACATAATTATTAACTAGATATGTAGCATTACCTGTGATAATGCTTGTGTGAATGCTGGAAGCTGAATTTGGCCAATGAAGATGATAGTGGTGAAAGATGCTGAAATTGATAGCTAAAAACACTGAAGCTGATAGCCAACTAGAATATTAGGTAAATGTCAAATTATCCTAAAAAAAAAAAAAAAACTTAGGTTAGCCAAAACAGCTAGCATGTAGCTGAAGAAATAACTACATTTCAAAATGGCCTAAAAAATGAAAAAAAGCCTGAATTAGCCAAAACAGCTAGCATGAAGTGGAAATATTAGCTAAACTTCAAAATAGCCTAAAAACAAAAAAAAAAACCTAAATTAGCTAAAAAAAAAAAGGTACCATGTAGCTGAAAAAATAGCTAAACTCCAAAACAGCCTAAAAAATAAAAAAAGCCTAAATTTTCCAAAACCGCTAGCATGTAGCTGAAGTATTAGCTAAACTCCAAAGTAGCCTTAAAAAATCTTAGTAAATGCCAAAAAGCTAGCAGATTGGCAACTCTAAAATCATAACTTGTTAACATAAATATGAATAACAAAAAAACAGGAATATTATTCCCGAATAAATCAACTTAAACCTTAAATAACTTTCAATATTTTACTCTTCATAAAAATATATTTAGTCAAAATGATACAAGTTTGAAGTAAGTGCAAGATAACATCGGGACATTAATAACAATAAAGTAAATTGATCTGGAGGGCCGGATCTGGCCCCCGGGCCTTGACTTTGACACGTGTTCTAGATGATCATCAGACCTTTTCAGATGCTCTTGTGTAGGACATGACTCAACAGGAAGCAGCAGTGGACATATTGATAGAAATGGTTTTGCTCCATGAGCCAGATGTTAAAATCTCCTTCAAAGGTAGATCTGGTTTTCTGTCCCACCCAAAACAATCTGACCTCAATGCTGATCTGCACGGCTCCACCTGCACCAGTGTAGCTGTGGAATCCGCAGGACGTCATTCCGCCTGTCTGTCGTCTCAGTCGGCTGCTTCTTTGTGGATCCAGGTGACTTTGCGCTGACAAACAGCAGCCTGCTGGGAGGTCACAGCTCGCCCTCTAATTAAAGCCTCCCTGAGCCTTTGATCTCAGCAGAGCCTCAATAATGAGGCACGAACAACAGAGAAATGCCTCACGTTCTGCTGCGCCTCCTCGCAGCGTCCAGGATACAGCTGCGTTGTTGTCATCCATCCAGCACATCAAAGAGCTGCGCTGTCGTCTTCCTGCATGTTCGCGGTTCCCGCTGCGCAGACAAACCTGAGTGACCCGCCCGCCGTCTTCATCCGCCTCCTGCGCTTGTTTGAAGAGCACCAAAGATTGTAGTTTAAAGATTCAAAAACCCTTTTTTTGTTTGAGGAGTCGGTTTTCTGGGTTTTTCTGTCTTCATCCTTCAGTGGTGTCTGTTCAGGCAGTTGTTGGGTCACCATATTTGTGCAAAATAGTTTTGGGTTTTCCAACAGCTAAAAAGGCTGATATCCACACAGTCATGGTTTTATATTAGAGATGGAACTTTTTTATTTTGAAAAACCCAAAAGTCTCCTGAGAAAAGGTTTAATAAAATTGCTAAAACTTGCAGCTCATTTTTGAATTAGGGGTAAATAAGATTTTAAATAACAGGAATATACACAAAAACTAATTTTTTTTTGGTTCTACATAATTTTTCTGTAACTTTGAGAGAAAAGGAGCTAAAATTTTAGTGAGATTATGCAATAAAAATCTCTCTAAAAATGGTGAAGAAAAGTTTAAAACCAGAAATTTACTGAAAACTTTTGATCCAATGATCATTTCCCCCTTTATTTTTTTTACATTTACACATTTATGCCAAGAAATGCATGTAAAGGAATTAGGGGTGTTAACGTAAAACACGTTAACGTATTCTGCCGGTTCAATCAATTTCTGATAATGCACACTTTGTCGGGCATTATCCCGCTTATAACATGGTCACTTACAAAATAAATGAATATGTCGTCGATTTTTAGTACTTTATTCTTGTTATTTTTTAGGTTTAGTTTTTACACTAAATGTGGACTGTTTGATAGGTCACGCAGCCCAATTGGTAACACGACAACGCGTCGCTGAGCGGCAGCGACCTCGACTGCAACAGAAAAGGAAATATAAATGCTTATTGTCATGATACGTTAGAATAAAGCATAATTTCAGAGAGAAAATTCACCTCTTACTGCTTGTTGCAAAAGTTTGTTATACAGAAGTCTGCACACATAGAACATTGTGACCAGAACTTTTTCTTTTAGGCGTGCATGCACACTCAGCAGCCAATCAGAATCAAGTATTCATTCGGGCCATTTAAAGTGCAGAAACACAAAATTTGTTTCTTATGGCTGTTTGTGACGATCTTTGTTATTTTGGAGTAATACTGTGGGTATAAAAGTCCTTAAAATTCTGATCATCTTTAGTTGATGTGTTTTGTAAACACAATTTACTCTTCTGGGTAAACATAAATGTATTCATTTTAAACAATAAAAGGAAGGAAAACATTTTATCTCTTGTCTATTTTTGTTCAAAAGCTGCATAACATTTATCTCGTAAAACACTGGGATTAATCGTGATTAATCATAATTCAAAAATGTGATTAATCTGATTCATTTTTTTAAAATCAGTTCATAGCACTAATAGGAATAGACCAAAATACAAACACAAACAAGAACACATCACACCTCATCTCAGCAAATCATCAGAAAAAGGACAAAGAAAATATTATTGTCACAATTCAGTCAAACCGATCTCCTCATATAGAGACAGAAGTGTTCTCAGATGAATCATTTAAATAGTTAAATGAAGTTTGATTTGGCACAGGCTAAAATATTGGAGCACACAGGATTGTAAATATATCCAAGAACAGCAGTTAAAAGGGCGAATAAAATCTCTCCAGGTCAGGACAAAGAAAGTCACTCTTTTTAAGTTTGACGTTTTAAATCATCTGCTGACGCGTAAACAGAAGTACAGCAAGTTCTTCGGTACCCCGAGTATTTAGTTGAATGTCCTTCAGGTCTGGATTGCATTGACGTGGTGCCACGCACAGACACAAACGTTACAGGGTACGCCGCCGCCGCCGCCGCTTCTACATCATGATTAATGTCAGCAGCAATTTGAAACCAGCACTCCCTGAAGAACGCTTTGGTTTCTCCTCCTCAGGCTTTTTCATCTTTCTAATGTGGTCTGGGTACAGATGGTAGGAAGCTAAAAGGGGAAACCCATTTGTAGGATCCTTTTAATGAATTAGACTTAAACGGACCCCCCCTCCCAACTGAGATTCCTTTAAAATGACAGGGTAAACTCTGCAGATGAAACCAGCGGCTGCTTTTGTAACGCCGCGTTTGCTGAAGATCATTTATTGCCTCTAATTTGAGGTCCAACATGTGGTCCATCTTTAAAGCGTTCCAGTCCGTCGAGTTTTCTGTTAAAACACCGAAAATGTATCTGAATGGAGCTAAAGACCACATCTGAGAACACTTCTGTCTCTGCTAACACAAACACACTCACAGCGACACACATACAAACACACACAAACCTTTATATGCACACACGCAGAAACACATGTAGTAGCAAGCCCATGGAAACACACTTATACATGCACAAACACATATGTGCACACACTTACACATAAACTGTAAATATGCACGAACACTCAAACAAATACAACCAAACATGCATCTACATGCAAATGTATGTATATGTATATATTAGGGCTGAGAATCGATTAAAAAAATTAACTAATTAATCGCAAACCTGGGGAAAAAAATAATCGTGATTGAATGCGATTCCATTTTTTATTTACAGTATTTACTGATCACTAATATGGAATAATCACAAAATGAAATGTACGATATTGGGCTTTAAAACGGTAATTTCACAAAAAGCAGAAAGTTGGTCATAAAATATAAACAATAGCTTATTGCTAAACAATACTAAACAGATTAAACTGAACTGGTTATCCCGTCCCTTAGACCCTCCCTCTTGGTGAAGAAAAACACCTAAAAAGACCCGATTGTGGACCGGGGGACGGGTGGGGTGGAGGTCCACGGCCAAGACGAGCCAGAGGCAAGGTCCACGGCCAAGAGCAGGAGCACAGACAATCCACCTGGAATCTGAAATCTCTCCCGCTCCCCGATGGGCAGTGGGAAAGAAGAACAACACGTGAATCACACTGCACCAAATAGAAGCATAGATGGATAAATCAAATAAATCCTAAAGAATAGAAGAGAAGTACATTAGAATAGAGAACAGAACCACAGTGCACCACACTTTTCCCCGCACACAAACACACAACCACACACACGCATACATGCTACACGTGCACACATATGCATGCACACACAAACACACACATGTGCATATGTGTGTAAACAGGCACTAATATACATGCACACACATGGACACACATCCAGAAAACACACACGCTTACATTTACACATAAACACAAACACACTCCCACATGTCATTGCATACCAACAAGTGTACACATTGGGTGCACACACGCACACACACACACACAGCGTTTGGTGAAGGTTACTTTGTGTCCAGTTTCCTTCTCCTGGCCTCCGGTTATCTGGGCTTACAGGCAGGTTACCTTGATTAATTGGGAGTTACACGGGTTTAGTCCTCAGGTGGAGGTTTGGAAGGTGTTTCTGACCATCCAGGTCACCAGGTCAGACTCTAATTCCAAACAGCAGCCTGGCAGGTGGCAACTGAAAGTGTAATCCTCTTTACTGCCTGTTCACTGCTTATGACACGCCCCCCCATGACACACACACAATCATGCGGCTTTGTGCAACTTCACCTGTGAGCGACCTGCTAAAGGATTGTGTAGTTTTCAAACGGTCTGTTGTTCCTCACAGCTCAGAAGAAACTGAACAGATGAATAGTTTTATTTCCATATGAATTTTAGCATCTCAACTACTATGGAGCTAAAATTATTTTAAACCCAAATAAAATAAATAAATAAAAAATCTTGGTGTTTGGCTAAAAAAATGTAAAATGTCAGAAACTTTTTTCTATGCTAAAATAAACTTAATTATTTTCAGTTTCAAATCTTCTGTTCTTTAGGTTCCAAAACTCAAAATTTCAATTTCAAAACTTTTTTTTAGGTTCAAATATTTTTTCCACTTTAAACATCTTTGTAACGTTTACAAATCTGATACTTTCAGTTTCAAAACTTTTGATACAGTTGGGGCGGGGCTAACACGAAGGACCAATCAAAGTGTTTTGTATTCACTGTTTGTACGCGATAAAACTGCTTTTTACACCAGACTTGGGAAAACTTCAGACTATGATAGTTCAGACTAAACAGCCATTTTCTGACTGTAATTATCACAGTTCTCAGAGTCAGTGAACGCACCGGGACTAAAGTTACCACCCCCATTGATTTTGATTGGTCCTCTGTGTTAGCCCCGCCCCAATGCTCTACAATGGGGTCAAAAGTTTTGAAACCTAAACTGATTCTAAAACGAACAAAAAAAGATTTGAAACTAAAAAATAAAGTTTTGAAATTGCAAATTTTGAGTTATGAAACCAAAAAAATGTAACATTTGAAGCTGAAAATAATAAAGTTTGTTTTTGAATAGCAAACATTTTCAGACATTTTACTTGGCCAAACACCAATATTTTTTTCAAATTTGTTTTCTTTGGGTTTCAAATATTATTGGCCTGAATTTCGCTCCATAAACTACTGACTATTTTAAAAGTTTCGATTTAAAATGTTCAAGATGAATGAAATGAATATAACACATGAATGTTAATGCAGAAATTTGCTGCTCTTCAATTATTGCAAGACAAGTAAAGTATATCATAAAAAAATAGAATATCTGACTTTTTTTTATAAATAAATAAAACAAGTACTTAAATATCTTAAGATTTTGGAACTATTTGAAAAATGTGCAAAAGTTTTTTTGTTTTTTTGGGAAATGTTCTCAGATTGGGTGTCTGGTTGCCTCATGAAGGCTTTTCTGCAAGCGGCTCCCAGAATGCAATTTGTCTGCGAGTAACCCGGTTAGAAAAAGACCAAATCAGTAACATCATCCAGATAGCAGAGCGTGAGATCCACAGTAGAGGAGAGATCCGACATTCACCGTCGTGACTCATAATCTCATAATCATGCCAGAGAGTGTACGAGTCGGGCTGAAGGATGCATGGAAGTGGCAACAATGAAACGAGTCGAAAAAGCCTCAGTGAATCCATCACGGCGGAGCTGCTAAGCCGTTCCCTCAACTGTGAGATGCATTAATGCAGTTATACGCGGCTGAGATTGTGTTACCGAGTCCGCCTTGTGGCGCGGCTGATTGCGTTAACATATTGGGAGGAAATCTTAGGTGGAGGCCGGTTAATGTGTTGAGCATGTGGACGGTGAAACCGGAGCGCCGGTCGATGATTTGGGTAAAAACCGGCTAAGTTGGGACTTTCTCACAGAAAGAGGGATTAATGTTGGGTCAGCGTCTGGTCATTTTTAAAAGGAGCATTTTTTTTAAGAGTTGGATAAAATCTTCATGTTTATTTCTTGCAGTCTGCGACTGATTTGAATGATTTTGTCTTTTGTGTTTTCTTCGCAGAGCAAGGAAATCGCTTTCCAGCTCCAGGAGGACTTGATGAAAGTCCTAAATGAGCTTTACACAGTAAGTACTAACCACTGCCTTTTTACTTATGTTTATCTTAATTGAGACTGATGGTGATTAATGGTCTTGGCATAAGTCGAGGCTTAATGCTTTCCAAGTAATAATGACAGGTTAACTGTAGCCTGCTATCTGAAGGATCTGCAAACGGAACTTTTTGACCAATGGACCGTTAACGGTTCAAAGCAGCTGCTGGGATGTTACTGAAGAACACCGGTCACTCATCCACACACACGTTAAAGACCTGCAGGATCAGTTTTCTGACCTTGTTCGTGTTCCTCGTGGGGCGTGGGGGGTTTTGGTGTAAAGAAACACCAATGCCAAGCTAAAGTGCAGATTTTCTCATCGTCGTGTTTTGCGGTCCTGCTGCTTTCATTCTGTCCCTGACAGATGGTAACTCTCCAGAGAGTGGGGCGTTATTGTAAGAAAGCCTCAGGGGTGGGATTACTTAAAGCCAGTGGCTCCCAGCGGCAACCTGCATCTTCACCAAACACCGACCCCACCCGGGGGTCATGTCACAAAGGCCACATGGTCCTCCGGGGTCGTCCCATGGCGAGGTGCGATGCAGGCGGGAGATACGGCCGTGGTTTTTAGGGTGGGGCTTCCGGGTGCCTGACTAGTCCTGGAGTCCCCCACCTCTCAGGATGCCAGATTGGGATCTGGGGGTTTTGGAGGATGGGGGCTTTGTTGTTCTGGAGGAGGTTGCTGGTTATTAAAGATGGATATCAGCTCAACTCCAGGGGTTGATTCAGATCAGTTTGGGTTTTTAAAGACATTTGTATTTTTAGTGAAATCTACTATATACTAGGTATGGGTTGATAGAATAGATTTGAATCGATTTAAACTTTACAGATCAACAATCGATTCATAACAATATAGATCAATTTAGAACATAAAGCTAAAGTCTGCTAGCTTGATGCTAACATTTAATGGAATTTCCTATAGGACGGCTAATGCTAACGTTCGGTCGACCTAAGCATACATTGCTGCATAAATGAATATCTTTACTTGAATTTTCCAAACTTTTTTAAATAAATATTTTTTTAAATAACCATTTGTGGTCTAAAACAGTTTTTTGCTCATATTTTCTTCTTCTTCTGGAATAAAGTTTAATGGTAAAGCGTGATCGCCACCTAGGAGAAGTAGAACAATGTTTACAATGTTAATGATCAGAATGATCATGATTAACCTCCATCAACCACATGAAGTCGAACTGAGTCCCTCCCCCTGGGGGGGTCAGTGGTCTGCTGTCACAATCAGGAGCCATTTGATGGTTGAACCCCCCAATCATACCAATCATACCCTAAATCAGGGGTCGGCAACCTTTAACAGCAAAAGAGCCATTTGGGCTTGTTTCCTACTGATCAAAACCTAGAAGGAGCCGTATAGTCTTACTTTAGCCTGTAAGAAATTTGGATTTGCATTCATGACCTTGTTTTTCTTTTTTCTTTGTTTAATGTGAATTATTTTACATATTTTTAGCCTGAACAAAATTAAAAGAAACTTGCATATCTCAAAATGGGATTTTTTTAAGAATGTTTTTACCTTTTACCATTAGTAGAGGCCAACATAGCGAGAAATCTAGCTCGTTACTTAATTAAAAGCTGAACTCCAAATTAACATAAATGTTATCAGTAAATTAAAACAGCCAAAATGTTAACATGTTGCTAAAAGAAAAGATAAACTCTAAATTAGGTTACAACCTCCAGAAGATAACAAATGAACCAAAAATCTTAGCATATATTGCTAAAATATTAGCTAAACTTTAAATTAGCATAAAAAAGCTAATTAGAGGCCAATTAGCCAAAAAAAGTTAGCTTGTTACTTAATAACTAGTTGAACTCAAAATGGTCTAAAATTCCTCAGTAAACTTATTAGTCAAAAATGTTAGCATGTTGCTAAAATAAAAGCTAAATTCTAAATTATCCCAAACAAACTTCAGTAGATAACAGATTAGCTGAAAACATCAGCATTTTGCTAAAATAGCTAAACTACAAATTATCATAAAATTGTTCAGTAAACTAATTAGTCAAAAACCTGCAGTTAAAATAGAAGCTAAACTCTAAATTAGCCTAAAACCCCCAGTAGACAACAA
>NC_050517.1:33620113-33624373 GCF_002922805.2 Oryzias melastigma | reverse complement strand
AAACTTTTTAAAGAACTTTTCGGGCATGCTATCAGTAAAGAGTTACAGTAATCCAGTCTAGATGTAACAAATGCATGGATGAGTTTTGTAATGTTAGATTGGGGTTGTGAGGGGCTGTAAGCTAGCAGGAGAGCATGGATACAAAGGGATAATGGGAAATAGGTGCAGGCTTACTCCGCACCTACAGTCTGCCCACAACTCAGAGGAAAATTTTTAATGAACTTTTGCTGTTCTGCAGAAATTATGTCCTATAAAACAACAGAAATTGATTAATTAATTAATTTTTGGTCAAAACAGCATCATTATAATGAAAAAACCTCTGGGAACACTTTGAAATGGATCAAATGGTGATCGGAGTGGCTGAAGAGTCATGGTACATTCAAAAGAATGTAAACACCACAGCTAAAGGGTTAACTACAAGCTTAAAGTTCTGACATTTCACCGGATCGTCACACTCGCCGTGCACCAGCTGCACATCTGCTGCACATTTTCTATTCAAGCTTTTCCATTCAGTTCATTGGCTTTGCAGAGCTCTCTGCATCTGTGCTCAGCTCTGACCTTGCTGGTGCGTACACGTAGATCATGAATCAATATCCAATTCAACTGCTTTAACCACCATCATCAACCCCCACGGCCCCCCCTCCGTCGTTTGTTTAATGCATTACTTATGTTGTTGCTGTTTCAGTGCAGCTTCAGTCTGAGGAGGTCATGAAGAGTTGATTCAGTTCTTGTCATTTCGTGTCTCACAGTTTCCCCAGAATGTGCAACAATAGCACGTGTGTCAGAGTCAATGTCGTTATATGTATATAGCCCTCCAGAGCGTTTTATTTTATTGATATTAATGGCCCAATGTTATCTTGCGCTCATTTTTAACTTGTGTAATTTTGATAAAATATATTTTTATGGAGAGTAAAATATATAAAGTTATTTAAGGTTTAAGTTGATTTATTCTGGAATAATATTTATGCCTTTTTATGATTCTTAATTATGTTAAAAAGTTACAGTTTTAAAGTTTGAAAAATTGGCGTTCTTGTTTTGGCTAATCTAAGTTTCTTTTTTATTATTTTAGGCTAATTTGGCATTTAGCTAATATTTTAGCTGCCTATCAGCTTCAGCATTTTTAGCTATCAATTTCACCATATTCAGCTGTCAGCACTAAACTCTGTTTGGTCCGCGACCTAAGGTGTGTTTTGGATTTTAGGCCCCTGTGCGATTGAGTTTGACACCCCTGCCATTCACGAAAAAGCTGGGCGGTAAACTGATGCAAAGAGAAGGTCAGAGACTCGAAGTGAAAGGCAGCTTTCTCCCAGGTCAGGAACTCTACAGCTGCTCCTCTAGTCTGTGTAGCTCCCCTAAACTCCGGGAGGGTCACGCCCCCATGCCCCCTCCCCCTCACGCACGCACCTAAAGGTACACACAGAATAGCCGCTGCATCAGACAACCACAAACCCGGCCCCCGCCAATGAAATAACAGGCCTGCTTCATCTCTAAAAATGTCCCTCTAAAAAAAGCAGTAAAGTAAACACAGTCGTGGCTAACGACTAACCAGTAAGTGAGGAGTACGGCCCCCAAGGTCAGTCACCTATCTCTGAACCTGTTGCTAGGCTAGCCCCCGCCTAGGAACCGGCCCTGCTGTTCCACTTTCACAGAAATAACTCTGTTTGAGGGTTTGGTGTTTAGATTCTGGGGTGGGTGAGCCTGTGTTTGTGCTGAAGCTGAGGTTTTGTGCAGACGAGCATATTTCATGCACAGGTTCGGAGCCTCTTTTCTGGAGGAGGTTCATTCCCGGTCAAACCCTCAGTCTTCCTTACTGTTCCCGTCCCTCTGGGAGTACGCATGTATTTTCTGCTCTGGTACTTTATGCCGCTCATGCACGATGTGGCGACATGAAGGCAAAATGTGCAGTAAAACACAACCAGAAACAAAACAGATCATGTTGGACCCTGTTATTTTACTTCTTTACATATATGGTTATTAGATTTTTTTATTGGAGTAATCCCATTTTATTTAGTAGTTTTTATAATTTCATTTTATTATTGTCATTTTATTTTCAATATTTTCCCACAATCATTGGAGATTGGTATCTAATTACTAAATGGACGGAACGTCAGATCAAGGCCGATTGATCCTAAGAGCTAAGATGATGAGATCTAACACCCCCGAGGTGATCTACCATAGCTAATAAGTCAAAGATGACAGTTCAGACTAATAGCCCTTGTGCTATCTTCTGGGTCCAGATGACCCAAGCCTTACATTGACGTGTCGTCCATCCCATGACAAATGTGGGTGAAGGTGGACAGGATTTCATGTCTGCCACAAACACTAGTGAAAATCAAAAAATATTTTAAAAAAAGTTCAGCGCACTGCCTTCTGGGGTCCAGATGACCCCACTCCCAACGCCAACATACTTAGGGTAGCACAAAGGCTAAGCAGTTCAGAACTGTGTAAGTCGACAACATCAGGATCCATTTCAATGTAGGCCCCATATGGTTTACCTTTGGGCTGACCTGGTGCCTACCAAGGCAGGCTGGCTTGTGAAACTCCTGAGGAAGCTGACACTTGGTCCAGGGGCCAGAGAGGGTCTGGTTTGTTTACCACGGAATTTCATTTCTGCTTTTTGCAGATGATGTTGTCCTGTTGGCTTCATTGATCCCAACCTGCAGCGTTTGGGGGGTTTAGCGTCCAGGTGTTGCATCAAGTCCAACACCATAGTTCTCACCCAGATAACGGTAGTTCCCTGGGTTGGAGGGAGGCTACTCCCCCAGGCAGAGGAACTGAAGTATCTTGGAGTCTTTTTAGGGAAGATTGTAGTAAGAGATCAACACGTGGATTGGTGTGGCGTCAGGAGAAGCAAACTGGGGTTGCTCGGACTTTTGGTTTCAATGTCTCCTGCACATCTCCCTGCTGAGGTGTTCCAGACATGTCCAATCGGGTGAAGAGTCCTAGGGAGACCCAGGACACACCGTAGAGACTACGTCTGTTAACTGGTCTGGGAACGCCTTGTCCGAATGAGCTGGAGGAAGTGATCAGAGAAAAAAAGGTCTGGGCATTCTTGGTTAAGATTGTTGCTCCTGTGACTCAGCCATAGATGAGAAAATTGAAGACTTGTTTTTCAAACTGTCATGAAATACAAAAAACTACTATATAAAACCAGTGATTTAATTCTAACAAAACCTGTTTCTCCTAAAATACTACAGTTTATTCATTTGCACATTTTGACAGCCCTTCCCCACACTGTCCTTAAAGCAACCCAGATAGTTTTTCTTTTCCCCTGTTAATGTGTTTCAATCATTGTTCATCTCTTCAGAAGATCTCACCATTTCCTCTGGTGGTTTACCTGCCGCTTACAAACAACCCACTAATGGATCTGCGGAGCAGAGAGAGTCACAAACACTCCCGCTGAAGATGTTGACTCATACTCGCGGATGTGACTTAAAACCACATTTTCTGTCAGCGTGGTTTCTAAAGCGGTGCCAGAAAAAAGACCCTTTGACGGAACAGTAGAAATGGTGCTTTGGACAGGAAGCAGGCCGTCACAGACGTTCAAAGCCACTTTCTTTGTTATTTGAGACGATGGTGTATTTAGAGGAACAGAAACCCTGAAGATCAAACGGAAGGATGAGTGAATGTGTGATGAACGAGTGGGTCAAAGGGCAGGAGCCTAAATTGTGGGTCAGAAAAGGTCAGCGAAGGCCATTAGGATGGATTTTTCTGACCTTTAACCGTCACAGTAAAGTGTCTTTTTTAATTTCGTTACCGTTGACTTAATGGAAACATCTGTGTCTTTAGGTTATGAAGACCTATCACATGTACCACTCAGAGAGCAGCAACGCTGAGAGCAAGCTGAAGGAGGCGGAGAAGCAGGAGGAGAAGCAGATTGGCCGGACGGATCCCGTCTTCAACATGCGGATGGAGGACAAATACCAAAGACGCAGTTCTGTCAAGAAGATTGAGAAGATGAGAGAGAAGGTGAGACAGCCGGTTTAAAAATCAGGAGAACTCTCAAGGTTTTACGTGTGAAGCATTCAGACTATAGTGATTCTCTTGCTTGTTTTTTTGATCAGTGATTTCAGTAATCTTGGTATCAACACCTGCAGCTCATTCAGGACATTACTGCTTGTACTTTTGGTATTGATACATTTTTGTGTTCTAACATTTAACGCAATTTATGCAATTTTTCAGCCCCATTGAAAACGAACAGGAAAAACGATGCACTTTTACGTATATCAACATTGTACGCAATTTATGCAATTTTTATTT
>NC_050517.1:33556254-33619951 GCF_002922805.2 Oryzias melastigma | reverse complement strand
GCAGCTCGTTCAGGACATTACTGCTTGTACTTTTGGTATTAATACATTTTTGTGTTTTAACATTTAACGCAATTTATGCAATTTTTCAGCCCCATTGAAAACGAACAGGAAAAACGATTCACTTTTACGTATATCAACATTGTACGCAATTTATGCAATTTTTGTTTTTTTAAGAAATTCTTCGTACAAATTTTAACCCTATGTAATATTGGTATCAAAACGTTCAGTACATTCAGTACAATAATGCTTGTACTTTTGTTATTCATACCTTTTATACATTTTAAAATTGTACGCAATTTTGCAATTTTTCAAGATGTTCTTCAAATTCTTTGTGCACTTCCTCCAAATAATGCAATATTGGTATCAAAGCGTTCAGGACACTCATGCTTGTACTTTTGGTATTCATAGCTTTTAAGTATTTCAAAATTTTACACAATTTATGCGTTTTTTGTTTTTTTAAGAAATTATTTGTGCACATTTTAAACCTATGCAATATTAGTCCTAAAACTTTCAGTACGTTAATGACATTAAAGCTTGTACTTTTGGTATTCATACCTTTTAAATTTTTTAAAATTGTACGCAAATTTTGCAATTTTTCGAGATGTTTTTCAAATTCTCTGTGCACTTTTGCAAATTATGCATTATTGGTATTAAAACATTCAGGAAACACATGCTTGTACTTCTGGTATTCATACCTTTTATGTATTTCAAAATTTTACGCAATTTATGCAAATTATTATTATTTTTTTTAAGAAACTCTTCTTGCACATTTTAAACCTATGCAATATTGGTATCAAATTGTTCAGGAGGTTCAGGACATTAATGCTTGTACTTTTGATATTCATACCTTTTACACATTTTAAAATTGTACTCAAGTTATGCGATTTTTCGAGATGTTCTTCAAATTCTTTGTGCACTTTCTGTAAATAATTAAATATTGGTATCAAAACGTTCAGTATGTTCAGGACACTCATGCTTTTACTTTTGGTATTCATACTCTTTACGTATTTCAAAATTGTACGCAATTTATGCCATTTTTTTTTTCAAGAAATTCTTCTTGCACATTTTAAACCTATGTGATACTGGTATCAACACGTTCAGAACATTTTTCATCAATCAAAGTAAATTTCTTCACCATGTTCAGCAACCACATTGCAACTTGAAGTTGAAATGTCAGTCCATCGTTCATCAAAATGGCACAGAACTTACTTTTTTGTAATTACTTTAGATTAACCCCCCCATCTGTTAAGGATTTTGAGTTCTTTGTAAATCCTCAGAAAATTAAACTGATTTGTGAAAACGGCACACTTTTCTGTCTGAAGACTGTCTGGCCTCTGTAAAGAAGGACTCACTAATTAAACCAAAACCAAAAGGGAAGGTCTGAAAAAGTAAAAAAATCTGTACGACACGCCTGCATCTCGCCCACTCCCCCTTACTCACCCTTAAGTGTTCACTACTACCCTTCACCTGCAGCATACCCATAGATAAAAATATACGTGAACATACTGGCTGTACAGGCTCACTTAGCGGTTTACAACCTTAATATTCCCTGTGGGTCACCTGGGTGACAGATTTGACCATTTTTTACCTGCAGATGAACCATATCTACGAGTAAAGACAGTTGAGACTGGAGCTTAACCTGTAAACGATCTGACTGTGTATGAATCAGTGAATGCTAACGATGGTATTCTCATGCTAGCTTGAATAAACTCCTCGACTTTGATTTCACTTGAACTGAAGGACACGTTCTCTTTTTGTAAGGGTTAATTCTTCTATATTCTCTTCCTAACAGGAGGATTTTCCTCCTTTCTCTGTGTCTTTTCTGTGGTTGAGTCGCCTCTCTGTCTGCAGAGTGAATCCATCCTCAAAGGCAGCTCCGACTCGGACTCGCTCTGTTTCTTATGTGTCTGTAATTCTCCACAGCGTCAAGCCAAGTACTTGGAGAACAAGCTGAAGTCGATCAAAGCGCGAAACGAGTACCTGCTGACGCTGGAAGCCTCCAACTCGTCTGTTTTCAAATACTACATCCACGACTTACCCGACCTGATAGACGTGAGTATGGAAGTGTCTGGTTCTGTTAAATCTGCGCCTAAAAGGCTCAGAGAGACTCTGCTTCCTGTAGAAAGCACGCATCTCTGGATGAATGTCGTTCTGAATCAGAGATGGATTTTATTGGCTTTGTGCAGGAGAAGGAATGCTGTTGTCCTCACTGACCTTCAGAAGAAATGTAATCTTCATTCGAGCAGCTGAAGCTGATTTAAAAGCTTTTGGAGCTTCCGGGTAGGGCTGCCGATTAGTCGACTAATCAACGACTAATTTAATAGTCGATTAGTCATTACTTTATTTATATAGATTAGTACTAGTGTTGTAAAGTTGAACGAAGTTGAGATCGTTCAACAAAAAAAATGCACTTTTTTATATTTGAGTCAGTGAGAACTAAAAAAAAAAAAATATTTCTCTGTGCTAACCTCATGTGATTGTGTGAATCCTTACTACTCATTCACACTATAGTGATTCTCCTGCTCCTTTTCGGACGTTTTCAGCAGTAAAAACTTGATCACACTTTTAAGTGATTTCAGCAATCTTGGTATGAAAACCTTGAGCCCGTTCAGAACATTACTGCTTGTATTTTTTTTTCTTTTTTACTAATTTAGTTTACTGAGGAATTTTAGGCTATTTTGCAGTTTAACTCTTATTAAATAAGCAATGTGTTAGCTTTTTGGCTACTTTGGCATCTGAAGTTTTTTATGCTAATTTGGAGTTTGGCTAATATTTTAGTAACATGTTAACTTTTTTGGCTAATTTATCTACTGAGATCTTATTTACTAATTTAGTGTTAAGCTCATAATTTAGCAACAAGCTAACGTTTTTTTCACTAATTTAGGTTACTGAATAATTTTAGGCTATTTTGGAGTTTAGCTAGTATTTTAACAACATGCTAACGTTTTTTTGGCTAATTTGTTATCTACTGAGGTTTTATTGGCTAATTTAGTGTTTAGCTACTATTTTGGCAACTTGCTAACGTTTTTGGCCAATTTGGTTTAATGAGGAATTTGGGGCTAGGAGTTTAGCTAGTATTTAAGCAATGTGTTATCTTTTTGGCTAAATTTTCATCTACTGAGATTTTTTATGCTAATTTAGAGTTTAGCTTCTATTTTAGCAACAGGCTAACGTTTTTGACTAATTTAGTTTACTGATGAATTTGAGGCTATTTTGGAGTTTAGCTAGTATTTAAGCAACGAGCTAGCTCTTTTGGCTAATTTGACATCTACTGAGGTTTTTTGGCTAATTTGGAGTTTAGCTCATTTTTAAGCAACACACTAAATAGTTTTGAAAAATTGGCAAGTATTAGGGATTTTTACACAATTTTACTACAACATTTTAGGAAATTTAGGTCAACTTCAACGCTCTATCATAGTTCTTTAACAAGGTTTTAACAAAGCTTCAGCATCTTTAGCTACTGTTTTCAGCAAAGAGCATTCACACTAGCATTATCGCAGGTAATGCAGCTTTTCTGGTTTACTCTTGTTTTAATGCCTGAAACTAATGAAGGACAGAAGCTGCATGATTCACTAAAGGTTTAAAAAACTGCCATCTTCATTGTTTTTATTTCAAGTTAGTTTAAAGCTAATGATGGTCAAGATGTGTGCTTTACATCCAGTTTGCTCATAACTCGACTATTAAAATAATCATTTGTGGTAGCACTACTTTTGAGACATAAAAACCACTTTAGCTTTATTGAAAAAACTTTTATTTAGTTTTTTGGCCTCAAGTTTGTTTTTCTTTGATCGTAGAAGTTGGTCATCTCTGTGTTCTCTGCAGCCTTTGGACTTTTTTATTGTTTGGATGCTGTTTGTTTTGTCTTTTTTTTTCTTTTCCCAGCCCGCTCATGATTTATTTATGAACTGGCTACCTGGGAAATCACTTTAAGAGAAGTAAAGTTGCTGAACTACATTCACTCGTGTTTCCAAGGAAACGGAGGCAGGAGGAGTTTTCAGCAGCAGCAGCCGCTCAGGTTTATATATTCCAGACATGGCTGAAGGACTGAGGACATGCTTCTTCGTCTTCTCGGTGGCATGCTGTGTGCTGAAATTACCGCACTCTCCACTTTGCTCTGAAGCCTTCACATCCCACCAGGGTGTGCGTCTGTGTTTGACGGAGTGATATTGTGTGGGAAGCGTTGTGCTTCACCTATTTATAGATGAAGAGACGTTTTATTGTGGAAAATAAAGTGTAGAAGCAGGAAGGAGGTGACATTGGGCTTCCAGATCATTCAAGTTTTCAGACAATCCAGTGTTTTATTATCAGTGTCTATTTATTTTCTTTCATTTATTCTGTTTAAACACCAGAACAGTTTCTGTGGATCAGGTTGGGGTCTTTATGGGGTTCATAAAGACTTGAAAGTGATGATGAAGGGTCACCACAAACCAAAGAATAAACACATATTTCTGGACAGGTGAAGGGAGATTCAGTCAGGTGGGATTGTTCTCATCTGGTCAGAGTTGAACCTTCTTGCTTCTAAATTTTCCAACATGTTCTCAAGCTTTGGAAGAAAGTCAGAATGTCTGTTTAGGACAGTTATAACATGCATGTGCTGTTATATTAGATTGGATTTACAGTAGATTAACAGATTACAATTCATCTGCGGTTCCAGACTCCTGGTTTAGGGGGAAACCAAAACTAAAACTCTGAAGGTCGCTCACAAATAATTTATTAAATGTCTTCTTGTCAGCGTTTTAAATCAATACAAGTATTACCAAACGAAATATAGCGATGTATAACAGAATTGATCTTTCCCTACACCAGGATCTGCAACCTGAGGCTCCGGAGCCACATGTGGCTCCTTTACCCCTACAATGTCACTCTCTGCTTTTAAAAAAGGTGCTACTAGTTGGAATATATATTTTAAATTAGTTGAGTTTAGCACTTTCTAATACATGCTGCACCCTAAAATCTAGTTATCATGATGAAAGAAAATGTCATGTTTAGCTCAAAATCAAATCAATTTTGAAGGGAACTTAAATTTGCTGCTGTCAAAAGTAAAGATGTCAAAGTTATTATCTATGGAAAAGGCCACACTTTATAAATGTAATTATTGTAAATATTTAAAAGCTACATTTTCCAAAGGAAGAGCTAAATAGCCACATAAAAATAGAGTGTTTTCTAAAAGATTCAATGGGATGTGGTTGATCTCGCTTGGTTTGGTCTGTAAGAAACGGGACCAAACGGCTCTTTTGCCGTTGAAGGTTGCAGACCCTTACTGCTGCTTTTCCAACCATTGTAGCCCCTCACCTGATCCAGGTAATCAGCAGCGGGTATTTCAAAAACACCCTTAAGGTTTGCATCTTGTTTGGGGTTAAACGTTTTTAGAAAAGCAGCTGGAACTGATCAAAGGAAACCCTCCTCTGATGTCCGTCACCTGCTCTTTATCTCCCAGTCCTGCGATTTAGGGTACCACGCCAGCCTGAACCGGGCCCTGCGGACCTACTTATCGGCCGAATACAACCTGGAAACGTCTCGCCACGAAGGGCTGGACATCATTGAGAATGCGGTGGACAGTCTGGACCCTCGGAGCGACCGGCAGAGGTTCATGGAGATGTACCCCACAGCCTTCTGCCCACCGGCCAAGTTTGAGTTCCAGTCTCACATGGGGGACCAGGTGTGTGGCGTCATGAGCACACCTGTTCATGGATTTATTTTAGGGCCGGGAATCGATTAAAAAAAAAAATTAATAGCAAATCTGGAAAAAATTAATGGCGGGGATTGTTGCTCTGCGGCTGCTCGTCTCTGTTGAGACCGTTCAGATCCCAGCGGCCTCGTTTCAAGTGGTCAGACGATGAAAAGGGTTTGTCTCTTCCTCTTCCAGGTGTGTCAGATCACAGTGCAGCCTCCCGTGAACGGCGAACTCAACCTGAGATTCCAGCAGCTGCAGTCCCGTCTGGCTACTCTGAAGATCGAAAACGAGGAGGTAAACCAACGCCACGAAGGCGCCGAGTCACCGCTTCTCTCTGATTGGCTGTTGGCTGGGAGATGTTGGCTGCTGCAGAAAATTTCTCTCATCTTTCTTTTCACCACAAAGTTTTAGCGTTTCTGCAGGAAGCTGCAGTTTGTGATGGGGGGCAGAGTGCAGTCATGTCCGTGTAACCTGCGCTCCCCTCGCTGCCGTCTGATCTCCATCAGCCTGCTCCCGTTTGTTCTCCGGTAATACTCAGGAACTCCGCCGACGTTTCGGTGCCGTTTCATGTTTCCTTTGTGATGAACGCGTCAAAGCTGCATCACTTCAGAGGGATTTCAGCTCCTCCTTTATTGTTTTTTTTTCTTGCAATGTTTTTTGATGTTTTTTTCCAGAAAGAATCAAAATTCAACAAGTGATGCTCGGCAGCATCCCCCTTACATTCTTATTTTACTCCGGCTGTGAAGGAAAAAGATGTTTTTAATCTGATGCGACATTTCTGTGATTATTGCTCAGGTAAAGTGTTGTCATAACATCACAGTTTTAAACTTATTTTTGTTTGATTAACCTAAAAAACTATGTATATATATATATATATATATTTTTTTTTTTATTTCAAGATGTTATATTCTTTCCAATACCATGACCAGCTTTAATGTTTTTTGTTTTTTCTGGTGGTGCAATTCAAGAAAAAGTAAAAAGAAGGCAAGAAGACGCAGGAAAATCCTTCCAGCTGGAACTTTTTTATCATCCAAGAAATATGATTTTCCTCAAACATATATAGAAGTTTTGGTGACACTTTCTAATAAGATTCCTTAATAAGCTTTAGTAACACATTAAGAAACATTATTAATGTTTTTACAGAGTGTTGGTAAGAAATTTATTAGCACAATAAGCCGAATAAGGTTTGTTAAGATACTTAAGATTCATCAACATCTAAATTGAGGCCATTGTCTACAAAGACCATATTAATAAACTCAATACAATCTTAAAACATTAAATTATCTTTATCAACGTTATATTGAGGGTTTTGCAGCATCTCATCCAAAGTTTTACCAGAAGTTTTTTTTAAATCTCCTTTTGTTTGACTTTTTAATAAAAATAAGTGTTCACTCTCAGAATTATTACTCAAATTTCAGAATTTTAGAAGAATTTTAGCTTGAAAACCTCTTCAGGGTGATCGCTTTAAAGTGTCAAAAAATATTTGACACTGAAACAAAAGTTTTGAAATTGAAAGTTTTATTTTTTAAACCTAAAAAATTGAACATTTGAAGCTGAAATTAATTTAATTTATTTTAGAATAACATTTTTTTTTTTTAATTTTACCTTTTTTTTTTTGGGCCAAACACCAATATTTTTTTTTAATTTGTTTTATTTGGATTTCAAATAATATTGGCCTCAAATTTAGCTCCATAGATGAACGTTAGAATTTTTGGGCAAAGTGAATGATGACGTCACAGCAGGAGAAACCATCAAAGACCAGTGGAGCCTAAATTTATTTAAAAAAAATATTTTAAAGTCTTCAAATGAAACTAAAACACACGGGGATATCCAAAGGAAGTCCTAAAACTATTATGGGATGGCCACAGGACGAAACAGAAGCACAGAGAACTAAATATAATAAAGAATAAAGGAGAAGTAAGTGAGAATAGAGGACATAACCTCAGTGCAGAATACCAGATTCAAACTTCTAGCTTTTTTATAACTTAAAGTTTGTCGTTGTTTATTATCTGTCAATAATTTCCGCATGTTCTGCAAACCGTATTTAGTTGACTACCTCATAACTTTTTTACCAGAACTAATAGTTTGACTGACAGATCTTTTGTCCCGCCCATTACAATTTGATTGGACGTAGTGCAAAAGATGGACACACCCACAGAGACTGCGGCACGTTTTATGCCAACAAACTTTATAACCTTTAGATTTTGAAGGAAGTAGCAAGTCGTTCCGAGTCAGAGGGCTAAAGTCAGAGTCACGAGTTACTGCTTTTGAAGTCCAAGTCAAGTTTAGAGTCGTCAAATTCATGACTCGAGTCCAAGTGGGTGCCGTTAAGCCGAAAGGTGAACAACAACAACATAATCAGACGTGTCTTAAGGTTAGGATTACGGTTCCAGTTCGGGTTAACGCTCCAAATGGTTCCCGATCGCAGTGCGCTCGGCGCTCTAGCTGCATAACAGCGAATGACTTCATTAAATACTGCGACCGGTAACAACATTTAGCTTTTAATGCACATAAAATACATGAAACAAGTCAAGAATCTGGATCTTGGCTGCACGTATTACGTGTCGCCAACATGAATTTCCATCAATTTCTGAGCTGCTCGCCTGTAAATACATGTGAAGAACATTAGAAAGTTACCTTCGACGTTTGCTACGCAAGACAATACAGACGATATAAATCTTTTTTGCGTTTTTATTTTGGAGTAAAGAACGAACAATGCACCTAACAGCGTTTATAGTGACTCTTGGTAGCTCCCAAAAACATCTTTTAAAGTCCAAATACTCGATATTTCCTTATAAACAATAACCCACGGCTCCAACCGGAATGACTGAGCGGTCGTATACCGAATGTGGAGGTCGTGCATGCAGCCCATTGATTTTAATAATCGGTTACACCCCTAAAATTGATGATTGCAATGTTAGCCGTATCGTGATACTATCGGTATCGTGATACTATCGGTATCGTGATACTATCGGTATCGTGATACTATCGGTATCGTGAGCCATGTATCGTTAATTGCATTGTTTTGTGAGTTTCTCTGATATTCTCAGCCCACTTCTTACTGGGTATAATTATTACATTTGTTTATTTAATTGAATTATTAAAAATATTCTGTAACTAAAATTCAGAAAATAAGCAAATAAACGGAAACATTTAAGGTCTGCAGCTCAGCTGACGCTGATGTGGTTCTGGTGTCAGCATGCGCCACAGTAACTGCACACTCAGCAAAATTTCATATCAGCCTCCCGTGCACTCTTCTGTGTGTGTGCACGTGCCCTTGTCTGCGGTGCTGCAGCGGATGTCCTCATGGATCAGGACCGGAGGGCACTTCTGCCTCATCCTCACATCAACAGATGGTGCAGAAACATCCTTGAAAAGTGAAGTTTGCAAGCGCCGCGGCGACCAGCGAGTCCCGCCGTCAGAGGCGGCGTGGCCGCACACAGGCAGGATGTAGCTTCATAAAAGCGCAGCTGCTTCCTCCAACCTCTCTGACACCGGAGACGTGATGAACGAAAACACGCGGAGAAGCCGAAGGTTTGCAGAAAAATGCAAAGGTCGTCTGGTGGGGCGGTGGGGGCGGGGCTCATTTATGCTTCAACGTCCCAACCGGTTCTGGTTCTGAATTCAATCACGCTCCGTAATAATGCTCTGATTTAGATCTCATTTCCCCGCTCATGACGCAGAGTTCTTCATTTTCCTCCTCCGGTGTCTTCTCTTCAAATATCAAACTCTGCTCCTGTTATTCTCCAGATGTTTCGCTCTAAACTCTGGAAATCCAATAGTGTCTCCTGTGCGGGAGGCTTTGTTTTTCTCTGATACGCATCAGGACGGCACATCAAAGCGCGCTCTGATGATCTGCAGATTACTCGCTTACTGCACGCTCGGTTTAATTTCTGAGAGGTGATGACGGATGCTGCAGTGACTGCTGGGAGATGGCGCTCTCCTGACCTGGAATATCGCCCCTTTGAAATGCTGTGGGGGGGTGGAGGCCGGCCTTTAAGTAAAGGAAGTTATTTTTGGCTCAAGAGGTGAAGTTTTGAGATAAACTCCAAGAATATTGTTCCTGCTGTTGGAGGCGATGACTGTTAGGAGTGTGGATGGTGATTTAGGCGGTGAATTTGTTCATGAAGATAAACGATTCACAGATCAAACCTTGATTTTTGTTTTGTTATATTTAGAATTTTTGTCGTAGCAGTTCTAAAAATAACCTGCGATATACGAATCTGCAATGTAGTCTGCTTTATTTTCTACAATAATTCAATGTTTTAGGGTTTTAAAATTCAACATTTTGGTTCCACCGCAAATGTTAGGTTGTGGATGTGAGGGGCTGTAAGCTAGCGGGAGATCATGTTCACAAATTGCTTGATAGGAATTGGGAAGTAGGGCTGGCTATCGATTAGAATTTCCAGACTCAATTCCAAATTTTTTAAATTTTTTTCTATTCTTCAATTCAGTTGTGAGTTTACACATTCATACACATTTGTGTATAACTACATTAATACATTACATTACATTACATTGTTCTGCTTCTCCTGGAGGACATTTCAGTTTGGCCACTAGGTGGTGATCACGCTATAGCATTACACCTTATTCAAGAAGAAGAAGAAAGAATGAGCAAAAAATGATTTTTTAGACCACAAATGGTTACTTTAAAAATATTTCCTCAAAAGAGTTTGAAAAATTCATATAAAGATGTTCATTTAGTCAGTAATGTATGTTTAGGTCGACCAAGTGTTAGCATTAGCCGTCCTATGAGAAATCCCATTAAACGTTAGCATCAAGCTAGCTGACTAGCTTTATGTGCTAGATCGATTGACATGAATTATTTTTTTTTTTAAACATAGTTTATTGAATTTTTGTTTTTTATACAACTTCGCAACATTGACATGTTTACCCTCTTCCTGAACCTCCCCTAGCTAAAGTCATTTTTATAGTAACAGAGACAATAGTCACATGTTTCAAGTTATTCAAAAATGACAATACATAATGATAAAGTACGATATGAATCGATTTTTGATCTGCTGAGCTCAAATTCTAAACGATTATATCGATTTTATCAACCAATCCTTTGCTGTGACGTCACACTAAAAGCTCCATTGTATTTCCTTATCAAGATTCTCTTCAAGACAAAACCACAACAACACAACGATGAGACACGGCGACTCATTGAAATGTGGTCGGATGAATGCAGACGCATAGACACATCTTTTCACATTGATTCTCGCTGTTTTCTTGACAATCTTTCATAAATACTTATCCGTGTACCTTTACAGCCGTCGTCTTGCAGCATACTTTCCCGTACCAAGTCACAGTAAAACGGGTTGTACCTGATGCTGATACAGACGTTCTAAATTGATCCGCAAAATATAAAGTTTGAACCAGTGAAGTATCTCAAAGATTCAAAATTTCCGCTTCTATTCGCTTTGTCCCGCCCTCCTAATTCCTGGCCAATGAGTGACCTGTAGTTTGTTTACAGGCTTTGTTCCGGAACAGGAAAGTCCGCGCGACGACGGTCTAAACACAGACCAAACGCAAGGTTCAGGACTCGATCTGAAACAAATGGTTTTACCAGTCTGAATACACCCTAAAATAAGAAAATCAGTTTTTCAAAGCTTATTTCCATAAACTGAACTTGAGTCTTTTGTTTTATCTGTGAAAAACACTTGATAGTTTCACTTTGAACAGCAGAACCTTCTGACTGATTTATTTACCTCTGGTGACAGTAACTCATACTTAAGCTGAGTTTATATTCTTAGAATCCAACTTTATCCTGCAATTTTAGAGCAGTAATTACATTTCCTGACGTGTATTCTGCTACACTTTACTACAATTATGATGATCTTCATAAATATCCGTTCTCCGTTTTTTGGGAACGTATCGTGTTTGGTTTCAGCCCAAACGTGCAGAAGAGCAGCGTTGGACCAGAGCGAGAACTCCTCGTCTGCTGAATAATTGATAATCTAAACATCTTTATTCTGGGGGCGACTCTCCTCCATTCATGCTCCGTATTGACAGCCGGGCCTCTCTCCTCCATGAGGAAAGCCTCAAAACACACAGACCGGGCCGTACGTCACTCTCAGGCTCACGTCATGGCGTCCGTTCAGGTTCAGGAAAGTTTCAACTGGGGGGGTGGGGGGGTTCCTTCTCTCTTTGCAGGCTTTCATTAGCTGTGCTCCAACCTGCCGTGGGTTTTGGCCTGATGACAGACCGGAGAACGCCGTAACTACATCCACATCGCGGCTCCGAGCACGTTTGTCACGGCTGCAATCCATCATCATGAACAACCGCAGTGTTTTTCCCTCCCAAAACGAGGAGGGGGGGGTCAGTCAGTCTAAGAGGAGCAGGTTATAACTCTGCGTCCTCCCCCAACAATGTTCTTTCATTACCGCTGAGGTCGGACCTCTTAATAACCGAGAAAAATGGGGTCACCACCTGTGAGTTTGGGCCTTTGTGATCATCCAGAGTTATTGTGCAGACCCCCCCACCCCCCCGAGCGTCTCCAGCCCGAGTCTTCACTCTTCCATGAAGCGTTTTGCTGAACTCTTCTCCGAAAACGATGGTTTCTGCAGGAGCCGGGCCTCTTTTCCACATCACTGACTCGTACTTGACAGTCTCCACACTCCTCTGCTCCGTCTCCGGCTTCTATTATTCATCCTGCAAACCCCGCTGCAGATCCGCTCCTCATAAAAATGACACCACTGCTACAAAACAATCAGAGCTAATGTGAATCACCTGTTTATTCTCATTATTTCAGCGTTTACTTCCTGTTTGATTCTGCTGAAGAGATTGTTGGAGTTCCAACAAGATTAAAAGTTTCAAGGAGTTCCCATTAAAACTAACGATGTTGTTGTTCTTCATCAGCCTTTTAATTCGTTCTTCATCACCAGAATCACACAAACGGATGAGATAGTTGCATCCCTCGTCCTCACAGGGTGTTTGTGCTGACAAACACAGAACACGTTCAAGTCTCACGCCGATCATCTCTGATCCGAAGACTCCCTAAAGCGTCTTTTCATTCTGATCGTGTCGTTTTCTAAGACACGTTTTCTGCCGAGTGGCAGGAGTTCATTGGAAATTCATCTCTAAATTGTGGGCGGGGCTGTTGGTGCAGAGTAACCCCGCCCCCATTCCCCTCGCCATTGCTGAGAACTGTAATCTTTTTCAAACGACATTTTTTCTTCTGATTCACAACAAATTTGAATAAAGAAAAACTTTGAGCTTAAAGGGTAACTAAACACTAAGGCCTAATCCGAATTCTTCCCTTCTCCTTCATTTATCCCTCCAAACGGGGAGTTAGGAAAAAATAGTGTCTCATAATTTAGACGTCACTTTCGTTCGATGTCGTCACCAATAATTTCCAGTCAGCTAGCGCTAGCGCGGAGCTTCCAGCACTTGAATATACATAACAACAACTATTTTATAATTTTAAAAAGGTCATGCTACAACAAAATGCTGTTACTTATATTTAAAAGTAAACTTCTGTGCTTCAGAGCGCACCCACGTGAAGAAAAGTGTTTCTAACCGCAACATAATTTAGCTTCACGATGGAGGACTTTAGATCCCTCCGCTTGGAGGTCAGATTTAACAAAAAGCAAACAAAAAAAAAAACTGAGGACACACTTGCACTAAAAATGGCCCTTCAAACGGAGAGGAAGGGAGAAGGGAAGAATTCAGATTGAGCCTAAATGAACTTTTTTTTGGCTGCTGGCTTCTATAAACGTGGCTTAAAATGTGCTGTCTGTTGCCAAATTGTTGGCAATTTAAAATAATTTTGTCTAATTCTGGAAATTATAGTCTAAAACTGTCTATGTGGTGCCCTCTACAGGTTGAAACGAGGTATTACAGATTAATTTTGCCTTATCATGCTCTGAGCTCCAGTATAAAGGCCCCGCCCATCTTTGAACACTCGATACTGATAGTTGAAGCTCAGGATGCGACCGTTGGTTCTCTCTGGCGCTGAGAGCGTTGGAGGTCATCCCGCAAATGAAGCTCACTCCGCGATCAGAGAGCGGTGAAGCGGCAGAGCTTGCTTGCTCGCTAAACCGGGCCTTGAAAAGCTGGCGGGCAGGCAGAGAGACGCTGTGGGACGCGGAGGCCGCCTGCTTGGGCCTCCTAAACTTTGACTTTTTAAAAAAATATTTTCATCAATACAATAATAAAAAGATCTTTTAGTTACCACAAGCTAACCTCACTCTCACCGTCAACGCAGTTTTAGACCACACCTCCCCCACTCAGCCCGCCTCCTCTAGCCCCGCCCCCATTTTCTTTTCTTTTTTGTTTGTTTGTTTTTTGCCCTTTTCAAATCTTTGCTGATACTGTCCTGTTGTGTTACTCTTTAGATGTGTCCTCTCTCGTCAGAAAAATACTAGAAAATCATGTTAGAAAACACAGGATTTTCATCTGAATGGATCTTTAAATCATTCTGTTGAAATGTTTCTACATTTTCAGACCCAGAAATTCTCAGTTTCAAACAAAAAAGGGACTTTTTTGTGTTTTTGTGTCGACGCGTGAAGGTCAAAGGTCAGCTGGTGCGTTTGTTTTCCTCTGCTCCTCCATGTGGAACTAAAGTTTCTTGACTTTATTTAAGTTTTCCTCTCTGGCATTTAAAACTCTAGTAGATTTTTTGGTGTTTTATTGTGCAGCGCCTTGTTTTTGGCTGTGTTAAAGCGTTTTGTAAATAAAGTTTATTTGATTCTTTGCACATTTAATTATATTGTGAACTGCTGATGCCCCCCCATCTATATGCATGCAGTCTCATCTTCCGTGTAATGGACTCACTGTTGGCCTGCAGCACTTCTGGCAGTAAGTGGGACAGGCCCGATGTTTACATGTTGAGCATGAGGGACTGTTGGCAGGCCGGAGGTGGGAATGGACACCAACCTTAAAAGCTCGTCACCGTCTTCCCCGAGCGGCTCGGCAGCCCTGCAGCCTCTAAGTGCTCGCAAAAATAGAAGCGTTCATCACTCATCAGGCGCTGGAGAATGTGGGTCTAGTCAGACGCCACCTGAATTTTTCAGATTGTCAGGAGATGCAGAGCGGTTTTTAGGACGTGTGAGTTGAGGAGCTGCTGTGAAAATGAATCCTGAATCCTCGTCTCCGACTCTCCAACTTACAGGTCAAGAAAACGTCGGAGGCCACGCTGGCGACCATTCAAGACATGGTGACCATCGAAGACTACGACGTGTCCGAGTGCTTCCACCACAGCCGCTCCACCGAGTCAGTCAAGTCCACCGTGTCGGAGACCTACCTGAGCAAGCCCAGCATTGCCAAGAGGAGGGCCAACCAGCAGGAGACGGAGCAGTTCTACTTCATGGTGAGTCCTGACAGGAGAGGAGCTGTTACGACCCCTATGGGTAAACCTGGCTCAGGTCTGGGGGGGGAATTACCAAAACTGGACACCAGTAAGAATAAAAGGAACACAGTTTATTAGATTAAGGAAATCTTGTGTCCTGAACTGGAACAACAAAATCAAATACGTAGGGTAGTTTTACTCATTTATGTTAAAAAGAAAGTTTTAACAATTTAGTTTTTTTGGTGTGTTCAATAAAAGTTTATCTTGTTTGAGTCGCGACTTAAAGTGTGTTTTGGATTTTTACCCCCTGTGCGATTGAGTTTGAGGCCCCAGCCCTTAAGTTATTAGAACTCAGTTTATTTCTGAAGCACCTGAGGATTCATAAAGATGCCACACAAGGAAAGAATGATAACAAAATTGATTATAATAAGAATTTTCCACATTTTTCCAGTTTATTTGGAATGTTTTGGCCCATTTCAGTGCAGAGCTTCCATTAAGGTCTAGTATTAAATTATATTTTCTTTTATTTATTTGTTCTAGTTTTTTATTTAATTGCTGCTATCCAAAATAAACATGCTTGTTGCTGAAAGTAGTCGCTGAAGATGCTGAAGATTTTTGCTGAAAATGCAAAAGCTATTTGCAAAATGTATAATTTGCTAAAAGACTGGAACTTTTGTCAAAGAACTATGAAAGAGCGCTGAAGTTTACCTAAATTTCTGGAAAATTTGTAATAAAATGTCTTAAAAATCCCTAATACACACCACGTTTGCATAAATATTTAGTGTGTTGCTTAAATATGAGCTAAACTCCAAATTGCCTCGAAAACACTTCAGTAGAAGCCAAATTAGCCCAAAAAGCTAGCATGTTGCATAAATACTAGCTGAATTCCAAGATTCCTCAGTAAACTACATTAGTCAAAACGTTAGCCTGTTGCTAAAATAGAAGCTAAACTCCAAATGTTTAAAAAATTCCTATAAATGATAAAAACATAGCTTGAATATATTTTAATATTTTAATGAATTAGCTTGTTGCTAATCTATTAAAATATTGAAATTTGAAGACTTTCTCATTCATTTCCTATGAGACATATTTTGCTCAATATTTCAAAACTTATAGTTTATAGTATATATAGTTTATGAAAACCAAAAATACAAGCAGTATTGTCCTGAACCAGCTGGACGTTTTGATGCCAAGATTGTTGAAATCACTCCAGTGTCGCAGTGTGATTGAGGTTTAATGCACTGAAAAAAGTATGGAAAGGAGCAGGAGAATCACACAATAAACTTTTAGATCCCAGAGGTAAATAGTTCTTGGGTTTTCCCGATTAATCATAGTTTTTCTTGTTTAATTCTTCTATACTGTCCATTAATCTCCTGTAAAAACTGACCTGCAGGTTTGAATTTTTCTCTAAATGTCCAGATTGTGTTCCTGAGCTCTCTCTCCTGATAAAGTCGTTAAAGAGTCGCCGTGTTTTTCTCCTCCTGCTGGTATCAGAACCGCCGTTTCATTATTTTCAATTCTCCACAGAAATTTCGAGAGTTTCTGGAGGGCAGTAATCTCATCTCCAAGCTGCAGGCCAAACATGACCTTCTGAAGAGGACGCTGGGTGACGGTAATGACGCTGAAGCTGATCCTCCTTCAAACTCAGCTTTGTGTTGTTTTTATGTATGATTTGTATGTGTGGCCGTGTTTCTGTAAATGTCTTCGTTACGTTATTGTCACAAAGCGTTGGTAGTGCGATGGCGCTGCTGTGGCTGTGGGGCCCTTGCGCTTCAGGGCCGTCCGCTCGTGCACAGATGGCGGGTTTCAAATGCTTCAGTAGCTCTGAGCTCACACAGACGGGTCCCGACATGTCCTCCCGACTAACTCCACCTCTTCTGCTTTGTTTCTGTCTGCTGCAGGCCACAGAGCTGACTACATGACCACGAGGTACGGCACGCTGTCGCACACGCATTTGCTCTGGTGCATAATGTAGGCTGTGAATGCAGGGGTGGGGGGGTATTGTGCATTAAGACCGACGTCTCCCAAAGAAAAAACGGTTTACTTCCGGCTCCAAGTCAATTCACTCGCCTTTTTTTGGCAATATGGGCGCCGCCATGTTGGAGCCAGAAATCCTCAGTAAGCAGAGATTGGTCCAAGTTGGTGTAAGTCTGTGTTTCTATAGCAACTGCTCTCACCAATCAGGAGTAAGCTTGGTGGAAGGCCACACCCCCTATCACTTGAAGGCCGGCTACACAAAATCTGTCAATCAAATGTTGAACTAGCAGGCTCCACCTACTTTTATTGAGGCATCTGATTGGGCCGTTTGTAACTTGAATAACTTGAACTACAAAACAAGGAAGATTACTAAGAAGGTGTTAAAAAAATATCAAGAATGACTAATCAGCTGTTTATTTCTCTATAAAAGTCTAAGGGATTTTGGGTTCTTGGAGCCACTTCCTGTTCGGGATGCCAGTCAGTCCAGCTCTCATATACAGTCACTGAGTAAGACGGAAAGGTTTGAGATAATAGATTCAAAAGGATGCTCTATGAAACATTTGAGTGAAGTCCTTCCTGAATTCAGCCTCTAGTGGTCATTTGAGGAACTACAGCATCTAGCACACAGGCTATGTCTGAGTTTCCACCATAATCCATTACTACTAAAAAACTATATAATGCAGGGCTGTATAGTGCCCTGGATTTTAAAAGCAGTTCTGACACCATGTTCACTACTTTTCTTTCGTTTTTCTAAATCCTGGATATGACATCACCAATTTCACAAAATCGAATCAATACGAACATTTCACAATGTCGATTTGTAACTCTACTTTGTTCTAATGATTAAAATGTGGATAGTTTATTACAAAAGTTACATTAAAACTGATTTTTTTTTTTTTTGCACAAAAATTGTTCGACCACAATGCATTGTGGTCTATATTCGCTAATGTAGTTAGCGTCAATGCATGCTAGTTTTTTGCAAAGACTTCTGGGAAATTTCTAGGGCTCTTAATTTTGGACTTGTAGATACGAACAGCACTACAACATAGTGAACGCACTATATAGTGAGTAGGGAAAGAGTTCGGACACAGTCCGAGTTTAAGATGGGGGGAGGGGTGGCAGTAGCCAAATGTTTTAACCGTGGGGGGAGGGGCAAAAAGTTATCTTAAACTTGAGTCAGTTTCTTATTTTTAAGTTTTTTAATGACTCGTTTTGCTGACATCACTTTCTGAAGGGGCACTGTACAGTTCACAATGCAAATTAAATCAACTAAACCAACTTTTTTGGCTTTTAAAGTGCTGTCTGGTGGTCATTGCCAAATGTTTGATAAATTAAAATAAACTTGTTTAATTCTTGAAAATCTGGTCAAAAACCGCCTCTGTGCTGCCCCCTACAGGTTGAATTGAGGTATTACAGTTAAATTTTGCGATTGGTCAAACAAGTTTCAAAAGTGTTATGTCACAATCTGCAGCTCCGGTAATGATAACAGTTCTGTTCCCAAGCCCCTCCCCCATAGCTGGATTTTCAAATTTCGGCTGTGGGTGGAGTCAGCCCCCAACTTTCCTGTTTGGTCGCCCTTTAAACTAGTTTGAACTCAAACACATTCTCTATTAAAAAAGGGAAATTGCATTTAAGCTTTAAATTTTAAATTTCATTTTTATAAAAAAATTAAAATCAGTTCATAGGAAAAAGGAGAAAATGCTAATTTATCTTTTAAGTGAAGTTTTGCTGCAAAAACCTTGTTTTCTTCCATCACTGAGTCACAGAAATTAAACTGCATTATATTCCACACC
This sequence comes from Oryzias melastigma, assembly GCF_002922805.2. NCBI lineage: Eukaryota > Metazoa > Chordata > Actinopteri > Beloniformes > Adrianichthyidae > Oryzias > Oryzias melastigma. The sequence goes on along the minus strand of NC_050517.1, from coordinate 33,601,215 downwards.
AGTGTTGGGACTAACGCCGTTTAAGTATAACGGCGTTACTAACGGCGTTATAAATCAAGTAATTTAGTAATCTAACTAATTACTTTCATCCTCGCTGTAACGCCGTTATAGTTACTTCGTGTAAATCGCGGCGCGTTACTTCAAAGTTTGATGATCTTGCTGGAGCTGGGCGCTTCGCACCTGAAAGTTGCTTGTGTTACGCGCCCCAAGTTGCATCAAGATACATGAGAAAATCCGGTTTCTTTTCAAAATATAACCAGTTTTTCACAATAAAATGCCATTGACAAATGTGATCATGTTTTTGTGTCTAAACAGGCGGTAGACACGGATATAAACATACAATCACAACACAAACGTGCACGCGCGAGCACAGAGACACACAAAACAGACAGGCACGCACACTTTTTTTTCGTTTTTCACAGACACGTACACACGCAGATCAACGTGGATAGACTCCGGTGCGGAGTGAGGAGTTTCGGGAGTTAATAAAACGACAACAGAGAGACAGAGAGTAGCTCATCTTAGCAGAAACGGGGTAATATTTATAAAACACACAACACAGACAGACACGAGCGCGCACAGATCAACGCAGTGAGCAGACTCCGGAGCGAGTGGGCGGGGCTGCGGGATTTTGGGAGAGAAAAAAGAGATGCAGAGAGCTGCTCCTCTTAGCAGAAATATGGGTTAATAATTGTAGTTTATTAATTTATTATTGTTTTGCACTTTCAGTTTTTTAAGCCATTTTGTTTAATTATAGTTGTAGGTAAGATACTTGAAGTATGTTAATAGTTGAAACGTTTACCTTTTTTGTGTGAAGTTACATTTTTTATATACCACTTGTTGCAGTGTTTTGTGTGATAATTCTGACAAATAAATATTGAAAATTCTTTCCCTAAACCCTTTCTCATGTGTATCCTAAACTTAGACAATATGACTCCATTGGAAAACTATACCAGTATACTATTGTCGGTTATCATCTATTATTGAATGTAAATTATTTTTTTTATTTGTAACGCAGGAAAAAATACAAAATATTACCATATTTAAAGAGTAATTTAAAACGAGTTACTTTTCCAAGTAACTAATTACTTTGAAGATGCAGTAATTGAGTTACTAACTCAATTACTTTTTGGGAGAAGTAACTAGTAACTATAACTAATTACTTTTTTGAAGTGAGATGCCCAGCACTGTTCCACACACACGCATTCTTACACTTACTACATAGCGAGGACCAGTAAAATCACACGAGAAGTGAGGACCCCCCCCACACCACCACCGCCACACACGCAGAAGCTGCCCCCCCCACAGAGCCTGTCAGGAGGTGTATGCTGACTTGCGTGATGCTCTCTGCTGGTTTCTGACATTTCATGGAGCCGTGTGACATCGTGTTGAGAAAAAACAGTTTAGTGAAAAGGCCATCATTCACCTGTGGAAGAAGTGAAATACAAAAACGTTCCTCGGTTCAGGTTTTTGGAGGACAATGCAGTTTTAACCATTTTTAGCTCTTGAAATCATCATTATGTGTTTTATTCTAATCCACGCTTTGTGTTGTAGACCCCCCAACGGGCAGCTCAGAACCCACACTGGCACCAGGCGGGCTCGGCCCCGCTCCATTTTCCATGTTAGGTTGTTTAATGGCAATTTGGAATCCTATATTAAGGTACCGGCGTGTGAGGCGGTTCCTCTTCTCTTCTGGGCTCCTGTTTGGGTTCAATCAATAGCATCGATTGATCACCAGTTAGCTAAAGAACGTCCTGCATGGTCGCAGTCTTCACGTCAGGGTGTGGTGCTCTGGGGGGGCAGCTGGGACGCTCCTAACACGGGTCCTGCTTTTCTCTCTCCTTTTCTGTCTTTCTCTGGTGATCTGTAGCCGTGGACGACGGAACTCGCACACCCGACATCAGGTAGAAACTCTGTCACTCAGATCTTTTATTAACATCTACAAGGATTCCTCTGAGCTTTTTTGAGACCGACTCAGACCAAAAGATTTGATCCTTCAGCTTTTTTTAATAAAAGCTGTGAGGTTCTGGTCCGGTTCTAGGAGCAGCCAGAACCAAAGCAACGTGGAAGCAAATCTGTTCAGTTTAGACACATCTGACTAAAATATTTAATCTGAAAGTAAGTTTTCCTTGTTAAACACAAATAAACAAAGTAAAGTCGGTCTGTCTCAGAAACATCTCCAACATCTTCATAATTTCCTCTGTGTGTTTGCATGTTTTAACGTCATTCTTGTCACAAATAAACTGTCCTGGTTCATCAAAACCTTCATCTCTACTAAACCTTAAAATCAACTTTTAAATACCACTGTCTTATATTGTGTTATATTTATGTATTAAACTCATGTTTGAACTTGTTTTCATGAACAGAATCAGTCAAAAGTAGGGCTGTGAATGTAAAAGCAATTTATCAAAAGGAATTAACGAGTTAATATTAATTAACACAAATTAATTGCACCTCAGGGGTTCAAAACACGTCGTCAGGTATTATCCTACTTAAACTATAGTTGTTTACAAAAATAAATATATATTCAATCCATTTTTAGTTCTTTAATCTTCTTTTTTTGGTTTGTTTTTTTCATAAAAAGCGGACTTATTTGATCCATGGTTCAGCGTGTTGTCACGGTAACATGACAGCAGCAAAGGAAAGTGATATAAATGCTGATCGTCATGATAGGTTAAATAAAGTACCAGTTCAGAGAGAAACTTCACCTAGTTTTTTTTTACATAAAATGAAGAAAAAGTTGTTGTTTTTTTAAAGCAGGCTGCGCGGCGATATAGAACATTTGGACTATGTGACCAGAACTTTTTTTTTTTTATGTCTGCAGGTTGGTTTCTTATGGCTGTATATCAGTATCCTTGTTTTTTTGGAGTAACACTCCAGACATAGAAGTCTTTAGAGTTCTGCTTATCTTACGTGTTTTATACACACAGTTTACACTTCGGAGTTAACAATTGATAAATTAAAACATTTCAGACAATAAAAATGAAGGAAACATTTCTCTCTGGCCTGTTTTTGCTCAAAAGCTGCATATTTTCATATAACATTTACCTAGTAAACTATTGCGATTAATCGTGATTAATCACAACCCAAAAGTGCGATTAATCACTTTTACTTTTTAAATTGCACTAATTAAAAATAAATGTTCTAAATGTAAAGTTTTGTGTGTGATTTCAGATTACGATTATTCACAGATGATAAGTGTTTGGCAAATACTGCAACTGAAAAAGAAAAATAATTAATTAATTTGACAAAAAAATGCGATTAAAAAATGCAAATAAAAATGATCGCGCTTAGTTTTTAATCGCTTTTATAAAATTAATCGCGATTTTAAAAGTTAATCACAATTACAATTTACTAGGTAAATTTTATATGAAAATATGCAGCTTTTGAGCAAAAACAGGCCAGAGAGAAAATGTATTTTTGATTTTATCGTCTGAAATGTTTTCATTTATCAATGATCACGATTTATCGCGATTAAAAATCAAATTACCCCCTGGTTTGTGATTGATTATTGAAATTTTCGTAAATCAATACACTACCTAGTTAAAATTACTCACTACTTAAAGCAAAAGATGTTTTATGTTTATCTCTGTTTGTCAGGTGTGATTGATCTTTTATTAAAGGCTTTTATTTGCTCGTTTCCTCTGAAGGATTCGGGACAGGCCATCCCCCGCGTGGTTGAAAGCTGCATTCGTTACATTAACCTGTACGGTAAGTCACTCTTCACCAGCCAAACTTTACGCTCAAACGATTTGATTTTTTTTAAACATTTCTTATTTGGGTGGATTTTTACCAAAGTTTGTCATAAGCGGTATATGCTCTGGAATACCCAGAATGCACAGCGAGGGTTGATTCTATTCAAACGCGGCCGCTGTGAGGTCTCCGCTGTGAAATCTAGAAGAACAAACTCATTTGGCTTTGCCGACATTCCTGACTCTCTCCTCCCATTAAGTCCTAATTCCAGCCTAAAGACCTTCCAGCGGCGCCTGATTGCTCCATCAGAGGGCCGTTATTATCTTTAACGAGCGAAGTGAAGCGGCTTAGTGAGCCGGGTTTATTGAGAGTGCAGTGATGGAGCGACTGAAGCAGCAACCTTTATTTTCTGCCCTCAAGGCCTGCAGCATCAAGGAATATTCCGGGTTTCTGGATCTCAGCTGGAGGTGAACGACATCAAGAACTCGTTTGAGAGAGGTACGAGGGTCGCCTGCAATCAAATACCTGCTGCTGGGCAAAATAAAGTGCTGATGGAATGTTTTTCCAGGGAATGATCCTCTGACGGACGACGAGGACAACCACGACATGAATTCTGTAGCTGGAGTTCTCAAACTCTACTTCCGGGGTCTGGAAAACCCTCTTTTCCCCAAAGAGAGGTTTAACGATCTGCTGTCGTGCATCAGTGAGTTCACCTCTAGATTTGACTTTCTCTGTTGACTATTAAAAAAGTGGTAAATAGAATAATAAACCGATTTTGTTGCTTTTTCTGTAACATGGAACACAAAATAATCTCCTTCTCGATAGTTTTAAATGTTTTTGCAAAAATCTTTTTGTCGTATTTGTTGTTTTTTTTCTTTAGCAAAACAACAATTACGTAAAAAGTATCATCTGTGTTTGTCCTAAACTGTGTTTTTGTCATCAGATTTCCTAATTTTATTCATTTATCATAAGGATATTTGAATCTTTTCCTGTCAGAGATTAACCTGAGATCCATCTCTGGTCTTCATCTGAGAGGATTGTGTTTTTGTCAGATTAACAGACAAAAACCAGAAGTCTTTAATCCAAATATGGATTTATGAGGACAGTCGTTCCTACAGACCATAACAATAAAAAGAATGTTCATCAACTAGCTGTCTAATGTTACAAAGATAATTAAGGTGCTCCAACGGTGGACTCATGTTTATTATTGTAGTAAAAAAAACTGTTTTAGTGACCTTTTTACATTAAAACACAAAATATAATTCACATCTGCTTCACCGTTTGTACTTGAAGCCTAAATGTGTCTCGTTTTTCTCACCTGAAGCCGTTTCTATTTCTTCTTGAAAATGTCAGGTATGTGCTCAATACTAAAAATAGAGAGCGTCCCCTGCAGCCTCAGATTCAGGCTGCTGGGATGCTTTTATGCTTCCATTTTTCATGAATACATAACCAGGTTTCTGTGTAGCTCTTGAGTAATTCAGAGGCTATATAAAGATCTGTACCCGATGAAGTGTAGGAGTCACAGTTTCTCTGCACGGAAAACTTCTGCTGCAAACTCAGAAAATGCAATAAAACAATCCGATAAAAGCGGACTAATGAAACCGAGATCTCCTGTAAACAGGAAACTCCTACAGTGTTCAGATCCACAAAGACACACGAACACATCCCACATCTGAATATTCAGTTGTTCTTTTGGGGGAGCTGAAAGCCTCTTTATGGAGTCCCTTAAATCTGAAAAACTTTCTTCAGGACATAGACCAGTTTGATCTCAGATATTTTCACGGAGCGGCCGGTACGAGGCTAAAGTCTAAGGGGAGAATATAGTGTCATTTGATTTGTGTGTATGTAATTCTTGATTTGTAAGTCTTACGATACATTTTTGGTGTACATACAATTGTGCATTCACATCTACAAAAAATACTAAACTAAACTTTAATAATTACAGCAGCTTAAAACTAACCATACCAATCTTTATAAAGTACGCACCAATCGCCTGATACGCACAAAATCGCATGTAAAACTTTTCAAGGTTCATGTTTAAGTGATGCATTTAAATGCTGCTAGAATGCTGGGTCATCAGAGTTTTCTTATCAGCTGGTTTGAACTTACATTGTGACTAATATCCGGTGAGAACTTGACATTTTCCCACTTTCTTAAACCGATATTCCCGATATCCCCCTTTGTTGTTTAAGGGGATCTGGGTCTTTAAAACACTCAAGTCTTCCAGAATTCATCTCTCACTTTTAAAAACGCATATTTAGACATTTGTAGATTAATTATCGGGCCAGGTCACATGTGGGTTTGGGCCAGGTTTTTGTTTGGGTTTGGGTCGGGTACGGGCTGTGTTTCGCCTATGTTTAGAACAAGTTTTTGATGGGTTTGTGTCGGTTTGGTCCGGGTTACTTGGGACAGGTATGGGGCCGGTTTTGAGTTGGGTTTGGGCCAAGTTTCGCCTGAGTTTGAGCTTGGTTTTGGTTAGATTTAGGCCCAGTTTTGAGTTGGGTTTTGGCCAACTTTGTTTGGGTTTGTAATGGGTTTTGGTTGGGTTTGGGCCAGGTTTTTGGTTTGAGTTTTGGCCAAGTTTTGTCTGGGTTCGGACCGGGTTTTGGTAGGGTTTAGGCCCAGTTTTGAGTTGGGTTTGGGCCAACTTTGTTTGGGTTTGTAATGGGTTTTGGTTGGGTTTGGGCCAAGTTTTTAATGGGTTTGGGCCAGGTTCCGGATGGGTTTGTGTGGGTTTTGGGCCAGGTTGCATGCCAGGTTTTTTTTTCGTTAGGCCAGGTATGGGCCCAGTTTTGTGTGGGCTTGGGCCAAGTTTCGCCTGAGTTTTGACCGGGTTTTGTTTGGGTTTGGGGCGGGTTTTGTTTGGATTTAGGTCGGGTTTTGTTTGGGTTTGGGGCGGGTTTCGCCTGAGTTTGAGCTGGGTTTTGGTTGGATTTAGGCCAAGTTTTGTTTGGGTTTTGGTCGGGTTTTGTTTGGATTTAGGTCGGGTTTTGGTTGGGTTTGGGCCAGATTTTGTCTGGTTTTGGACCGGGTATCGACCAGGTTTCTCCTGAGTTTGAGCCGGGTTTTGGTTGGGTTTAGGCCAGGTTTTGGTTGAGTTTAGGCCAGGTTTTTTGCTTGAGTTTTGACCGGGTTTTGGTTGGGTTTGGACCGGGTAATGGCCAGGTTTCGCATGAGTTTGAGCTGGGTTTTGTTTGGGTTTAGGCCCAGTTTGGGCCAGGTTCCGGATGGGTTTGTGTGGGTTTTGGGCCAGGTTGCATGCCAGGTTTTTTTTTCGTTAGGCCAGGTATGGGCCCAGTTTTGTGTGGGCTTGGGCCAAGTTTCGCCTGAGTTTTGACCGGGTTTTGTTTGGGTTTGGGGCGGGTTTTGTTTGGATTTAGGTCGGGTTTTGTTTGGGTTTGGGGCGGGTTTCGCCTGAGTTTGAGCTGGGTTTTGGTTGGATTTAGGCCAAGTTTTGTTTGGGTTTTGGTCGGGTTTTGTTTGGATTTAGGTCGGGTTTTGGTTGGGTTTGGGGCGGGTTTCGCCTGAGTTTGAGCTGGGTTTTGGTTGGATTTAGGCCAAGTTTTGTTTGGGTTTTGATCGGGTTTTGTTTGGATTTAGGTCGGGTTTTGGTTGGGTTTGGCCAAGTTTTGTCTCGGTTTGGACCGGGTTTTGGTTGGGTTTAGGCCCAGTTTTGAGTTGGGTTTAGGCCCAGTTTTGAGTTGGGTTTAGGCCACGTTTCTCCTGAGTTTGTCCTGGGTTTTGTTTGGATTTAGGTCGGGTTTTGGTTGGGTTTGGGCCAGATTTTGTCTGGTTTTGGACCGGGTATCGACCAGGTTTCTCCTGAGTTTGAGCCGGGTTTTGGTTGGGTTTAGGCCAGGTTTTGGTTGAGTTTAGGCCAGGTTTTTTGCTTGAGTTTTGACCGGGTTTTGGTTGGGTTTTGGCCGGGTTTTGGCCGGGTAATGGCCAGGTTTCGCATGAGTTTGAGCCGGGTTTTGTTTGGGTTTAGGCCCAGTTTTTTATGGGTTTGGGCCAGGTTCTGGATGGGTTTGTGTGGGTTTTGGGCCAGGTTGCATGCCAGGTTTTTTTTTTTGTTAGGCCAGGTATGGACCCAGTTTTGTGTGGGCTTGGGCCAAGTTTTGCCTGAGTTTTGGCCGGGTTTTGGTTGTGTTTGGGCCGGGTTTTGTATGGAATTGGGGCGGAGTTTGGTTGGGTTTGGGTTTGCACCGGGTCTGGATGCTCACTCAGACTAATTCTTTTACAGAAAAGCATGTGAATGAATCCCACAGGTTTGCGCTCCAGCAGAAATCCCATCTCTTCTTCTTCTGTGTTTCACTTGTAGGAATAGAAAACCTCTACGAGAGGGCGCTGTACATCCGGAAGATCCTGCTGACGTTTCCCAGAACCGTCCTGGTCGTGATGCGTTACCTCTTCGCCTTTCTTAACCAGTAAGTTCCCGACCCAGAAGGTAAACTCCCCCTGAACCGCTTTCAGACTCACTCCAGTGCTTTCCTGCCTTCTCAGCCTGTCCCAGTACAGCGACGAGAACATGATGGACCCGTACAACCTGGCCATTTGTTTCGGGCCCACTCTGATGCCCACGCCGGACAGCCAGGACCAGGTCTCCTGCCAGGCCCACGTCAACGAGATCATCAAAACCATCATCATCCACCATGAGAGCATCTTTCCCGACGCCAAAGAGCTGGAGGGGCCCATCTACGAGAAGTGCATGGCGGGGGGAGACTACTGGTGAGAGAGACGCCGTTTTATCAGCTTCCTCTCCATTTTTAAGGGAAACGAGGAAACCGTTCCTCTTTAACGATGAAATCATTTCCTTCTCCTGGAAAGATGAGAGTTTGAACGCCACACAGGTGGAGCTGGTTCAGTTTCTCTGAATGGAAGAGAAAAGTGTTGCTGAGTTTCTTTGGGCTGCAGATCACAGGTGTGCTGAATTCTGGGTAATGTAGCCATCTTATTAGTGCGACAGTGTGGCGTTCAGCTCTCCCGCTCGGGAAGACGACAGCAGAGCGTGTCTCCACTCATATTCCACATCCGTGGAAGTTTTTCTCCTGCAAGGAAACGGACTACTCCGCCACAACGGTCAAACTCCTTCCTGCATCATCGCTCTCTCCGGAGGATGATGGGGATTTATGAACTAATCAGTGTCCCTCGCTGATGTTCTCCAAAGGCCCTTGAGAGCGTCGTTCTCCTGCCAGCCTCCTGTCTGTCTCGTTGAGGAGGAGGAGGTGACATTTTGGCACGGAGGAGGCGTTCACTTCCTGGCAGAGATGTGGCCTTAGTGCCAGCTCTCCCAGAGAGCGCATGACGAGAGAGCATGTTCTGAGAACCTCACAGAACGATGACGGATCTTCACCATTTGGAATAATGACGGAGCGGCGCCGTGACTGACGGTTGGTGTCGTTGCAGTGAAAGCCCCTTCAGCGAACACGGAGCCCTGGAGGAGGTGGACAACGAGGGGGGGACGGAGGCGCACACCAGCGAGGACGGTGAGTCAGCAGGGCCTCCATGCAGACAGTCAAATAGACGCATGTCAGCATTTATACTGTTGAAGTGAACTTTAAATTGAATTGTTTTAAACCAGGGGCCCCAACTTGTTCTTGTGAAGGCCACACAACTGTTTTCTTCTCTGATGGGGGGCCGGGGTCGGTTTGTAGGCTAACAGATGAAGTATAACAATCACAGAAAAAAACGGAAACATTTACGTTTTTCCAGAAAGCCCCACGGAGCCAAATTTTAAATAATTCATTTCTGTAATCTTCATGGTAAAAAGAATACTAGAGTATTTAATAAACTAGATATTCAGCATTACCTGTGATAATGCCAGTGTGAATGTTGGAAGCTGAATTTGGTCGCTAAAGAACCTAGTGCTTATAGCTGAAGGTGCTAAAATTGATAACTAAAAACGCTGAAGCTAATAGCTGAAAACACTGAAGTTGAAAGCTGAAATGGCTGATGCTAATAGCTCAAAAAAGCTAAAGCTGATAGAGAGCTAAAATGCTAGTGAACGGCCAAATTAGCCTAAAAAACTGGGAAAAAAAATCAAAATTAACCAAAACATCTAGCATGTAGCAGAAAAGTTAGCTAAATGCCAAATTAGCGGAAAAAAAAAAAAAAGCTTAAATTAGCCAAAATAGCTAGCATGGGGCTGAAATAAAAGCTAAATGCCAAATTAGCGAAAAAACTGGTGAAATGTGTAATTTAGCCAAAACAGCTAGCTTAAAGCTAGAATATTTGCTAAGCTCCAAATTAGCCTAAAAAACTGAAAAAATCTTAAATTAGTCAAAGCAGCTAGCATGTGGCTAAAATACTAGCTAAACTCCAAAATAGCCCAGAAATCCTGAGTAACTGAACAAAACAGTAGAAAAAGCTAACATTAAAAGAGCTGAATATTTTAATAACTGAAAGAGCTGATGAGTTGTGGACGTCCAAAAACGTACGGAAGAAAAATAATATTAATAAAGAATAATAAATAAAAAGTCACTTTCTATTTGGGTCTTGATCGGCGTTTCTGATCGTGTTTGGGGGCCGGGCTAAATGTGGAGGCGGGATGTAGTTTTTGGACCCCCACTTTAATCCATAAGCTATTGTCATCTCAATACGTAACCATTCAAATGCTGCTGGAATGTGTTTTTTTTTTCCTCGTCTTGGTGTTTCAGAGGTTAAGCTCGGCTTTAGGAGCTCTAATCCTGAACATCAGGGGGCGGAGCTAAGACGGCTCCTATAGTTTTGCTGTAGGAACAGTTTTGTTTCTGAATGTTTCTCCAACTGTGCTTTCTAAATGTTTGTTTCTTATAACTTTAGTGGAACTCCTTGATGGTAAAAGCAAACTAGTGGTTCCTGTTTTTATAAAAAAAAAATATTAATTGATTTTAACTCAGTCAGACAATTAATCTTTATTTTTATGTCACTTTTCATACAGATTGTAATACAAAGTGCTGCCCACAAAGAATAAATAACATAAAAGATGTACAATACTTAAAAATGAAAGTAATAATAATAATTCATGAGTATGCGTTTCAAATGTGAAAATTTTTCAGATTTTTTAATTTTTATTTTGTTTGTTTTTTATGATTTTATTTCTGCGGTTTTTCAATAATTAGGCCGTTAAAAAAATCTGATTGTACTCGATTTTGCTCATTTTTAATAAAAAAAAATGTTTAAAAGTGTTTAAGGAAAAATAATCTTCTGAGAAATGAATTTGGGTTCTCATAGTCTTGGCGTCACGGTGGTGCAGTGGTTAGCACTCATAGTGAGAAGGTCCTGTTTTGAAACTCGACTGGGTCTTTTCTGTTTGGAGTTTGCATGTTTTCTTCATGCATTTGTGGGTTTTTCCCAGTTTCCTTCCACTGTCCAAAAAAAGTGAATTGATGTCTGACTGATTGACACCTCATTTGTGTCTTTAAATTGCCCCTAAATCTGCATATGAGTGTGAGTGACTGGTGACCTGTTCATCCAACTGTAGCTGGGTTAACTACTGGGGTTCAGCAGGTTGGATGGATGGAAAGTATGAAAAAATGGACACATTTTCTTCCCAAAAATTCTTATTTTAAAAAAAATGTTTTGTTCTCAAACTAAAATAATTTTAGAATTAAAATAAATCTTTCTTAATAAGATCATTTTTATTGAGAGACAGAAATAAGAAGTTTTTCAGTGTAGTGCACTTGATTTTATTTTGAAATCCCACAGTCCTCCTCCAGCTGTGTTTATGAACTCATCCTGGAACCAACGGTTCTCATGTGAACCGGTTCAGGATTCTCTGGCTGTCATGCAGGAAGATTATCCATCCGGTTTTTGGAAAGCCGCCTCTGGTCCATCAATACATCGACATCCGATCTGCTGGTAAATTCACTGCAAGGTCAGAGATGAAGCGACCGGCACATCGATCATCTATCGCTTTACAGGAATTCATCAGGGCGTCCTTGGTGGCAGGTGGCCCCCGGGCTCGCTGCACATATGAAACCACACGTGTTACCGCGGAGATGTTGCTCACAAAACACGTTTGACTCGTCAAGTTCAGCTAAAGAGAAATATTTGTGTTTTTAAAGCAGAAAGGTTTCATGTCAGAGAGGATTTTTCATTTAATGATCCTCGTCTCTCCACATCCTGATGAAACCGGATCCTCTCAGACCGATAGATTAGTCGTTACTTTATGTTTTATGGAATCAGAGTGTAGTAAAGTTGAAAGTTATAATGACATTCTGCTAACGTTTTAGACTATTTTGGCATTTATTAAGGTTTTTTAGGCTAATTTGGAAGTTAGCTAATATTTCAGCTAAATGATAGCTCTTTTGGCTAATTTAGGCTTTTTTTTTAGCTTTTTTATGCTGTTTAGGAATTAAGCTAATATTTTAGCAACATGCTTGCCATTTTGGCTGATTTAGGATTTTTTATTTTTGGATCATTTGGAGGTTAATTAATATTTCAGCTAAATTCTAACTGTTTTGGCTAATTTAGGATAGTTTCAGTTTTTTAGGCTAATTTGAAAGTTAGCTAATATTTCACCAACATGCTAACTGTTCTGACTTATTTAGGATTTTTTTTCTTTTTTTTAGGCTAATTTGGGGGTTAGCTAATATTTCACCAACATGCTAGCTGTTTTGGCTACTATAGGATTTTTTCAGTGTTTTTAGGATCATTTTAGAGTTTAACTATTATATTAGCTGCATGTTAGTTGTTTTGGCTAACTTTGACTTGTTTTTAGTTTTTTAGGCTGTTTTGGAATTTAGCTAATATTTCAGCTACACGCTAGCCGTTTTGGCTAACTTAGTTTTTTTTGTTTTTTTGGCTCATTAGCTGGCTATCAGCTTCAGCGATTTCAGCTGCCATCTTCAGCGATTTTTAGCTGTCAATTTCAGCATCTTTGGTGGCCAAATTCAGCTTACAGCATTCACACTAGCATTATCACAGGTAACGCTATATATCAAATTTTTTGTTAGTTTAAAGACGTGTGCTTTACATCCCCTTTGTACATGACCCGATTAGTCGACTAATCTGAAAAAATAATCGGTGATTAGTCAACTATTAAAAGTTTCCTCCAGTGTGTGATATGTACATGTGTATGTCATGTTCTGCTTCAGTCTGCAGCTGCATCACTGCAGCGCTGGCGAGCCTCAGACAAACATTTGACGACGGTTTCACGGGACAGAACCAAGCAGATTTATTTACATCCCGTCCGCTGTACCGCAGCACGATTAATTCAGACCAGACTGTAAATTCTCGCCGCTCGGCTTTCGTCACGTCGCAGAAGCTGAACTCCAGGATGACACGGTGATGCTGAGATTCTGCGTCGGGCTGATGTTTGTCCAGGGACCCCCGTCTGACTTCAGTGAGGGAGGGGGGCAGAAGTGAAGCAGCTATTTTTAGACCAGTGTTGCTGTAGTGCATGCATGGGGCTGCGGGAAGTTTACCTTTGAATTCAAGAATCCGCTGCTATCCTCACATAAAAGACAAATACAAAATGTGATTCACTTTCTTTTCTGCTCCGCTGATCTGTGCTGGTGAGATATCGATCAGCTATCAGCCCAATCTAATGATCCATACAGTGACTGACATGCCCCCGAATCTTATGGATCTCCTCTGAAAAGCTTCTATAAATAACCAGCCGGAGCTCCTGGGGGCCGGCTGTGGCCCCGGTCACACGTAGTCGTGTTTCTATTGACTGCAGAGTCCATGTGATGCAACACCACAGCAGCTGTTGTGTGCCATACAGACGCTTGACCTGCTTTATGCTCCTCCTGTCCACAGAGGCGGAGCCTATCGAAGCCATCGCCAAGTTCGACTACGCCGGACGCTCCTCCCGAGAGCTGTCCTTCAAAAAAGGCGCCTCCCTGCTGCTGTACCACCGGGCGTCGGAGGACTGGTGGGAGGGGCGGCACAACGGCATCGACGGCTTGGTGCCGCACCAGTACATCGTAGTCCAGGACATGTGAGTCATTTCTGCGGTTTCAGCACCAAGCGGACCCGTTTCTGAGCTACAAAAGAAAGTTGACCCTCAAAGTTATACAGATGTAATTGTTTTGAATCAAATATAAGCTAAATTATTAATGTGTTTTGGCTATCATACTTTAAAGGTTTTAAAAACAGACTCCTTTATTGTCAGACTCTTTTCCCAAAAATGGGCAAACGGATTATCTAAAAAACCCAAAGGAGTCTGAGAGTCCCTTGGGTGGGAGGGGCATGTGACCTGAGGTAACTCCGCCTGCCTAAGTTAGCCAAAACAGTTAGCACGTAGCTGAAATATTAGCTAAACTATAAAATAGCCCCAAAAAAACCTAATTAATGCCAAACGTTTGTAACAGGGCAGGACAAAATAAAAGAAGAATTTGAGTCAAACCAACTGTCAATCAAAAAATGCAGACATTTTAGCTCTATTGAAATCAAATTAGTTCATCCCAATTCATTTTTTTGTTAAACTAATGTAATTTATTCAGTCATTGATAAAATGTATGTATATTTCCAATGGATTCTGAGTGAAGTTACGCAGTAAACCAGCACTGGAATTCAGTTTAACTACATAAATGTTAAGGAGTTATGATAGTTCACAGAACGTCAACTGGAGCTAAAACTCAGGTGTTAATGAGTTATATAAAAAATAAAAAACACCAACAATTTTCATGAATTAATATTTACACAAATAATGGAATTTCAACAGATTTTGATGCTGAGAAAAGCAGCTTTGTGGTGAAGTTTGAATCTTTGCAGTAGTGAAGAGTTGACGCTAATCAGCTGATTTTGATGATAACAAAGAAACCTATTTCTGCTTTAGAATCCACTTAAATTGTGTTAATTGCATAAATCAGAGGTGTCCAAATCCAAACCTTGAGAGCCGGCCTCCTGTATCGCCAATAATTTCCAGAATTATTTTGATTCAATTCAGATTTTTTTGCAGATTCTCACTCAATTAAATTTGATTCAATTCAATTTTGAGTTTAACATTTAGACACATTTGTATAGAAAAACATTAATAATCTATCTGTTCTGGAGAGATTCATTTTAATCTGATACGGTTCACATAAACATGTATTAGTGAAATAATAATGAGATTGTTAATATCATACAGTGGATTCTAAAACAGAGAAGCTCCAACGATTGATCTGCTTCTCCTGGAGATCATTTCAGTTTGACCACTGGGTGGCGATCGCGCTTTAGCATTACATCTTAATCCAGAAGAAGAAGAAAATGGGCAAAAAAACGATGTTTTAGACCACAAATGGTTACTTCAAAAAAATATTTCCTTAAAAGAGTTCATGTAAAATTCATATAAAGATGTTCATTTAGTCAGGAATGTATGTTTAGGTCGACAGAGCGTTAGCATTAGCCCGTCTATATGAAATCCCATTATTCGTTAGCATCAAGCTAGCGGACTTTAGCTTAATCCATAAGAATGATCTCTACTTCTATGGATCAATTATTGATCCATTAAGATTAGATTGACTCAGATTTGGTTTGTCATCCCAGCTCTACCAGAACCCTGACCCAGATTACCTGGATCTGGTGTGTTTAGTGTTCTGTAACTTTATTAAATTGGAGTCATCGGGAAATAGCTTCTGCAGACGGCCTCTAGTGGTCATATGAGGAACTGCAGCGCTTGTGTGTTATTTGTCTTCCAATAGAAGGTTGTATTGAACAATCATGTGTCACTTAAAGACCAGTTTGTGCAGATTCTCCCTTAAACTAAATAATGAGACTGAACTTTCTTTACAGTTTTCATTCATATTTGATGAAAGGAGACAAAACTTTGAGAGTTTTCCCTTATTAAAGTGAATAACGAGGCTCCACTCGCTCCAGTGGGTTTGTTTTTTAAACGCAGCTTCAGATCAGCCGACTCCTCCTGATGACACTCCGCCCTCCTCCATCAGCCCCGTTGGCTTCATCTCCACAGTCATTCGGACAAAGTCACTTCATGACTTATTAGCTGGCTGACAAAGCGACCGTTTAGACTTCCTTCACACTCCTTCCTCCTCTTTACTCCTCCCTCCCGCCGTCCCACCAGAGCGCCCTCATCCATAATTCACCAGGAGGGGCGCCGCTGATGGGACGTCCTCTTAGTTGATGAAAGTGCAGGAGAATTTACAGCCGCACCCCCACAGGTGCAGCAACATTCATGCTTGAACAGGAGAGGCGGAGACTCCGTTTCCCACAATCCTTGGAGGCAGATGTTAAAGAACTTCCGTTCCGGTGCTCATCAGATCTGATGACTGCCAACCGGAAACCTCGGCATCGTTTCATCCGTTCTGAAAGGCCGCCGTGACTCATCTGACCGTCTGGACAGCGAATATGCTGACTCTGCAGGATGCAGCGTTATTGTATAACAGTGAAGGAGGACTGTTGACAGGTTTGCTGACTCCCTCTTTTTTCCATGTCTCTTCTCAGGGACGACAGCTTCTCCGACACTCTGAGTCAAAAGGCCGACAGCGAGGCCAGCAGCGGCCACGGCGGCGAGGACAAGTGCTCGGGCAAAGACGTGTGCTCGCCCGCCGACACCAGGATCGCCGAAGCTTACATCGCCAGGTAAGAAGATCATCTCTACAGAGTTCAGGTGGTTGTATAAGAGAACTGGAGTGAGTGACCCCAAACAGGAAGTGGCTCCAAGACGCCAAAATACCATAAACTTCAACTGAGAAATAAACAGCTGTCAGTCATTCTTTTAGTCAGAATACCCAATCTTGATCTGATACCTTTTGATTATTAAATCTTCTTAATAATCCCTATTTTTATTTTTTTCTCTAGTTCGTTATAAACTGACCAATAAAATGCTTCAATAATAGTAGGTGGAGCCTGCTCGCCGCCACGTCCGACTTTCACAGATTTCAGACCAATCGCTGCTCACTGACGTCTGGTTCCAACATGGCGGCGTCTGTATCATGAAAAATGGCGACTAAATTGACTTCATCTGATTGGAACAGGAAGTGAAGATCCAGTTGATGGTTCCGATCTAACGTCTTTTTTATCTTCCTCTTGAACAGAGTTTTCAGGATATTTTTTCTGTCGTTTAAGCTATAAACTGACTAATCGATCGATCGATCGGTTGAATCTGATGCCTCAGCAGAACCAGATGGTGGTTGGTCTTTAAGTGATCCAGTTTGTTTCCTCCGAGAATTCAGAACAAAGTTTCAGTCTGAATACGCCAAGTGGACGCTGTTCCGGGACCAGGAACCGCTCTCTGACCCGTCTTTGGAGGCAGTCTCGGTTCGTTATCAATCGGACTGAACTTCTGTTCGCTCCGAGATTCCTCAGTCTGAATACAAACCAATCCAAGAGCAAAATAACTGATCCAAAACAGCCATTGTGACCGGTCAACCTCGTGGCGACCTCGGTTACCGCCCTGCAGTTAAAAGTGTTAGACCTGACCTTCATCCAGACAGTCTAAATTGATCAGCGAAATAAAAAGTTCAAACCGCAGCATCTCCATCTTTCTCTTTTGGTTTTGACCCGCCTCCGTCACTGCTGGCCAATGACTGAAGAGATCTTTAGTCACCTGGTTTTGTTTACAAGCTTTGGTCCAGAACAGAAATCTCCAGTAGATCCCAGTCTGAAAACAGACCAAACACAAAGTTTAGGACTGGATCTGGACTCAGTCCAGAATCCATTTTCCAGTCTGAATACACCCAAAAAGAATATTTTAGTTCTTCTAAAATTTTGGCTTTTCTTTAGTCATTTAAAAGACCGTCGTCTGAGTTTGGTAGGAAATAACTAGAGCCGAGTTAAATCCGTTTGGATCAATTTAATCTTAATAGATCAATAATCGATTCATAAAAATATAGATTGATTTAGCACATAGAGCTGAAGTCCGCTAGCTTGGTGCTAATGTATATTGGGATTTCCCATAGGACGGCTAATGCTAATGCTAACACTCAGTCGACCTAAACATACATTACTGACTAAATTAGTCAGCAATTATGAATTTTTAAACTCTTTTAAGGAAGTATTTTTTAAAGTAATCATTTGTGGTCTAAAATTGTTTCTTCCTCATTCTTTCTTCTTCTTCTGATATGAGGTGTAATGCTATAGCGCGATCGCCACCTAGTGGCCAAACTGAAGAAGCAGAACAATGTTTACAATGTTAATGATCTGAACATTTTAGTTAGAATTTCTCCTTTAGAGAATCCATGTAACTCTGTATGATATTAACAATCTCATTATTTCACTAATAAATCCTACAGTATGTGAATGTATCAGATTAATATAAATATATTCAAATCATATAGTAGATTATTAATGTATTTTCTAAACAAATGTGTGTAAATGTGTAAACTCAAAATTGAATTGAAGAAACGAAAGAATAAAAAAAATCTGAATCGAATCGTTTCTGAAATTATAATTGATACCCAGCCCTAGAAATAACTGTAGGAGCTTCATGAAGGATTTTCTGGAGTAAACGGAGGATCTTCATCATTTTGAGGTGTCTCAAAATCAAACTATTCCAGGTGTACTCTGTCCTTTTGAGGGATGTAGGATCATTTTTTCACAGTAGGAACATTTATTTAACATTTACTTGTGGGATCCAGGTTTAATCCACTGACGTCAGTACCAGTTTCTTTAGATCAGCTGGGAGTCAGGAATCTGCAAGGATCTGATTTTATTTTCCTCTAATCATTTTCTCGTAAACACGATTTCATTTCCTCTTTCAACCCGTATCCCATCACACCTCGGTGTTTCTGTCTGCGTCTCCTGCTGGAGCGTTTCTCCTCCTCTGCGGGCGGATTCAGTGACCTTCAAGCGTCTGTCTGCTTCCTCAAACACGTCTTATCCGGCGCCGTTCTTCCTCGCTCCTCTTCAGAGATGATTGAAGGTGGATGCAGCGTCTGCAGCTGGGAGCGTGAAGATCGGATGAATCCTTTCACAAATCACATTTTTTCTCAGGACGTTTCTGTCGTTCATCGTCTTTAAGATGCTTCTCATTCTTTCTGCTTCGACTCGTAACTTTCTTGTTGTGGTTGACGTCAGCTGGAGCTGCAGCAAACGGAGATCTCCTCCAGGAGATGACAGCATGTTGTTTGTTGTTCTCCCTGTCCCAGAGGGGAGGGGGGTGTTAGGAAGGAGCACTGCTCCACCTGCAGCTGAAGACGCCGTCCTGCACTCCTCCTGAAAGCAGGAGTCAAAGACAACAGATGACATCTTCTCTTAGGTTTCCATGCTTGTAGGAACGTTCTAGAACTGATGCAGGTCATCAGGCATGTATTCTGAATGCATTAAGAAGGTCATTTGATTGTTCTAATGAAATGAACGGTGTTAAAGTTTAGAGTTTTAATTATGATTATGAAGTTCTTAATAAAAATCCCACAACCTAAAGGTCTTAAAACAACATTTTTCATGTTGATCTGAAGCTTCTGTTTCCAAAATCTCCTCTGAGGGGGCGTGGCTTTTGGAGCTGAGCTGATCAGCCCCGCCCCTGATTATTTGTTCTCTTTCATAAGAAAACAGTTTTTAAAAAAACTCTAAAAACAGGATTTTCCTCGGAGGGAGACCTTAAAGAAACGGTTCTTTATTCTCTGGGATGTTCCCGATGTTCCCGAGACTGAAAGACGGAGTTCTACAGCGGTTCCTGTCTGGTGAGGCGGTTCTGCTGGGTCCAGACAGAGGACAGGCTCACCGCCTGGGCAGCTGCAGCTCCTCTGCTGTGATCGACCACAATCCTCTGCATGAATTCTGGAGATCAGAGGTCTGCGATGAATGTTTGAGTCAGATCTGTGCTGGATGAGCTGCAGAAAGCATCACAAGATCCTTCAGAGGATGAAGAGGATCCAGCATGAGCAAAAACATCGTCTCTGCATGTCCTGCTGCATTCAGATGCATAAACTTTCTATGATTTCTTACTGAAAAGCTGCAGACGTTTCATCCCATATTATTGGAAAATCAAAAACTTTTCCCTCGTTTATCGCAGGAGTTGTTCATTAAAATAAACAAGTGAAATTTGTAAAGTAGACTTTATATTTTACAGTAATTCTATATATTTTAAGGCTCTAAAACTCACAGCACACTTTCATTCAGACAGACATGAACATTTTCACAGATCAGCAGGATGGTTTTAGGTCTTTAAGACGTCTTAAACGTCTTAATTAAACAACAATAAGGTCTCATAAAGCCTTAAATTGTCTTGAATTCTGGATGAATTGGTTTTACTTTTTTTTTCGTCAATGTGATGAGACTCCCTGTTGAAAAACAAAAATTCCAGGATGCAGTTCATCAAGTGGAATTGGTTGTAAATGGTTTAACTTCAGCTAGTTAATTAGCTCACGCTCGTCAGTGCAGGAAAATGAAGCGTTTTCCCTCTTTTGACACATTTTAACTAAATCCGGAACACAAAACTGTTCACATTAAAATAAAAGTGGCTGAAATCTTGTGAATCTTGTGGACTGATGATTTACAACTGCCTTAATTCATGGAGAAATGCTTTAAACTTAGGAAGTGAAAATCCTTATGAAGCAAACTGACATTTAAACTTTGCAGAATGTTGATTGAATAATATGTGAAGAGAAACAAACACCAGACTGTCATTTTCTTTGCACATACGGCCTTAAAGTCTTGGAAAATCCTTAAATTTAACTCCTGTAAGTCCATGTTTAAAGGGTAACCAAACCAGGAAGTTGGAGGCTGACTCCACCCACAGCTGAAATCTGAAAATCCAGTCGGAGGGGCGGGGCTTAGAGGCTGGACTGTTATTACTGGAGCTGCAGATCATGATGTCGGACTTCTGAAACTTTCATGGTTTGACCAATCACAAAATTCAACTGTAGGGGGCAGCACACAGATGGTTTTAGACAATAATTTGAAGAATTAAACAGTTTTGTTTCAATTTAGCGAAACTTTGGCTATGACCAACGGACAGCACTTTTAAAGCCTTATTTATAGAGGTGAGCGGCCAAAAAAGTTAATTCAGGGTTTGGTTACCCTTTAAATGGTCATAGGAAAATAAGTCATTATAGAATAAAACCAAAGTTCTGATGTGATGAGGGATTGATGTTGATTTGGAAACAGATTCTGTGGAGGAGACAGAAAAATAACTAAGTATCACATCTGCATAACAGTAAGATTGTGAACGGTGATGTAGTGAGGGACGATTGTAGTAAATAAAAGTCCAGAACATCGTTTTCAAATGCAGACTTTTTCTATATGAAGTCAAACTCGTCCTGAAGATCAGATTTAAAGAACGATAAGAACAAACATCTTTATGGTTTCCTCACAGTTTTTCCTAATAACAGTTGGTTCCTTTTGGGTAAATTTGGTGAATGTGTTTGGAGGACGTCCACTTTGATAAAAAAATTCTAATGAGATGTGAAGCATCAGAGAATCTGACGGGTAAAATAAGCCAAACAGGAAAAGTTTGGTTCTGATGGTCTGGAGATGCTGCTCCTCTTCAGCATCACTTCCTGTGTTTCTCCTCACAGGCACCGGAAAAGGTCCGACCCGCCGTCCCGCCGGCCCCCGGCCCGCCCCAGCGACGTCCACTGCATGGTGCACGCCTCCCAGCAGAGCCACGGCGGCACCCCGGAGATGGGCTCCCCCATCCTGGGCCACTTCAGCCCGAGGGACGTGCTCCGCGGCCGCGCCCACCTCCCCGTGGACAGCCCAGAGCGGCGCCACCGCCTGGGCCACAGCAGCCTCACCAACATCAGCCGGCACGAGTCCCTGAAGAAGACGGAGAGCCCGCCCATGCGCCGCTCCACCTCCTCGGGCCAGTACCCCGGCTTCACCGACGCCCACCTCCTCCACCACCACCACCACCACCACGGCGGGAAGGCGCTGGACCCGGAGACCATCGCACAGGTCAGCGCGGGACGGGCGGCGAGCCGACCGCAGCTCCCTCCACCATCAAAGCCCTGCCCCGCCCTGTAACCACATAGTCAGTCCCGTCTTCTGCTTCCTCCGGCTGCTGCTGTGTCTGTGCGCCGAAACGCGCTGAGGGCGGGGCCTCAGGCAGACGCCGAGCAGGTGGAGTCAGACGCTGCTCTGAGTGCAGTTCAGCTGCTCTGCAGGACGGGCCCGGCCCTGCATGGCGCCTTAGGCGAAAAGAATTTGGCGTCCGCGGGGAGTTTGAGATTGCCGGAGCGGGGCCTCAAATAAGAGCGCCAAATGACAGCGCCACTGATCCGAATCTGTTAGAACGCACAGGGGTCGTATGGAGCCAAATCAGGGCCATAAATATTTGGAACCCAAATAAAACATTTGAAAAATGTTTTTGTTGTTTTCCAAAAAAAAAATATAAAATGTCTGAAATGTTTTACTATTCAAAAGAATACTTTATTTATAGCTTGAAATGTTCTTTTTTAGGTACCAAAATTTAAAAATTCAGTTTCAAAACTTTTGAAACGATTTTTAATTAAAAAATTACATTTAAACACGTTTTAGGGGAGAATTCAGAAATAACCAGTGATCGCATCGGGACTGAAGTTACATTTTGATTAGTCCTTCATGTTAGCTCCGCCCCAACACGCCAGAACGGGACCAAAGTGTTGAAACTGAAATTTTCACATTTGAAAATGAAAAAAAAAATGATTTGAAAGTGAAAAAATAGTTTTGAAATTGAAATTTTTAGTTTTGAAACCTAATAAACAGAACATTTGAAGCTGAAAATGATTAAGTTTTTGTTAGAAAAGAAAAAAGTTTTGGACATTTTACTTTTGCAAAACATAATTTTTTTATTTTTTTTTTGCTTTGTTTGGGTTCAAGTAATATTGTCCCCAAAATAGCTCCATAGATTTGTTAATAATCCCTGAAGCTGGCGCCCCCTCCACCAGAGGGCGCCGAGGTCGCCTGTGCCCGGGGCCGGCCCTGCTGCAGGAGTCAGGGCAGCTGAAGCTGTTCTGTCTGCGGTCCGCCTCCAGGGAGCATGCTCAGATGAACGCCAGCTTCATCTCTGCATCTTCACACAAACACACGTATCTACAGCACGTGTCAAAGTTCAAATGTTACGGTTTTAACGTTTCAAAAATTGTCATTCTGTTAGCTTTTTAGACTATTTTGGCATTTACTAAGATTTCAGCTACCTGTTTTGGCTAACTTTGGCTTTTTGTCAGTTTTTTTTAAGCATTTTGTAGTTCAGTTGTTTTTTCAGCAACATGCTAGCTTTTTCGGCTAACCTAAGTTTTTTTTAGGCTAATTTGGCATTTAGCTAATATTTTAGCTAGCTACCAGCTTCATCCTTTTCAGCTATCAGCTTTAGTCCGGCCACAAACGGTTATTTTAATAGTCGATTAATCAACGATTATTTTTTCAGATTAGTCAACTAATCGAGTCAAACTGGATGTAAAGCACACATCTTAACCACCGTTAGCTTTAAATTAACTAAAAACAAGATAAACAGCATCACCTGCGATAATGCTAGTGTGAATGCTGTAAGCTGAATTTGGCCGCTGCAAAATGCTAGTGCTGATAGCTGAAGATTCTAAAATTGATAGCTAAAAACACTGAAGCTGATAGACAGCTAAAACTGAAAAAAGCCCAAATTAGCCAAATAGCTAGTGTGCAGCTGAAATATTGGCTCCAAATTAGCCTAAAAACCTTGATAAATGCCAAAATAGTCCAAAAAGCTAGCTTAATTTAAATTAGTCGTCGACTATTTTAATCGTCAATTAGCAGTTGATTAGTTGACTAATAATGGCAGCCCTAATCAGCTTTAGCCTTTTAAGCTATCAGCGTCAGCGTTTTCAGCTATCAGTTTCAGCATTTTCTATCTATTTCAGCATGTTCTGTTACACTATCACTATCATCTTCAGTGCTCAAATTCAGCCTTAGGCATTCTCACTAGCATTATCGCTGGTAATGCATATATCTAGTTCATAATTATGCTAAAAAGTTTTGGTTTTAAAGTTTTAAAAATGTAGTTTTAGAGTGTTCAATGAATATTTATCCTGTTCGACTAAGGTGTGTTTTAGATTTTGGCCCTTGTGTGATTGAGTTTAACACCCCTGATCTACAGGATTAGCTTGATGCATGTTTGATGTCTGCATTCCTGTCTTTCTTCTAGAATTTATCTTATTTTTTTGGCTTTAAGTGGTAACCAAACCCTAAATCCACTTATTTTGTATGTTGACCTTTAAAAAGGGCTGTCTGTTGGTCATTGACACATTTTTGAGAAAAAATTGAAAATATAGTCAAAAACCGTCTGTGTGCTGCCCTCTACAGGTTGAAACGAGGCATTACAGTTTAATTTCATGATTGTCAAACCATTTCATGATCTGCAGCTCCAGTAATGATATCCTGTACCCCGACCTCTAACTTCCTGTTTGTCTTTGCTTTCATGTTTCAGTCTCCGCCCCTCTTCTTCTCCTCTTATCCCTAACGCTCTTCCTCTGCGTCCTGCAGGACATCGAGGAAACCATGAACACGGCTCTGAACGAGCTGCGCGAGCTGGAGCGCCAGAGCTCCGCCAAGCACGCCCCCGACGTGGTTCTGGACACGCTGGAGCAGAGGCAGACCTCCAGCGGCAGCAGCAGCGGCGGCGGCGGCCCCACGCCGGCCAGCTCCAGCGAGTCCCTGAGCCCCATCCACGGCGTCATGCTGAGGGCGGCCGTCAACACCGAGCCGCCTGTCCGGCGGAACGCCAGCGACCCCGTGAGCACCTTCAAGCCGGCGGTCGCCCCGCGCATGGGGGTGCAGCTGAAACCCCCCACCCTGAGGCCCAAACCCATGGTCCTGCCTAAAAGCAGCCCGGCGCCGCAGCCTCCCGCCGCCACGCCTCAGGACCCACTGGACAAGTCCTGCACCATGTAACCACCTCACACCACCACCAGGGGGCAGTCACGGTCTGCAGAGACTCTACAATCCTGTGGATGTTTGTGTGTAAAAAACCTGAGAAGCAGGAAGACTAACCAGATTATTTTAGCTAACTTGTAGAAGAATTAGTCTGAAACACATTTAAGAAGCTTGGAGTCGTTCTATTTAGCATGTTTATTTTTTTATTCAAAGAGAAAATCACAGAGACTTCCTGGAGGATGTTTAGTTTACAGACTTTCATGAACAAAACGTCTCCTGGTTTACTCCGCGGTTAGAGTGGATCCTTCAGACTGTTTCTAACTTCAAATGGTGCTTAAGAAATCGTGAACGTCGGATCAGTTTCACCTGGACACGCTTCCGTGGACGACTGAAAAACGGATTTGATTTGAACAGCAACAGGACGAAACCACTATTTGACTGAGAACGTTTCAAACCTCCTTGAATTCCTGCAGGTTTGGCTGAAGACGATTGTTCTGAGAGTGTTCGGATCCTGAACTGCAGCTTCCACGATGAATTTCAGAAAAACTGAGGAGGCTCCGAGGAGGTTCATCAAGCCCCGCCCACTCCGCCGCCTCCAGGAAGACTTTTCCCGCCTGTTTCCCGTCCTCATGGGGAATCCTCGGAAAGTAGAAAAGTCGGATTCCAGAAGATTTATCTTTGGTGTAGAAGAATATGTATTACTAACTGCATTATTTTTGTATCCTTTGTATTTGGCGCTACAGTAGAGGTCAAATATCTGGAGGTTTAGAGCGACGCTAGATGAAGTTGTGGCCGTGTCAACGATCGGACGCAGCGGCGTCTTAGCTGTAAGCTAACCTGTGGTGTTGTGTACATCTGTAGTGTGTACCTGTGAAAGTGCCTTTGACACAGTTGTAGAGGAACTTCCTGTCTTTTCATAGAAGCGTTCATGACCAACATTTCCTCAGTCGAAGAAGAAGAAAGCGCGTTCTCTGTAAATACCTGTACATACGGGAACTCTGACGTCCGCAGTCCTTTCTTTGAGGGTTTCTTTGAAATAAAACAGGTAGTTCTTTCATCCTCGTTCTCTCACTTTGCAGACGTTCTGGACTGAAGCTCCAGAATGTTCTCACAGTTCTTCTGTCTTCCTGCTCCTTATATGACCCCCGCCACACAATCAAAACCTCCCACTGAACCTGAACCTCCAACAGCGAACGACCCCACCACAAAAAATGTTTCAAAAGAAGATCACGTCGGGAGAGAACGGCTAGATGGAACCCAAATCTCTGATCAGGTTTCAAAAAAACTATTTTAAAATCCACTAAAGAAACAAAAGAACTCATCTGGGATGTCTGAGGTTCTCTATTGTCATGGATGAGCAGAGCTTTGTGACGGCGGGAAGGTTTTTACTTCCACATTTAAACACAGAATGGAAAAAAAAGGTTTTAATCTCGTAAATGTATTCATTTTTCCTCGCAAATTTACAACTTTAAATCTCATAAATTTACAAGATTTGAAGTCATAATTTAAGACTTTATTTTTCGTGAATTTATAACTTCATTTCGTAAATATACGACTTTAAATCTCATAAATGTTTTTGTTTTTTCTTGTAAATTTGTGACTTTAAATCGTGTAAATTTACAAGATTTAAAGTCATAATTTAAGACTTTCATTCTTAAAATTTATAACTTCTAATTTGGTAAATATACGACCTTAAATCTTGTGAATTTATGACTTTCTTCTCATAAATTTACGTCTTTAAATCTCGTAAATGTATTTCTTTTTCTTTTAAATTTGATTTTAAATCTCTTAAAAATACGACTTTAAATGTTGTGAATTTAAGACTTTTTCATGTAAATTGACGACTTTTATTTTCGTAAATTAATGACTTTAAATCTCGTAAATTTACAAGATTTAAAGTCATAGTTTAAGACTTTTATTCTCGTAAATTTATAACTTCTAATTTGGTAAATATACGACTTTAAATCTCGTAAATTTATGACTTTTTTTCTGGTAAATATGCGACTTTAAATCTTGAAAATGTATTACTTTTATTCTTGCAAATTTACATTTTTTAATTTTGTAAATGTATTACTATAAATCTCGTAAATATAGTAATTTTTTCTTTTAAATTTGTGATTTTAAATCTCTTAAAAATACGACTTTAAATGTTGTGAATTTAAGACTTTTTCATGTAAATTGACGACTTTTAATCTCGTAAATTTTGTTGCATTAAATCTTGTTAATGAATTACTTTTATTCTCGTAAATTAATGACTTTAGATCTTGTAAATGTGCGACTTTAAATCTCATAAATTTACGAGATTTAAAGTCATAATTTACGACTTTTAATCTCAAATCTTTTTACTTTAAATCTCATAAATTTACAAGCAATTGAGCCTATGACTACGTCATAAATATTCGACTTTATTATCTTAATTTAAAAGTTAGGATTTTTTCCTTGTCGATTGATGAGATTTGAAGCCGACATCGATTTGTTCGTCAACCCCAGGTGACCAGAAATTAAAACGGTTGCTATGGAGATAAACCAACAGAAAAGCCGCCATATTTTTTTCAAAATTGTGACTTTCATGAATTTGGAGACGATAGCAGCCATGGAGGGAGGGGGCGGCCCTTAAATTAGAGCTCCGATTTAATTCTGAAAGACATAATGCCAACATCTTCGACCTCGTGACCTCCGGGTCATGTTGGCAACATGACACTTCTGCTAAAGTTCTGATTTCATGACAGAAAAATCTGTTTTTGCTTTCATTAAACACAATTTATTTAAGTTAAAGATGAGATTTTTTAGGAATTAAAACGTCACACATCAATAAGTTCACCTTAAAGGATCACATCCTCTTAAAACCAAAACAGACTTTTGTTTTCTTCTCTGCAGTTTGACTTGAAGTGTTTCCCTTTGTTCTGGTAACGTGACGTTCAGGGATCCTCGGTTGGGTTTTCCCGACAGTTGTGTCCGGCAGCGTCTGCAGACTTCAGAGTGTCTTCCTGTTTGATCCGCACTCTGCTGCAGCTCTTCAGAGATCTCTGGGAAAGAAAGGACACATTATGATGTCAGTTTGTCATCTCAGGAAATTACAAAAGGTGGAATCCAGTTAAATAAAAAAAAAATGTGGTTGGGAATAAAATCCTTAAAGGGGCCCTACAATGAAAATTCTACCTTCAGGTTTTAAATGCATTGTACTGTTCATTCCTCCCTATAAAGAACCCCAAAGTGGTAATTTGATCCATTCATGCATTTAACAGTAATCCTCTAAAAACCTGCACTGTCTGCAGCAGCCCCTCCCATACCCACGAAAACCAGCGGTTGGAAACGTGCTAATGTAAGATCGAAGTAAAGAGTCTGCGCTGCGAGCTCCGCCCCCCGACTAACACAACACTCAATTTCTCCTGTTATCCAGTGATGATCAGCAAAAAACTTCGATTTTAGATGCAGAATACCGCCTATCTTCCAGTTATGTTCTGTCTTCAATACATTTCAGCTCAAACAGGTGTTTGATACTTTAGAGGCGGGGCTCCTTTAAGACCCCCCCGTCCGGCAAACGGATTTCTCTGGGATGATGTCATGAAGTGGACTCCAGCAACACGCAGCGGTAGGCGGAGCTTCAGGAATCGAGTCATTTTAGTTCTGGGTAAGAAAAAAACTCACGAAAAATAAAAAATATGTCATAAATAATTAGTTTTTTAGTGTTCCAGAGGTAATATATGATCATATATATGGATGTAGTTCACTCCGAAAGGCTGAAGAAAATCATGTTAGGACCTCTTTAAATAATAGTAAAAGAAATCCTGTAAAACTGGAAAAATCTGAAAAATTGATTCTAACAGGTGATTTTAAAGACTGCAACAAGAAAGAAGTTTCACTTCAAGTTTAGATAATAAAAAAATCTAATTTTTACTAGTTGATTTTTTTATTATTATTATTTATTTATTTATTTATTGCTACTTTGATCGGTTTAATTTTATTTTAGAGACCAGGATCCACCAAGTAACAGCTGCTGACGGCTCTGATGAGAACTTCAATAAGACACCATCAGGAACCCGACTTCTTCATCAGCTGCTGGAGAAGCTGAAGCAGAACCAGCTGCTCAGAAGAACCGAACCCTGTGGCGTCAGAACTCTCGTGTGTCGCTGCTTTAACCAAAGGGAGGTTTGTGAGCGTCGGTTCACCTCTGCGATTGCAACCTTCCTCTGCATGGAGTGAACGCCGGCCTGCAGCGCCCTGAGTCTGGCCTTGGCCTTCATGTACTCGGTGACATCAGGAACCTGGTAATCTTCCATCTGGCGGCGCAGGCGTTGCTGCCGAGTCTCCGCCCTCTGTCGCTCCTGAGAACAGAGGAGGTGCAGAGTCATTAACGAAGCGGTCATTGAAGAAAACGTCTCCGATCTTCGAACTGGACGAACGCTCTCAGCGTGCTGCGTCTTTTCTTCCAGGAGTTCCAGCATCTGGTTCCCCTTCAGGATGTGGTCGTCCAGCTCTGAGGACTCCACGCTCAAACGCTGCACCTCCTCCTGCACACGACAGACTCTGTGAAGACACAGACGCACAACGCAGCAACCTCAACAAACATGGAGTCACCGTGTGTGAAGCGATCTCCTGTTGCTCCTGAAAACATTTCCTCTTCATGTCAGTGACGTTTCTCTCCACGCTTCCTCCTTCTTGGTCCATCAATTGAACCTGGAGTGAAGATCAACACAAGTTCAGCGTTAAAGAGCCTCCAGCCAGGAGACGTTTTCAGCTGGTTCATCTACAACAAGAAGACAAAATCCAAAACAAGACTTTGGTCGCGGGCTGAACAGGATAAACATTTATTGAACACTCTAAAACGGAATGTTTAAAACTTTAAAACCGCAACTGTTGAACATAATTATGAACTAGATATATAGCATTAACTGCAATGATGCTAGTGTGAATACTGTTAGCTGAATTTGGCCGCTGAAGATGCTAGTGCTGATAGCTAAAAATGCTGAAGCTGATAGCTGAAAACGCTGAAGCTAATAGCTGAAAACGCTGAAGCCGATAGCTGAAAACGCTGAAGCTGATAGCTGAAAACACTGAAGCTGATAGCTGAAAATGCTGAAGCTGATAGCTGAAAACGCTGAAGCCGATAGCTGAAAACGCTGAAGCCGATAGCTGAAAACGCTGAAGCTGATAGCTGAAAATGCTGATAGCTGAAAATGCTGAAGCTGATAGCTGAAAACGCTGAAGCTAATAGCTGAAAATGCTGAAACTAATAGCTGAAAACGCTGAAGCCGATAGCTGAAAACGCTGAAGCTGATAGGTAGAAAACGCTGAAGCTGATAGGTAAAAAATGCTGAAGCTGATAGCTGAAAACGCTGAAGCTGATAGCTGAAAACACTGAAGCCGATAGGTAAAAAATGCTGAAGCCGATAGCTGAAAACGCTGAAGCCGATAGCTGAAAATGCTGAAACTAATAGCTGAAAACGCTAAAGCTAATAGCTGAAAACGCTGAAGACGATAGCTGAAAACGCTGAAGCCGATAGCTGAAAACGCTGAAGCTGATAGCTGAAAACGTTGAAGCTGAAAATGCTACAACTAATAACTGAAACGCTGAAGCTGATGGCCACCTAAAATTTTATTAGCTAAATGCCAAATTTAGCCTAAAAAATAAAATAAAATAAACTAAAAAAAACTTAGGTTAGCTAAAACAGCTAGCATGTAGCCTAAAAATGCTAGCGTGTAAATATTAGCCAAACTCCAAACTTTTTTAAAGAAGCCTAAATCCGCCAAAACAGCTAGCATGTAGCTGAAACACAAGCTAAACTCCAAGATAACCTAAAAAAATCTTAGTAAATGCCAAAATAGTCCAAAAAGGTAGCAGAATGCCAATTTTTAAAACTTTAAAACCATATATTTTTTTACATAATTACGAATAATAAAAAATATATATTTTGTCAAAATTATACAAGTTCAAAAGAAGCACAAGATAACATGGAGCCATTAAAAACAATAAAATAAAATGATCTGGAGGGCCGGATCCGGCCCCCGGGCCTTGACTTTGACACGTGATCTACAACCTCCAGGTCTTCCTTTTCCTGTTTCTCCTTTTTCTGGTTGAGCTGCTGCAGGAGATTCTTTATTTTGAGTCTCAGCGACATGTTCTTCTGGTTAAACATCTCCAGCTTGGTCATCTGTTCCAGGTTTGAATAAAGAAACAAAAGAAATGTGGAGAAAATGATGTGATTAATGTACAAATCACAGGAAAAGTATTTAAATAAATGATCATGTTTAATATTTAGAATGTGAACAAAGGTTTAGGTATTGAAAGCTCCACCTTTGAGCGGTCCTGAATGCAGCGCAGCAGTTTCTCTGCATCCGTCTTCTGCGGCTGGTCGCTCCCCATGAAGTTGAGCACATTGCGTTCAAACCGGTCCTTCGCCTTCCTGATCTCAGCTCGCCGCGAATCTGCTTCCATTAAAGAGGCCTGGAGCCCAGAGGGAACAGCTGCTGATGAAACGTGAGCGCGATGAGGTGTTCGTGTGCAGGTTTGGTCCTGACCTTCCTGCTCTCGATGATCCGCTCAAACTCCTGCTTCAGATGCTCTTTTTCTTGCCGAGTCTCTTTCATTTCCTGCTGAGCGATGTGAAGTTTTTGTCCACAAGTCAGCATCTGCAGGAGAGGGAGCAGCTTTCCAGTCAACAGTTTAAACATCTGTATAGATATATACATTCATGGCTTATGTCTTCATCATTTGAAGTAATTCTAAAAAAAAAAAAAATACATTGAGCTGTTATATTAGCATTATGCTAGCTCATTCGGGTAATCTACTGAGGGGTTTTTTATGCTAATTTGGAGTTTGGCTAATATTTTAGAATATTTTGACCAATTTTTTTACTGAATAACTTTAGGCTATTTTGAACCATAGTTAATAGGCTATTTTTGTGGCTAATTTGGCATCTACTGAGGTTTTTTTGGGCTGATTTGGAGTTTAGCAGCTTTTTTAGTAACATGCTAACATTTATGGATAATTTGTTATCTACTGAAGTTTTTTTTTTCTTTTTCTATTTTCTATTCTTTTTTTTTTTTTTTTTCTAAATTAGAGTTTAACTTCTATTTTAGCAACAGGCTACAATTTTTGACTAATTTAGTTTTCTGAGGAACTTTAAGCTATTTTGAACTTAGCTAATAGGCTGTTTTTTGGGCTAATTTGTAGTTTAGCTGCTATTTTAGCAGCATGCCAACAATTTTGGCTAATTCGTTATTTCCAGGGGTTTTTAGGCTAATTTAGAGATTAGCTTCTATTTAAGCAACAGGCTAAAATGTTTGACTAATTTAGCTTTTACTGACGAATTTTCTGCAATTTTGAATTTTATTTAGAGGGCTATTTAAACAACATGTTAGTTTTTTTTTTTTGTTTGTTTTGTTATGTTTTGTTTTTTGGCTATTTTGGCATCTACTGAGGTTTTTTGGGCTTATTTTAGAGTTTAGCTGCTATTTTAGCAACATGCAAACGTATTTGACTAATTTGTTGTCTAGTGAGTTTTTTTGCCTAATTTAGAGTTTAGCTTCTATTTAGGCAACGGGCTTACGATTTTGACTAATTTGGTTTACTGATTAACTTTAGGCTATTTTGGAGTTTAGCTAGTAGGTTATTTAGGCAATGTGCCAGCTTTTTTGGCTAATTTGGCATCTTCTGAGGTTTTTTGGGCTAATTTGGAGTTTGGCATGTATTTGGTATTTTTAAGCAAATTTACTACAAATTCTTCTGAAATGTATGTCAACTTCAGTGCTCTTTCATAGTTCTTCAATTAAATTTCCAGTCTATTAGCAAATTTTACATTTTGAAAATAGCTTTTGCATTTTCAGCAAATCCCTTCACATCTTCAGCGACTACTTTCAGAAAAAAACACTCACACTAGCATTATTGCAGATAATGCATCTTTTCTAGTTCAAATTGTCGTTTGTAAAACATTGTATTTGTGAAAATACACTGGGTGGGGCCACAAGCTCTTTGCTCCGCCCCGTTCTGATTCATCCACTTGCATAGAAATAGATCCATGAACGTCTTTGTTTTTCTTCATCTGAGCTGGAATCTGGATTAAAACTGAACAGCTGGATATCTACGATATTGCTCGCCACTTTTGTTGCAACGGTAAAGTTAGGTTGGCGTGTGAGGGGCTGTAAGCTAGAGGGAGAGAGTGTAAACAGAGACCTCTTTGTTTTGGGTGGGAGAATGGAGTTAGACTGTGGACTAAGTGGTACAACTCAGAGGTTTTTAAAATTTTGGCTAAAAACGACATCATCATGCTTAAAAAAATCACTGGGAATGCTTGGAAATAGATCAAAAGATGATCAAAGTGAAACTTCAAAGGCAAAGATTAAAGTACAAAGAAGGAGGCATCTTGTTCTGTAGCTTCATAAGACCTTAAATCTATTTATTTAACAGGAATTGGACAATACAGTAAAACACTTTAGTCTGAAAACTGCTCTTCTTGAAATGTTTAACTGATCCGACCAACCAAAAACCCTCTTACTTTAGTTTGGGGCTCCGACTCCTGGGACCCCAGCAGCTCCTTGGGATCCAGACGCTCCATATAGCGCTCAAGCATGTCGACCTCTCCCAGAAGAGCTGCATTTGAAACTCTGCGGTAGATTTCAACTCACGAATGTTAAAGGATGACAGAAACATACGTTTTTATTTCAAAATAAAAGGTTCCTCTGAGTCACATGAGTCAAAGTTGAGGCCCGGGGGCCGGATCCGGCCCTCCGGGTAATTCTATCCGGCCCTCCAGATCATTTTATTTTATTGTCATTAGTGGCTAAATGTTATCTTGTGCTCATTTATAACTTGTATAATTTTGACAAAATACATTTTTATCGAGAATAAAATATTGAAAGTTATTTAAGGTTTAAGTTGATTTATTCTGGAATAATGTTAAAAAGTTTTTTAAAATTTTAAAAATGTAGTTTTAGTGTGTTCAATAAATGATTATCCTGCCCGTGACCTAGGGGTGAGTTTTGGATTTTAGACCCCTGTGCTCTGACTAATTTAAAACATTATTTAAGTAATTCTATCTACAAAACATACAATTAAAATGTGTGTTTTTACTGAATCAAATCTTTACTTATAAAGCAATTTTCATTGATTATTAAACAGCGCTCACAAAAATGTCATAAAATTAGCTTAAAGGAAAGATGGAAGCGGGTAAAAATATACAAATTAAAATAAAAATAATAATAAGCGAAATTTTTACCTTAGATGTTCAATTTGCTGGTAAATTAATTCAATTTTACTCTTTGTTTTCCCTTTTTCCTTGTTTTCCATGGTCTGCGCTTCCTGGTTGCTAAGGTGACGTAAACAGAAGGTTTGGTTGCTATGGACGTGCGTTTACGTCCCGACGTAAAGAACAGATTAAAACTTTATTAAAAGTTTAATATTTTTTATTAACTTGTCCTGGATTAGGATAGGTTTTAAATCAACTCCGAAGTTATAATTAAATTGTTTATTAAATATATTTTTAAAGTGGGCGGGGCTTCGAAGTTTCTGTCGTGCGTTAAGTTTCGATTTCGTGTCTTCTGGTGGTTCTCTCAGACCTCACAGCTGATGCTTTATTGCTGGAACCTCCGGAGTCGTTCTCCTCACGATGACGTCAGACATCAGTAAAACCATCACGCGGCTGCTGAGCGACCACCACGGCTGCCTGGACCTCCAGCGGCTGGAGCAGCTGCTCCACCGCCGCCGCGCGGACTCCTTCACCGCGTCCGAGCTGCGCTCCGCGCTGCTGGACGACGGTCTCCTCGCCATCCGGGAGGGCAAGCGGCCGGCGGGCCGCGGGCAGCAGCTGAGCCCCGACAGCCTGCTGGTCCTGAAGACCCCGCTCCGGCTGTGCCAGAAGAAGAGCGGCGCGTGCGCGCGCTGCGAGCGCCTGCACCTGTGCAAGTACTTTGTTTCTGGAAACTGCTCGTTCGGGTGAGTTTCACCGACTTAGCCCAAAGTTCCGGTTCAGTTGAGTAACACAAAACAGAAACAGAGAAAACCTTTGAAGTTTTAATTTCTGAGGAAGTCTGGGGGACGTGGGCGTGGCTTCTGGAAAACTGGTCCATTTAAATCAGGTTCTGAAGAGAGGAAGATGCAGCTTTCACTTCTTTACCCCCCCCCCCTCCCCCTTCTCTAGATCCATGAACCTCCTCTTTGCTCCTCCCCCTCTTTGCTCTTTGCTCCTCCCCCTCTTGACCTCTATCCTCAGCATCCCTTTGATCTCATGGACGGTTTCTGTCAGTTTAGGATCTTGTATCATCTCACAACCATCCCGAACAAAGGAACTATTATGGGATGTCCACAGAACCAAGCAGCTGTTTTGTTTCAAAGTGTGAATTTGATCAATTTTTACACAATATGGATTAAAAAAATGTTTGGGATTTTTCCCACTCATGAGACCACATTAAGTCTACAACCAAAGTTTCTTTGACCTCTGACCTTAGGAAGAGGTCGCCATCCTGAATTTTTTTTGTACAAAATTGTAATTATACAAAAGTAGAAGGTCAGTCATAAAATATAAACAATATCTGATTGCTAATCTAAGCAGACTAAACTTATTTAGACCCTTCTCTGTAAAGACAAACTGATTCTAGGTTAAAAAAGAAGAAACCTCAGAGATGTCCACATGAAGGAGAGATCTTCTCTCAGGACGGACAAAGAAGAATTAACTTCTCTAACTCTACAACTACATATTTAAATAGAGTTCAGCCAGACAGGACTATGATAGTACAGACAATACAGCCGTTTACTGACTGTAATTATCAAAGTTCTCAGTCAGTGAACGCACCAGGACTGAGGTTACCACCCTCATCGATTTTGATTGGTCCTTGTGTTAGCCCCGCCCCAACGCACCACAATGGGGCTAAGATTTTTAAAACTGACATTTTCAGATTAAAAAACAAAAAGAAAAGAGTTGAAATTGGAAGTTTTATTTTGAAACCTAAAAAATAGGGATGTCCCGATCCAATCATGTGGTTGATGACTCGATCGAAATTAGACTTGGTTGTTCGATCAGGATCTGATATTTTATTTATTCTTATTATGATCAGCGCTTTGTATTTAAATCTTGTTATTCCGTATAAATACTCCACTAAAAGTCTGCATGTCATGAAAAGATCACAAAATATAAATCCTGGAAAAAGCAGCAGAAAACAGCAGCAGCTCAAGCAGAAGGCTAACGTAAACGATTCAGTCAAGCTAGCTAGATAAACACAGATTCAGACTTCAGGGATCAATAACTCTTTTAAAAACGCTTTAAACTGACAGCAAGTGTCTCTATTGGTTTTTCATAACTCAAACAACAACCTCTAAAGGTATTCCAACAGAAAAAGACTGTATTTTTTTCTTTTTAATGTGAAGCTCTTCATGCTGCAGACAGATGGCTAAACAGCAGCTGCTAACTGCTACATGCTAGCGCCGTGATATAACTCCTTAGGACCCGAGCTGTCCTTTGATATGCCTGTTTTATTTATCTGACAGATAAATTTTACTTGTTTATTAAAGCTTCTTCACAGAAGTGTTTTATTTAATTTTTTAATGATAAAAGAATGTTAATGAATTTTAGCTCCATAGATGAACATTATAATTTTTGAATGATGACGTCACAGCAGGAGAAACAATTAAAGACCAATGGAGCCAAAATTTCTCAAAAAAATATTTTTTTCTAATAAAACTAAAACATACGGAGATATCCAAAGGAAGTTTTAAAACTATTATGGGATATGATAAAGAATAAAGGAGAATAGAAGTAAATGAGAATAGAGGACATAGCCTCTACCATTTCCAGATTCAAACTTCTAACATTTATATAACTTCAATAATCAGATGAAGTTTGTCGTTGTTTATTATCTGTCAATAATATCCGCATGTTCTGCAAACCGTATTTAGTCGACTACCTCCAAACATTTCCAGAACAAATAGCAGTGGGGAACAGGAACCGGCGCTAAATTTGACTGACAAATCTTTTGTCCCGCCCATTACAAGATGATAGGACGTTGTGCAAACGATGGACACACCCACAGAGAGACAGAAATAGCAGCACGGATTATGTCAACAAACTTTGTAACCTTTAGATTTTGGAGGAAGTAGCAAGTTGTTCCGAGTCAGAGAGCTAAAGTCAGAGTCACGAGTTCCTGCTTTTGAAGTCCAAGTCAAGTTTAGAGTCGTCAAATTCATGACTCGAGTCCAAGTCATGTGACATGAGTCATCACCTCTGCTAGTAAATAAATATTATTATTGGCTTCCAAGTTTAGAAGTTCAGAAACCAAAGTGTCTCAGCGTCTCTGTGACTCAGCGTCAGGCCTCTGCACACCTGTGGATTTGACCTCAGGTGTGTTGGAGCAGATGTCGTAAAACAGAGCAATCAAATTCCAGTCTAGCATGTTTTCCAGATATCTCTGACCGACTTTCAGCTGATCACCAGCATTAGGTAATCAGGTGACACAGATGTGGTTTGACATCAAGCAGATTCTCCAGGACGATGGAGCTAAATTGGGGCCAAAATTATTTGATACCCAAATAAAACAAATTGACAAAAATATTGGTGTTTGGCCAAAACAAAAGTAAAACTTTTTGCTGTTCTAAAATAAACTGAATTATTTTCAGCTTCAGATGTTCTGGTTTTTAGGTTTCAAAGCTCAAAATTTCAATTTCAAAACTTTATTTTCAGTTTCAAATCTTTTTTTTTTTTTCGTTTTCAAATCTGAAAATTTCAGTTTCAGAACTTTTGGCCTGTTGGGGCGGGGCTAACACCAAGGACCAATTGAAATCAGTGTTGGCGGTAACTTCAGTCCGGGTGCATTCACTGACTCTAAGAACTTGGACAATTACGTGCATATGGACGTTTTCAATGCCTGTATGTAACACAGTAAGATGGTGCTTTGAAAGGACTAGAACAGAGTTTTATACGCCTAGTTTGTACCCAATAAAACTTTATACCCGTCTTGGGACAACTTCAGACTATGATAGTACAGACTAAACATCCATTTTCTGATCGTAATGATCACAGTTCTCAGAGTCAGTGAACGCACCGGGACTGAACTTACCACCCTCATGGATTTTGATTGGTCCTTCGTGTTAGCCCCGCCCCAACGGGCCATAATGGGGCTAAAAGTTTTGAAACTGAAATTATCAGATTAAAAAACAAAAAAAAAAAGATTTGAAATTGAAATTTTAAGTTCTGAAAATAATTAAGTTTAGTTTAGAATGGCAAAAGGTTTTGGACATTTTACCTTTTTTTTTTTAGCCAAACACCAATATTTTTTTTCAATTTGTTCTTTTGGGTTTCAAATAATTTTGGCCCCAACTGAGCTCCATACAGGACTGGAGTTTGACACCCACATTGTTAAAGATCTAACTCTAGAATCAAAGTTTGGTTTTAACAGAGAAGGCGCTTTCCTTTTCAGACACACCTGTAAAAACTCGCACAGCCTGGCCTCTCCGCACAACGCCGCGGTGCTGCAGAGGTTCGGTCTGGAAGAACTGGGTCAGAAACAGCTGTTCCAGCTGCTGCTGCAAAACGATCCCTTTCTGCTTCCTGAGGTAGGTGTCGGGGCCTCAGAGGGAGCCACAGGAGGCCGTCGCTCCGTGACGTGAACGTCGTCTTCTCCACTGCAGGTGTGCTTCCATTACAACGTGGGCGACGGTCCCTTTGGCAACTGCAAGTTCACCACCTCCTGCACGAAGCTGCACATCTGCAGGCACCACCTCCAGGGGGACTGCCGCTTCGGCTCCTCCTGCAAAAAAGCTCACGTCCTCGACCAGCACGGACGGAAGCTCATCCAGGGGCTGAGTCCGGAGAACGCCACCAATCTTCACAAGATCTACATGAATAAATTCATCATCATGAACCAGCACGATGTTTCTGTCCCAGGTACTTTCTCCTGTAGACGCAGACGTGGTGCTTATTGAAAGATGAGTCGCTTAAAACAATGGGATTTAACAACAACAAAGAAACAATCCTGGAAAAAAAAATTATGTCCTGCAGCATCATGGACTGCAAGAACTAGACAGTTTTCATAATTCTTCTTTCTTCTGGTATGTTCTCACCGGCCTCAACAGCACGCGGTAAACGTTAACTTCCATTAAAAAGTCCATGTAAACTAGGACTGCCACAAATTATCATTTCAGTAGTTTACTAATCAGATCGTGCATAAACTGGACGTAAAACACACATCTTAACCATCATTAGCTTCAAACTCCTAAGCTATACGCTGACTAAAAATAAAGACAGGTTGGGACTCCGACGTTAGCAGGTAGCCGCTCTCAGTCATGAGACCAACACGGATGTAGAGAGCGACAACCGGGAGTTTTTCAAAATAAAAGAGCTTCTCTCTGGATGACTACTGCAACCACTGTGTTCCAGTAGTCATTTTATTCTCGCTCTGAGCTCTGTGGAAAGATCCTTCGGGGAGTAGTACTTTCACAAGCACCCACCTGAGCAGGTGCTCGCGATTCTTGAACTTGCGCTAAAGATGGATGCCAACTTGGAGCAACTTTCTGCCCGAAGTGAGGGTAGACTGGTCTAAATTGACCACATTTGGATCAAAATCTGCCTCTAAAAACCCAAGACCAGTCAAGGACTCAACCAGCAGAACAAACAACTGCTGGTACCTGAAAGAATGTTATCTAATCAGACCCCCTTCAGAACCTGAGGATGCCGTCCTTGGTTTCTCAAAACATATCTGCTTAAACAGCAGCTGTGTGCAAAGGATGACACTCACTGCTCATCCTTGAGTTTTGACACAAACACAGCGTGGGATTTTACTATGCAATAGATTTTAAGTTACTTTAAAATGAATTTGAACCAAACCATGTATTGAAATGTCATTTTTAAATATTGAATTGTAAATTACAAAATCCATTGTCATTTGAATTATGACATCAAAAACCCATGACAATTTACAATACAATTTATTTTGATTTTATTCAATATTTTATTTTAAAAATTGTGATATTGAATTGTAAATTACAAAATGAATAATTATCATTTGCCAAGCCTGAATTGAATATTGAATTTGCAAATTGAATTGTCATTTGAATAATGCATAATACTTTGAATTATGGCCTAAAAAGACTTCCATAGTTTCCTTCAGCAGAGACATTTCACTCCTACGGGGATGAAGTTGCAGGGATGCACAGAAAACTTTTAGCTAATAAGTTTCCTTTACTAACTTATACAAATTTAAGCTCCTCCTTGGGGTTCTGTTGGATCACCTTCTAACTCCTTGTTTAGAAGCAACTTGGGAAAAAAAAAGTTTGTAGATTTTACTGGCGAAGTTGAATAGTAGCATTTTTCTTATGCTCGCAAATTTTTAATCGGAATATTGTGAAAATTGAATGCATGAATCCCTGGCTTAAGCTGAACAAAATTATATAACATATGATATGAACATATCAGGAATGTGGGCGTGGATATCTAAAAACCTCTGTTGCCAAGGAAATCCAGAAATTTACTTTTGCAAATTGTTCTAAAAATGACATCGACGCGTTCGTCACCGCCAGACGATCAAAAAATAAAATGGTTGCTATGGAGATACAACCAACAGAGAAACTGCCATTTTGAAGAAAAGGGTTTTCTTTTTTATTGATTTGTCACATGCCTGACTCGGGGGAGGGGCCGAGTGGGGGCGGGTTAAAGGGAGTGATGTGGACGGGTTGCACCTGCAGGACATAAAACTCAGCAAATGCGTTAGTTAAATTTTTTGTTGCACTGCAGCAGAACAGTTTTTATGTGGACGTGTGCACCTGTCAGCAGGTGTCCTGGTCCTCTAGTTTCCACGTCTAAAGCTTGGTTAAATATTTAGAGCATTTTTTATTTTACTAACTTCTACAGCGCCTGCCATGAAGAACCTCAGCCTCTCAGAGTCCGCTCACAAGCCTCCTCAAGCCCGGCCCGACCCGCCCTCCACGTCCGCCGGTCTTCCAAAGGCCGCGGTTGACGCCGAGGGGAACGAGATCTGCCTCTTCTTCCTGCGCAGTCACTGCAGCTTCAAAGGTATTGTTGTCGCCGTCACGGTCTTGTCCACAAACGCCACCGGCCCGTTTCTAACCGGAAACAATCCTTTGTCAGAGAAGTGCGCCCGGGTCCACTGGCACCTGCCGTACAGGTGGCAGCTTCTAGACGGCGATGGCGTGACGTGGAAGGACTTAGAAAACACGGAGGAGGTGGAGAAGGCCTACTGTGACCCGGCCCGTGACACGAGCCGCGAGGATCGAGCGTCGAGAAGACAGAAGAGGTTCACAGAGATTCTCCTCCACCTGATACAGACCTGCAGTTTTAAAAATCCAAGAATAAAATGATCATAACAGTAAAATAAACTGAAGTTAGTGAGAATAAAACCATGTTTCCTTTGTCTTAGCTTTGGATCTGAGCAGCACGTTGACTTCCAGACCATGACCTTCGGGGGCTCGCCAGTCCGTCGGCTGTCCACCGCCTCCTGTGTGTCCAAGCCCCCCCACTTCATCCTGACAACGCAGTGGCTCTGGTACTGGAGGGACGAGAGCGGCGCGTGGCAAGAGTACGGGAAGGTGAGTCAGAACCAACAACAGCTCTGATTTATAAAGCACTTTTCACACTTTTCAATGCTTGTATTTGTTCGTGTCAGCAGCCACGTTTTAATGCAATTACCATAAAAAACTGGATACAAAAGACGTCTAACACAATATAATATATGGATCTGTACTTCACAGAAGAAAAATCAGTTCATGGTTGTTGTCTTTAACACTGGAGCACTATCACCGGGTGATTTTCACCCGAGCAAAAGTACATTATTTCAAATTTGTTGCAATTTAGAGTGTCGTGGGTCTCTGGGTAAAGTCTCAGACGTCCCAGGAATGAGTGGACCAAAGATCAAGTGTAAAGTATCATTATTTATTTTTTTAGGAATTTTTTCTTCTCAAATTCCTACTTTTTCTGTCATTTTCAAGCATGTTTTTAGGATCTTTTTTTCCCCCCACTTTGTTGCATAAAGCACAGTTTGAAATAAAAGAAAACTACTAATTTGTCATGTTTTGTCATATTATTTTGATCTATTTTTTATGAGAAATACTTTTTATTGGGTATTTTATGTTGGGTAAAAAAGTGAAAGTGTTCTAGGGTTGACACACGTCTAGTTATGACTGGTTAAATTATGACTTGTCATCATAGAATTGTAGTAAAGGATAAATATTCATCTTTAAAACTACCTACTGATTTATGAAAATTCAATTGTCTAATTGTAGAATCCAAAATGATGGAACAAAAAACTTTATACATGCAGGCTTACAATTAACCCACTTTAACTGAAAATTCCCCAATTAATATTTTCAAAAAGTAGATTCCTCCCACCCCTCTCCTTCCAGCAGCTCTTCTTCTGTGGTGTTTGTGTTCTCCAGGGCGTCGGCGGCGCCGGGATCACCTCTCAAACTCTGGAGAAAATGTACCTGGCCGACAGGGAGACAGGTGTTCCCTTCACAGCCACAAACTTCCAGTACGTTGTCCACTTCAAAGACGAGAAGGGGATGTACCAGCAGAACTTGAAGACCAAAACCAAGAGAGAAGTGAGGAGGAGGCCTCGCTTCGTGTCCGCTCGGGACGTAGAAACGCAGCTCAGCAGGTGACAGGAGGTTTCTGGGTTACGGACGAGCGCTGCAGCGTTCTAGCCTTTCTGATTCTAGAATCTGTATTTAGTGGCTCATCAAACACGTCCTGCTTGTCCACGGCTGAAAATCTGCCCTCACACTGGGACAAAAATGCTCTGCCGGACTTTGGGTTTAAGGTTAGTTGGAAAACCTGTTCACTGCTTTGACATTTGATTCCATAAACGAGGGCTGCTACGATTAGCCGACTAATCGACCATTAAAATAGTCGACGACTATTTTAATGGTCGATCGTTTAGTCGTTACTTTTAGTCGTTACTTTTATTTGGAGTCAAAGTGTAGTAAAGTTGAAAGTTACAATGACATTATTCTAGCTTTATGAACTAATTTAGCATTTGTTAAAGGTTTTTTAGGCTATTTTGGACATTAGCTAAAATTTCAGCTACATGCTAGCTGTTTTGGCTAATTTAGTCTTTCCTTGTTTTTTTTTTAGGTTATTTTGGAATGTTGCTAATATTTCATCTACATGCTAGCTATTTTGGCTAATTTTGTTCTTTTTTGTTTTGTTTTTTTTTAGCTATTTTTGTGTTTAGCTAATATTTCAGCTACATGCTAGCTAATTTGACTAATTTTGTTCTTTTTTTGTTTTTTTTTAAGCTATTTTCTAGTTTAGCTAATATTTCAGCTGCATGCCAGCATTTTTGACTATTTCAGGGTTTATTGTTTTTTAGGCTATTTTAGAGTTTAGCTAATATTTCAGCTGCATGCTAGCTGTTTTGGCTAATTTAGTCTTTTTTTGTTTTTTTAGGTTATTTTGGAATATTGCTAATATTTCAGCTACATGCTAGCTATTTTGGCTAATTTTGTTCTTTTTTGTTTATTTTTAGCTATTTTGGAGTTTAGCTAATATTTCAGCTGCATGCTAGCTGTTTTAGCTAACCTTTTTTCATTTTTTTAGGCTAATTTGGTATTTAACTAATATTCTAACTGGCTATCCGCTTCAGCGTTTTCAGCTATCAGTTTCAGCATCTTCAGCATTCACACTAGCATTATCGCAGGTAATGCTATTTATCTAGTTTTAGTTGGTTAAAAGCTATTGATAAATGTTTTACATCCACTTTGCTCATGACCTGATTAGTCGACCATCAAACGAATCGTTTGTGGCAGCCCTGATATAATCTCAGCGTTTCTGTCTGATTTCTGACTCTTCTTCTCTCCTTCCTGAAACCTTCCAGCTTGTGACCCTCTCTAGATCAGCTCCGGACTACGTTAATATTGAGAAGCTGTTCAGAACCACCATGCCTGCCAGCACAGTAAACAGCATCCAGCGGATCCAGAACCCTTCTCTCTGGAGAGTCTTTCAATGGTGAAATCGCTGCAAAGTTTCCATGAAAACGGAACATTTGAGGTTTAAACGGAGCAAAGAAAACTCCCAGAAGTTTCCTCACATCTCTGCTGTTGGTTTCAGGCAGAAGGAGCAGATGCAGGGGAAGAACGGAGGGAAGCTGGTGGACCAGAGGTACCTGTTCCACGGCACTGAGGAGGCTCTGATTGAAGCTATATGTGAGCAGAACTTTGACTGGAGAGTTTGTGGCGTCCACGGAACGGCTTACGGCAAAGGTACAGTCGGATAAATCCGTCACCCACACATGGATTTCCTCAGAAACTCTTACAGTTCCGATCATCTTATGATCCGTTTCCAAAGCGTTTCCAGAGGTCTTTAATGATGATGATGCAGTTTTTAGCCAAAATAAAAAAACTTGTGTCGTTTTAGTTTCTCCAGAGCGGCAAGAATTCATTAGAAATTCACCACTGAGTTGTGGGCGGGGCCAATTAGTTAAAGGAGCACACCTATTTCAGCTGGAACTTGTTGAAGACAGGAGACAACTGGAAGATATACAGTATTCTGCATCTAAAATGAAAGTTTTCTTTTGCTGATTATTACTGGTAAGGGGATAAATTGAGCGTTGTGTTAGTCTGGGGGCGGAGCTTACAGCACAGACTCTTCCTGGAGGGAGCTGCTTGAAACGATCTTACATCAGCACATTTCCAACCGCTCGTTTTTATGGGTATGGGAGGGGCTGGTGCAGACAGTGCAGGTTTTTAGAGGATTCCTCTTAAACGCATGAATGGATCAAAATGCTGTTTTGGGGTTCTTTATAGTGAGAAATGAACAGTAAAATGCATTTAAAAAATCAAAAAGTAGAATTTTCACTGTAGGGCCCCTTTAAAATCAGACCAAAATTAAGCATTTTATGATCATTTTTCTGTATCTGCTGAGCTGTATCTCACAGGTTGTGTCCGAATTCCCCCCTAATCACTATATAGTGCATAAACCATCCACATTTTCACCATCAGAACATAGTGGAGTCCTAAAATAAACATCGTGAAATGTTCGTTTTTGTTCGATCTTCACGCCGTGAAATCGATGACGTCAAATCCGGTGTTTAGAAAAACACAAGAAAAGTAGTGAGCATTGTGTCTGAATTACCTTTAAAATCTAGGACACTATATAGTTTTTTTAAGGGGGGAATTCAGACAAAGCCGTAGTTTACAGACCTTTCCAATATGGCGTCGCTCTTTACACATCTTGGATAAT
Organism: Oryzias melastigma; assembly: GCF_002922805.2. Taxonomy (NCBI): domain Eukaryota; kingdom Metazoa; phylum Chordata; class Actinopteri; order Beloniformes; family Adrianichthyidae; genus Oryzias; species Oryzias melastigma. Next base: position 33,556,651 of record NC_050517.1, on the reverse strand, counting down.
GGTAACAGGCTAGCGTAGCGTCACTAATCTATAAACCTCATTGGGTGGGACTGTTAGCATGGAGCAACCCCGCCCCCACTTCAGCTTCCTGTTGCTGAGAGCTCTACGTTCACATGATCCCAACAGCTTTTCCTGATACCAAGTTAGCATTAGCGGTTCAACAAAAATAGCGAGCGATATCAGAGCTACCCAAAGTTCTGATCCAGATTCCAGCTCAGACAAAGACGTTCATGGATCTGTTTGTCTGGATGCATCAGAAAGGGGCGGAGCTGGGAGCTTGTGGCCCCGCCCAGTGTATTTTCTATGTCACAAATATGATCTTTTTCAAACTGCATTTTTTTTTCTTTTTTTTTCATATAAATGTCACCCATCATCAGAAAAAAGAACATTTTAAACA
>NC_050517.1:33516978-33555138 GCF_002922805.2 Oryzias melastigma | reverse complement strand
TCTGGAGAGTCTTTCAATGGTGAAATCGCTGCAAAGTTTCCATGAAAACGGAACATTTGAGGTTTAAACGGAGCAAAGAAAACTCCCAGAAGTTTCCTCACATCTCTGCTGTTGGTTTCAGGCAGAAGGAGCAGATGCAGGGGAAGAACGGAGGGAAGCTGGTGGACCAGAGGTACCTGTTCCACGGCACTGAGGAGGCTCTGATTGAAGCTATATGTGAGCAGAACTTTGACTGGAGAGTTTGTGGCGTCCACGGAACGGCTTACGGCAAAGGTACAGTCGGATAAATCTGTCACCCACACATGGATTTCCTCAGAAACTCTTACAGTTCCGATCATTTTATGATCCGTTTCCAAAGCCTTTCCAGAGGTCTTTAATGATGATGATGCAGTTTTTAGCCAAAATGAAAAAAACGTGTGTCGTTTTAGTTTCTCCAGAGCGGCAAGAATTTATTAGAAATTCACCTTTGAGTTGTGGGCGGGGCCAAGTAGTTAAAGGAGCACACCTCTTTCAGCTGGAACTTGTTGAAGACAGGAGACAACTGGAAGATATACGGTATTCTTCATCTAAAATGAAAGTTTTTTTTTTTGCTGATTATCACTGGTAAGGGGATAAATTGAGCGTTGTGTTAGTCTGGGGGCGGAGCTTACAGCACAGAGTCTTCCTAGAGGGAGCTGTTGGCAACGATCTTGCATCAGCACGTTTCCAACCGCTCGTTTTTATGGGTATGGGAGGGGCTGGTGCAGACAGTGCAGGTTTTTAGAGGATTCCTCTTAAACGCATGAATGAATCAAAATGCTGTTTTGGGGTTATTTATAGTGAGGAATGAACAGTAAAATGCATTTAAACCTTAAAAAGTTGAATTTTTACGGTAGGGCCCCTTTAAAATCAGACCAAAATTAACCATTTTATGATCATTTTTCTGTATCTGCTGAGCTGTATCTCACAGGTTGTGTCCGAATTCCCCCCTAATCACTACATAGTGCATTCGCCATTTCTACTGCTGTCCGAATCTACTCATTCCAAGATCGAGTGCACTCAAAATTTCCCAGAAGTCTTTGTGGAAAAACTAGCGTGCATTGATGCTCTCTGAATTAGCAAATATAGACCACAATGCATTGCGGTTGAACAATTTTGAGCAAAAAAAACATGTTTAAATGTCATATTTGAATAAAGTATCCACATTTTCACCTTCAGAACACAGTCGAGTCATGAAATAAACATAGTGAAATGTTCGTTTTTGTTCGATCTTCACTTCGTAAAAATTGATGACGTCATATCCGGTGTTTAAAAACGCAAGAAAAGTAGTGAGCATCGTGTCTGAATTACCTTTAAAATCTAGGACACTATATAGTTTTTTTTAAGGGGGGGATTCAGACAAAGCCGTAGTTTACAGACCTTTCCAATATGGCGTCGCTCTTTACACATCTTGAATAATGCTAACAGGCTAGCGTAGCGTCCCTAATCTATATACCTCATTGGGTGGGACTGTTAGCATGGAGCAACCCCACCCCCACTTCAACTTCCTGTTGCTGAGAGCTCTATGTTCACATGATCCCAACAGCTTTTCCTGATACCAAGCTAGCATTAGCGGTTCAACAAAAATAGCGAGCGATATCAGAGCTACCCAAAGTTCTGATCCAGATTCCAGCTCAGACAAAGACGTTCATGGATCTGTTTGTCTGGATGCATCAGAAAGGGGCGGAGCTGGGAGCTTGTGGCCCAGCCCAGGGTATTTTCTATGTCACAAATATGATCTATTTCAAAGACCAATTTTTGTCTTTTTTAATTTTTTTTTATTTTTATTTTGTTTATAAATGTCATCTGAAAAAAGAACATTTTAAACACAGTTTCCATTGGAGTCAATCTTTCAAAGAGCGTCATGAACAGAAAAAAAGAAAAACTCATCTCTGTGTTTCAGGGAGCTACTTCGCCAGAGACGCCTCCCTCTCCAACAAATTCTCCAAGCCCAGACTGGGTTCAAACAAGGTCATGTTCGTGGCCCTGGTCCTGGTGGGGGACTACACCAAAGGGCAGAGCAGCTATGTGCGGCCCCCGGTGAAGAGGGGCAGCAGAGATCTGTACGACAGCTGCGTGGACTCTGAGAGCAACCCCAGCATCTTCGTCGTGTTTGAGAAGCAGCAGATTTATCCCGAGTACATCATCAAGTACGTGTAAAGGAAACCGGTTTATTCTAGAGGATGGCTCTTAGTATACAAAAAAAAAAAAAAAACATTTCAAAGTTATTAAACCAGTAACAAAATGTTTGATTGAACTGTTTTAAAAGAAAAGAGTCACAGATTTATCCAGTTAAAATCCAGTTTATTGATGGATAATCTGACACTGAAGATCCTGCTCCCAGGATGTAGATGCAGATCTTCATTCAGAAAAAAGGGACGAATCTTCATCAGCTCCATATCTAGCGCTGCTGCGGCAGAGAGGTCAGAGTTCACGCTCCGAGATACCTAAATACCTGTGGAAGCAAGCGGCCTCTGAGGCTCTGGAGAGGAGGAGAAGATCCTGAACTCAGAGCCAAAATAAACCCAGATTTGAAGGTCTCTGATGTGTATTTAAACCGGTGAGGAAGAACAAACACACAACAGAGGTTGAATGATGGAGTCAGACAGGAAAAACAAATCTGATGGAAGAAGGGAGGATCCAGACAGATCCATTCTAGTGAAACTCTCTCCTCACGAGACAGCCCAGGAGCTTCAGTCTGATGGATGTGTAAAAATGTCCCAGGATGCATCTCAACCAAATTCAATGAACTGTAAATCCATAGAAGATGTTCAAATATCAGAAAATGTCATGTTTTCACAATAAAAGCACAACTTCTGATTAAATTGTCATTTTTCTGATTAATATCCTCTTATTTTGGACAGAAAAAATCTGTTTGGATTATTATTTTGGTTGCAAAAATAATAAAAACATAAAAGCTGATGGTAATGTCTCTTTTTTTAAACTTCCTTATGTCACTTTAGGACAGCGGTCTGCAACCTTTAACATTTAGAGCCAGTCGGGTCAGTTTTTCACCGACCAAAACCCAGTAAGAGCCACAAACTCTTACGTCACCCTAAAGAATAAATAAGACACAGATTTGTATTTATTGTCATAAATATATTTCTTTCATATAAATAAAATGTTTTCGTTTTTTATAGAAAACTGTTCATAGCTTTTGGCAAAGATTCACATGATTTCCTTTCAAAATAAAAGACTGTCACAAAGGATCACCTGAAAAAAATAAAAAATATAGCAGTAGGTAATGTCTTGAGTGATTTATGAATAAAAAACTAAACCTGGTGTAATTTATCAGTAAATCTAACTAATGAAATCAGGGATAATTAAGTGAACCTTCTATAATTTTTAAACCATTCCACACTTTTAAAATCCTTGAATTTAGCTAAAATATAGACAAATTCCAGAGTACCTTCGGTATGAAATATCGTTGTGTTTTCTACTGTAAACAAAAATCTGTCAAAATGTTCAACTTTAGAAAACTACAAAACCAAATGGATTGTTTGAGCATTGTGAGTATTGTAGTCAGGAGCCTAAACTGTAACTTAGTTGAACAAAGTTTGATTTATCTGTTTTGTTCTGATAAATGTAATGTGTAGTTAAAAATCTTTAAAATTGAAAACATGTAAAGATTCTTAAATTAGAGAGCCACAAATAAGGGTCAAAAGCCACATTTGGCTGGTTGCAGACGGTTTAGGATCTCCACAGTCCATATTTTGTTTAAGTGGGCGTGGTTCCATCAGGTGTTTCGTGACTTCAGGTGTGCACGTGAGGATTCCATTTTCTGTTCGGATTCCAGCATGAAAACACGTTCAGCATCATCAAAGTCTTCATTTAAAAAAAGTGAACATTTGCACCAGGTGAGACTTGAGCGCGAGGGCTTCACCTGCGGAGCACGTGGAGATGGAGCCTGAACACCTCGCAGGTTCAGAGACTCACAGACCGGGATCTGATGGAGAAAACAGCGGAACCGAGCCGGCTGCAGATGATATGGACGGTTTCCGGTCATTTCGGGTGAGTCCAGTGCGAATCAAAGCGGAATTACCGAAACGAATCTTTAGTCCCACGTGACTCTACGCTTTGACACAAAACCGGGAAAACGACGAGGATTTACCGACTCACTAATGCTGCTGAGCATTCAGAAAATTGCATTCAGGAGCAATTTTCATTATTTTAATATAATATAAACGATTTTCTCCTTAATTCAGACTAAAGTTTTAATCTGAAACGCAACAAGTGATCAAGAAAACTTCATGATTGACAGCAGTGTTGGAGATAAAACTACGGTGGCCGGGAAGTGCAAAACAATCGCATTTCCCGGCCACGTATAAAACCCACTACAGTACATGTAAATTCAAAGGCTTCATTGTTGATTTCTCAGTTTAGCATCAGTTTATCTAAAAACTGTTTAAATTAAGATCATTGAAGCTGATTTTACATTTGTTAAACTCTGAGCTAATATTTCAGCTACATGCTAGCTATTTTGGCCAACCTACGTTTTTTTTTTTTTTTTTAAATCTAATTTCTTTGGCATTTAGCTAATATTTTAGCTGACTATCAGCTTCAGCGTTTTCAGTTATTAGCTTCAGTGACTTCAGGTATTAACTTCAGCATTTTTAGCCATCAGTTTCAGCATCTTCAGCGGCCAAATTCAGCTCACAGCATTCTCACTAGCATTATTACAGGTAATGCTATATATCTACTTCATAGTTATGTTGCGTGTACGGCGCGGGGAGGCTGTCCTGTTTGAGTTGGGATTTATTGAAGACAGGAAGATGTACGGTTTGATATTCCGAATCTTAAATTTATTTTTTTTTTCTGATCACTGCTCAGTGGAAAAATTGAGTGTTGGTGTTAGTCTGGGGGCGGAGCTGTCGGAGCATATTCTTCCTGGAGGGGGCGGTTCACATCGATCTTACGTCGGCACGTTTCCAACCGCTTGTTTTCGTGGGTATGGGAGGGGCTGCTGCAGACAGTGCTGGTTTTTAGAGGATTCCTCTTAAATGCATGAACGGATCAAAATGCCGTTTTGGGGTTTTTTATAAAGAGGAACGAACAGTAAAATGCATTTAAAACCTCAAAAAGTAGAATTTTCATTGTGAGGCCCCTTTAAAATCTGCACGACTTTACCAACAAAACACTGAAATGTTGGCGGTACTTCAATTATTTTCTGCAAACTGCATGTTAAGAAATATAGTTTTTTTTCTTGCCAAAATTAAAATGAAACAAAAATGTCTGAGCTCTGTAAATACAAATCCAACAGTAAACACAGAACAAACAATAAATGTCATCAAAGTAACATTTGATTCTGGATCAATCGCATCAAAACACCCAAAAATAGAGAAATGGGGATTTTTTAAAAATAGAATATTTGTTAAAATAAACCTTTAAGTCAATAAAAAGAAATTAACTTATATCGCGTGTCGTTAAATGTATTAATTTAGATAAAATGGCTGCAAAAAGTGATACAATTTTAATAAAAGAAAAAACTGTGAAGCAGCTATAAATGATTCATTTAATAAATGTTTTACTGAAACTAAAGCAGAACAAACTTTTAGGAAATGAAACACAAATGACTCAGAATAAAAAGAACGTCTTCCACCAGAAACATGTTGATTTAATTGTGTTGTTTTATTGGAATTTAGAGGTTTTGACCCGTTTATATGATTCAATTCATTCAGAAACTTTTTACAGCAAAATGATCCCAAACAAACTGAATGTGGAAAACATTTTTAAAATGTTGGTGGACATGAAAATGAATATTTTTAAAGGATATTTAAAGAAAAAATGATTTATTTTCTGATTGAATCTAATTTATCCTTAGGATATTTAATTTATTTAGAAAAGTGGTTATTATTTAAATACAATTTTTAAAGCTGATGCGATCAGTCGCCTTAAAAAGGTGATTTTTGTTCCAGATGTGTCAGGATGGGAGCAGCTACTCTGAGGAAAAATGAACATTTATTCTGTTACAGGAGCGACCCGGGAAGGTCCAGCAGGGTTAACTATATTTAATCATTTCAAAAATGATTTTTTTCCCTAAAATGTCACATTTCCATCAAACATCTTACTGTAAACCAAAACAAATCATTAAAAAATCTGAATTTTCAGAATAAATGTACTATAGTAAAAGTCAATCAAACCTACAGAAGGACTTTGCTTCAAAGAATGTTTTGTTTGTTGTGTCTAAAAGCAGCTTTTCTATTGATTAATATAAGATCCAAACTCTGCACATGACATAACTGTAGCTACATGTCACAGAATACGATTTATAATATTGTTTATTCAGCAGCGTTTTACATTTCCGTCCATTTTCTTGATTTAAGGCAGGAGAATTTGAAGGTTCTGGTTTGAGCCGGTCCATGAGATTCCTGCAGGTCTGCTCCTTTAAATGTTTCATCAATGTTTGTTTATTGGAAGTTTTAGCAGCAAAAATCTGTTTCTACCAACAGCTGAAAGCTCCGTCCTTCATTAAAACACTCTCTTTTTAATGACAGAAACAAAGTTTTTATACATTTCTTCTTCTGAAGGCGAGTTGTTCTAATCGTCCGCTGGAGAATCTGCTTCCCTTTTAGTAAGTTTGACGAAAATGCCGTTTTTGGGTCCCAGAGTGCTTGAAGACTTCAGCTCCAGAGGAACCTGGAGGAGGAGAAACGGTCCAATAATTATGGGAATAAGAACACAGACTTCAGCAAAGAATCCCTTTTTTTCTCTCCAATACAGTATTTATACAGACGAGGACAGAAATTAAGCCCCAAACTTCTACATTTCCCACAATGAACCACAGAAAATAAATTATGATCTAAATCACAGACCAGCAACGTTTTTAACTCGACCTTTAAATCGACTCACAAATGTCTGAAAACTGATCTGATAAGAACCAACAGCAGAAGAAAAACTTTTAAATCATTTATGACTGTTTTTGTTTACAATTAAATCATATATTGGTGTGAATTAGTATCATTCACACCATAGTGATTCTCCTGATCCTTCCTGTACGTTTGTTGGAACGTAAAAACTCAGTCAAACTTTCAGTGATTTCAGCATCCTGGTATTAAAACGTTCAGCTTGTTCAGGAAAATACTGCTTGTATTTTTGGTATTTATAAACTAAATTTTGAGCAAAGAATGCCACATAGAAAATGAATCAGGAAGTCTTCAAATCTCAAATTTTTAGGTAGATCAGCAACAAACTTTTAAATATATTCATGGGCTTTGTTTAAATCTTTTATAGTAATTTTCCAAAAAATTGGAGTTTACCCAATATTTTAGCAACATGCTAATGTTTTTGGCTAATTTGTTATTTACTGAGGTTTTTTTGAAAGCTAATTTAGAGTTTAGCTTCTATTTTAGCAATATGCTAACATTTTGGGCTAATTTAGTTTACTGAGGAATTTCAGGCTACTTTAGAGTTTAGGTAGTACTTAACGATGAGCTAGTCTTTTGTTATTTTGTATTTTTAGCTAATTTGATATCCTGATGCTTTTTTATGCTAATCTGGAGTTTAGCTAATATTTTAGCAACATGCTAACGTTTTTGACTAACTTAGATTCCTGAGGAATTTTAGGCCATTTTGAAGTTTAGCTAATATTTAAGCGACAATCTAGTCTTTTTATTTATTTATTTATTTTAGCTAATTTGGCATCTACTTAGGTTTTTTTGGGATAATTTGAAGTTCAGCCCACATTTAAGCAACACACAATTGATTTGCAAAATTGTCATTTAAAGGGAATTACTAGGCAATTTTACTACAAAATAATAATAAAAAATAGGTCAACTTTAGAACACTTTCAAAGTTCTCTAATGAAATTTCCAGTCTTTTAGCATTTTGTAAATAGCTTTTGCATTTTCAGTAAATCTATGCAGCAATCAAAGTAAATTGCGTCACCATTTTAAGCATAAACTTTCAGCAAAAATCATTCACATTAGCATTATTGCAGGTAATGCAACTTTTCTAGTTATTGTTTACTTTTACTGCAAAAACACAAAATTTCACCAAACATTTTGTCTATCATGGATTATTAGGGTCACCAAAAAAAAAAAAAAAAATTTACAAGAAAAAAAATCATAAATTTAGCCTGTGACTTTTTAAGACTTAAATATAGGCCTTTATTCTTGTAAATTTATGAAATTTAAAATTATAATAAAAAAAAGTTTGCAAGTAAACTGGCCCTCATACTCCATCGTGTATTTCACTTATTTGATTTAAGATGAAACAAACTTAGTAACTTTTCAGTCATTTGTATAAAGTTGCTTTACAACAACAAACCCTAAATTAAATTTTAGTCATTTGATCTTAAAAACATCTTAAATGAAGAAAAATCAGTCAGTGAAACAAGTTAGTATTTAATTTAAGTCATAATTTTAATGTGAAAGTGAACGTTCTTTTTCTTTTAAGAGACTTGCCTGATGTAAAGAAACTGGAAAGCAGTTTTTTAATAACAAAACAAATATATTTACTAATAACAAGGCAAAAGTTTAACTGTAAACATGCATCTATGCTTCATTTTTAAGATGAATTTATCTTAAAATGTTTAATTCTAATCTTTAAGATGATTGTGGTTTAGAAATGAGGATAGCTGGACGGTTTTAGCTCCAAAAAACTAAAAAGTGTAAAAACATGCCTACTTTAAAGTTATAAAATAAATAAACGCTTATCTCAAGACATATTTCCAATTACCAGATCAAAATATTTTAATATTAGTGTTTATAGCTAATTTCATAATTTTTTTTTGTTAAAAAGAAAGCAGAAAATCACAGTTTATTTTAAGAACATAAATGTTTCTGGTTCCTTTAACAAATTTGTTCCCTAATAAGAGAAAAATATTTAGTATTCTTTATTTTTAAAGCTTTAAAGGTTCTTGAACGTTGGATCTTTTAAGGTTTTTTTTAAGGACAACTTTATTTTTAACTATTTCCAGACTAAAATGAAGTTTTTCACTTCTATTTGGACAAACATTTATCCCTGAAGTTTGTCGTTTAGAGACGACCTTTAACCTTCACACCAAACAGGAAGCTGAGCTTCAGGCAGAAGGTTGTTCTAGAAAACTGATCCCTGAACTCACTTTGGTCTCGGAGCACGCCACGACGTTGAACCTGCGGAACAGGTGCGCTAAGGCGATCTTGATCTCCAGCTGGGCCAGCCTCATTCCCACACAGTTACGGGGTCCCGACCCAAACGGGAGGTAAACAAACGGGTGTCGGCTGGCCTTGGCCTCTGGAGTGAACCTGGGCGGGAAAAGGGAAGGTCAGGTTTTTAAGTAAAAAAAATAAAGCTACAGTACGGTGGCCCTGAAGTGCAAAATCACTCAATACAAAAAGATACTAAAGATCATAATGATTAGAAAAGCAAAACAAATAATGAAAAAAATAATAATTTTAGAAATAAAAAAAATTCAGATGTTTGAGTTTTTAAGAAGAGTGAAAACAAGAAAGTTTAACCTGAAGATGATTGATCAATCATGCAGTGGGCGTGGCCAGAAGCTTAAAGAAATGTTTTCGGTCAGAAGACATTTCTAAATAACTTCCCGTTGAAAAGCTGAACAAACGGGTCACCATCAGGTATGTCTCATATCAACCTTTTCCCGTTTCTTACTTCATGTCTTATTTATTTTTAATTTCATTTTGATTTCCCAAATAAGCTTTTTTTTTACACTTTCTAGAATTTTATTTATTTATAAAATGTGATGTTTTAGTTATTTATTTTTCTTTTTAAATAGTTATTATGGAAGCTGAAAACAGTCTTTCTTTAGGAAAAATATATTTTCTAGTGATAATGAGATCCACTCTCGCATTATCACGAGAAAACAGAGTTTGTTTCCTCATGAAAGCGAGATGATCTCGTTATCATGAGGAAACAAAATTGTGGGTCTCGCTTTCATAAGACTTGTGATAACGAGATGGTGAATCTCGTTATCACGAGAAAACACAACTTGTTTTCTCCTACAACAAGATAGTGGAACTTGTTAGCACAAGAAAACTTGTTCTCTTGTGATAACGAGATGGTGATTCTCATTATCATGAGAAAAACAAAATTGTGGATCTTGCTTTCATGAGAAAACAAAATTCATTTTCTCGTGATAATGAGATGTTGGATCTCATTATTACAAGAAAAAAGATTGTGGATCTCGCTATCATGAGAAAACACATTTGTTTTCTTCTGAAACAAGATAGCGGCACAAGAAAAAGTAAACTTGTTTTCACGTGATAACAAATTTGTGGATCTAATTACCATGAGAAAAAAATAATGAAACAAAAATTTATTTAACATTAAAAACGGTTAAAATAAAAGTAGGGGATGCCGTTTTTGGCTTCCGTAGGTTGTTGTGATCTTTAATGTGTGTTTAGGTTGAGTGATTTGTTGCCGTGCTTTAAGGCGAATGAACTAAAGTGAACAGATTCCATGTTTTTGTAATATCTGGTATTGACTGGTTGGAATTATATTTGACTTTCTCTGATGCAGGATTTTCCCAATCATGTTAGAGATCCAGGAATATCTTGGAAAATGGTTTGAATGTGGAACAAAGTGGATGTTCAGGATGTTTTCAACTGTTTTTGGAAGGAGCCTCATCATCACCACAAAGACTCTGTTTCTGATTCCTAAAAGTTCTCCTCCTGGACTGAGACAGAACCGGAATACCTCTCAGGGATGAACTTCTCCGGCTCGGGCCAGTATTCCGGGTCGTAATGGAGGAAGCCTGCAGGAATCTCCAGCGTTGCTCCTTTTGGGAGGCGCAGGCCGTTGACCACACAGTCCTCCTCCACTTCTCTAGCGAACCTGGATGGGAGGTTCAGCACAGCTCCATGACTCTGTGAACCCAGCACCTCCTTCTGACCACATCAGCTCACCTGAATCCAGGAGGGTAGAGCCGCAGCGTCTCGGATACGACCATGTCCATGTACTTCAGCTCCTGGACGTTGGTGTAATCAGGTGACTCCTGCAAATACAAGAGGGCGGAGTTACAATATGAAAGCATGAGAGACTAGTAGAGGAGCAGAAGACGACAACTCACATGTCTGCTGAAGAAGTCATCCACCTCCTGCTGAACTCGGCGGTGACACTCGGGGTGGGTGGCCAGCAGGTAGCAGGTGAAGCCCAGAGTGCTGCTGGTGGTTTCGTAGCCCGCCAGGAGGAAGATGAAAGCCTGCCCCACGATTTCATCCTCGGTCATCATCTTCTTCTGCGGACGTCTGAGCGCCGACTCCTCCGAGTGGCTGTTGTCTTGATCCGACGGTTTGGAGCTCGCCACCGCCTCGTCTCCGTGGTTCGAGGTGTCGAACTGGTCCAGAGACGCACACTCTTTGCCCGTTCGAGCGTCCAGCATCAGCTGCAGGAAGTCTCTGCGCCTCTGCCAAAATAAAACCCAAACGCTGGAGTTTTACCGTCGTCCCGGACAGGAAGAGTGAAGGGAAAGTCACCTGGTCTGGAGGCTGCTCTTCTCTCTGCTTGATGATCTTCTGGATGCTGTGGATGAAGAAATTACTCATCTGGTCTCGTCGTTTGTTTGGGATGAATCGCGCCAGAGGAGCCATGATGGACGGGAAAGCAACTGCAGACAGGAAACCGGCGCTGCTTTTACCTCCGAGCGCTCGCGTTCTGACGTAAACCTGCTCAGGGACTTACTGAAAAACATCATCATGGGCCTGAAGAAGGAAAAGGTGAAGAACATTTGGGCGTGGTGGACGAACGGGTCGTCGGGTTTGTTCTGGGAGTCCACCTGGGTAGCGAAGGCCACGCTGGCGATCACGTCCATGGTGAAAAAGCCAAAACACCTGCAGAGGCGCACAAACGGGACGCGTCACGCCCGAACAGAACGTCTTAACTCCGCCCTTTTCATGATTACCTGTGGATGTCGAAAGCCTGGCCGGACTCGGCGTGGGTGTTCAGGTTCTTCATCAGAACTTCTGTTACCGTGTTGATGAGCGGAACCATCTGGAAATAAAAGGTTATTACATTAGCGTTGTTTTAATTCAGATTAGAGGCACTTAGAAAATAAACTAAAGGACATCTGCTGACACCAGGAGGCCGTGTTCGCTCTAGACTTCCTCCAAAATGCACAGATTGAACAAAACTTTGATAAACAGACACAGATTCTCGTCTCACTTCTTTCATCTTGGCAGCGCTGAAGGACGGAGTCATGATGCTCCTCACTCTCTTCCACCGCTCGTTCCTCAGCGCCAGCAAACAGTCCACCATGGGTTTGGTGGCGAAGCGCAGAGTCTGCACACAGACACGGGACGGGGGGGTCACCCATCAAACCGGCTCACATCCGCAGAGCCGAGCCGCTCTGAGAACGTCCTCACCATTCTGTTAGGGAAGCTGCTGAAGTCCTTCACCATCACATGTCTGAGCAGGTCGGGGTCGGCTACCACCACCACCGGCTTACGGCCCAAATAATACCTAAAGCGCAGCACGAGGTCCGATCAGGAAAGATCTCCTTTTGTTTCGTTCATGAACAAAGTGTTTTTCTTACCCGCACACTCTGCCGTTCGTCTTTATAAGATCACTGAGGGGTTTAAAGAAACCCTAAAACAGGAAAAACAACATTTAAACAAAAATATATTATTTGATATTCATCATAAACTTTTGTTCAAACAAATCCTGATCTGATAAAACGGTGTCAAAGCTGCTTGACTTAAAAACAGAAGATTTTCAGTTTTAGTTTGAACTGAATCTTACCTCCCGAAACAAAAACAAGTTCCCGAAAAACGGCACCGGCTTCGGATGTTTGATGCCGTACCGAGAGAGGACTGAGAACGGATAGACGGAATACCTGAGGGAGAAAATGAAACTGAGTGACAATTCACCTAAACAAAGTCCTAAGAAATGCTTGTAAAATGTGAATTTATCCGATTTGTTTTCAGACTGGGTTGAACGTACCAGTAAAGAAGAACTAGAAAGATGAGGAGGAGGCTGAGAGTCACAGAGCTGCTGCTTGCTTTGACGTTGAACATCGTGAGAAAGTCAAAGAGCGTCTCCATGATGGAAGAAGACGCGTTAAACCGCCGCCGCAAACACAATAAAGGTTCCTGAGGAGAACAATTATGAAGGACGAGAGAATATTTTTAACCTTTACCAGACAAAAGAATGATGTAATAACATTAAAGTATGGAAGACATCGTTTCACCTAAAATAGAAAAACATTTTTTATTGCAGTCATAAAAAATCCCTGGATTTGACGTTGACGCACATGATTCTGTCTCTCCTGAACAAAATCAAACCAAAGGGGAAATCAATAATTTGCAGCCTTATCTTCAAACTCCAAACACATGAGATCCTCATAAAGATTTTAATGGAAAAAGGTAAAACCTGCAGGAGTTTTCAGGTCAGAGGTTTTGGGTTTGATGCTGTAACTCGGTCAACAATGAACTTGTCTGTGAGTCCAAAGCTGTTCAAAGTTTAATGAGAGCTCATGTAACTCTGGCAGGAGGTTTACTGGACGTGGATCAAGACAGAAATCCTCCCAAAATAAAACAAAATAAACAGTTTACAATGGAAAAATGATCATTTTGACTTTTAGAAACAGTCATCTTATCATATGTAACCATTGCTGTTAATTTGTTCAAACATGAAAAATACTTTTTTTTTTATTTAGCCAAATCTGATAAAATAGCGATTGTTTTTAAAGATTTATACGATCAAATTCCACAAAATGTTAAGTAAAATGCAATTTCACTACACAAATTATCATTTCAGTATTTATAAGTCTGTTTTAGGGGGGAAAAAAACAAATCTAATCTGATTTTATAGTCAATAGATTCATTTCCTGTGAATAACAAAGAACGTATTTTTCTCTGGTTTAAGATTTAAACTTTACGGTTTTGTCACAAACATCGAGAAACACTTTCTTTAATCTTCCAGCTTCATTCCTACATTTACTTCGTCTTTTTACGGCTGTTTTAAGGACGTTTCCGTGGAGCTCACCTGCCGTCTTCCTCCTGACAGAATGTAAACATTACCAAACAGCGGACTTCTTCTCTGCACGCCCAGCTGTTTGGTGCAGCGCTCCACACCGCCACCTGCTGGGCGGTGTCTGTAATGATACGTTGCAGAGGAATAACGATTTTTGAGTGATTTGTGCTAATTTACAGTACAGTACTGTTTTTGTGTCGTTAATTTAGACATTTCTCAATTTTTAAAAAAGTATATTTGGATTTTAGCTTATATTTTACTATCATGCTGACTGTTTTGTCAAATAACTTTTTAAAAGTTCTTTGGGCAAGTTTAGATTTTTGCTATTTTAGCATTATGCTAGCTATTTTGTAAAAAAAATAATTTTTAAAAGTTCTCTAGGCAAATTGAGAGTTCAGCCAATATTTTAGCACTATGCTAGCTGTTCTAGCAAAATTATTATTATTATTATTATTATTATTTTTTTTTTGGCTGATTTGGCATTTAGCTAACATTTTGGTAAGCTTTCAGCTTTGACCTATTCAGCATTTGGCTTTAACATTTAGGGCAATCAGTTTCAGCATTTTCAGCTGTTAGCTCTGGAATTTTTAGTGGCCACATTCAGATTAGAGCATTCACACTTGCATTGTTGCAGGTAATGTTATATGTCTAGTTGTTTTCTAAATTTCACCGGGCTTAGTATAAGGTTTTTTCTTCTTCATTTCCTTATTAGCAAATTTTTAAATGTTCATTGCTGCTTCCCAAAATGTACAAACACATACTATTATTAAATTAACTTTCAAAGTCTAGAAGAAGCTAGTTTTTGGTTGAATATGCTCGGATTACCTAAACATAAGTGATGGTTTTCGCCCAAACTGTTGAGAAATATCGTAAACAGACATCAGGATGATGCTGACTTAAAGCAGGCGGTTTGAAGTTCTTCCATTCTCCTCTAGAGGGCGCCCGCACACTGCATAATTCCTACAAGTTAACCTGAAGACGCACAGCTGACAGAAGATCCCAAAGATCGTCTCTGTTCTAAAGAATGCTCCTCACTAAGTTTTATTTACGTCCTCACACGTTGATTCTTATTTTATGTGCGTTAAGAACTAAAACAACAAAACTAAAGCGGTAAATGATGATTAGGATCACATAACTGTTAACAAACTCCAAAACGGACATTAACATGCAGAACTGTCTCCACTAGAATGAATGTTCGGACCAGAACAAAGACGGTGTCTGGCACTCTTCATGTTTATTGATTTCAGGAGAGTCAACATCTCAAATATATTTATTTTTTCCTGGTTGTGAGGTTGAAAAATGGGAGTTCTTTTCTTTGTTTTTCATCATTCTTTTGACAGATGCTGTTTTTGTTCTCAAGTTTTTATTGTTAGCAACAAAAATACAAGTAATTTATCTGACCTTTAAGTAAATAAATACCCTCAATTTTTCTTTTTTAAGCTCAATCCTTCATAAAAAAAAACACTTTTTGAGTTAATTGTGACATTATGAGGACGTCCTGCAGACTCTCATCAATCAGGAAGTTTCCCTTTGAATTTAGTCACTTTGTGCAAAGTTATGCACACAAAGCTGCTGACTCGGCACGTTCGCTGTTGACCTGCATTTGCATCGTAATCAGCCGTCATTCCTGTTTGCAGGATGTGCGAAGCAGAACGTTTGCACGCTTGAGATGCAGACTTCATCACCTGCAGAAGATCAGACCTTCAGAGGAGCTTCAGCTCCACAGTAAGAGCGGAAATACTATCAAAACTTCAAAATGGAACAAAAAAGAAACTGAAAAAAACGCCTAAATTAATGAAAGACAGTCACAAAATCAGCCGGCTATCATCTCAAAAATATTTCAAGGCTTAAAGATCTGATGGAAAAACTAGTGCATGTGTTTATCTTTAGTCGACTTGATTATTGTAACAGTGTTTTTACAGGATTACCAAAAAAAGCCAGACCTCTCCGCTCATCTGGATCCGGTCTTTTATCAGTCAGAGTCAGAACTGAACATGGAGAAGCTGCATTCAGCTTCTATGCTCCACAGATCTGGAACAGACTTCCAGAAAACCTTAGATCTGCTGAAACACTCAGTGTATTCAAATCCAGGTTAAAGACTCACCTGTTTTTCAGCTGCATTTGATTAATTTTGATGTATTCAAAAGTTTACGTCCGCACTGTTTATCTATGCTGGTTTTAAATTAAAATCTCTTTACTTTATTTTAATTTTATTTTAATGATCATATTTTTACTATTTCTTTTGTTTCTTTTAATGTTTTATGTAAAGCACTTTGAATAGTCTCTGTACATGAAATGTGCTATACAAATAAACTTGCCTTGCATAAAATATCCAAAACGGCTAGCATGTAGATGAAATATTGGCTGAACTCCAAAATAAAAAAACAAAAACAAAATTTAAAAACGGGGGAACAAAGGTTAAATTAGCCAAAACAGCTAGCATGTAGCTGAATTATTAACCAAACTACAAAACAGCATAAAATACGGAAAAAAGTCTAAGTTAGTTAAAACGGCTAGCATGGCATGTGTCTGACATATTAGCTAAACTCCACCATAGATAAAAAAAATAAAGGATTAAAAGGCTAATATAGTCAAAAGAGCTAGCATGTAGCAAAAATATTAGCTAAACTCTAAAATGGACACAAAAAAAACTGGGAAAAAAAGGCTAAATTAGCCAAACAGCTAGCATAGCATGTGTCTGAAATATTAGCAAAAACTATAAAATGGACCCAAAAAAATGGGGGAAAAAAAGGTTAAATTAGCCAAAACAGCTAGCATGTTGCTAAAATATTAGCCAAACTCCAAAATACGTAAAAAAGCCTGAATTAGGCAAAACGGCTAGCATGGCATGTGTCTGAAATATTAGCTAAACTCCAAAATGGACAAAAAAAAAGGATTAAAAAGCCTAAATTAGCAAAACAGCTAGCATAGCATGTATCTGAAATATTAGCAAAAACTATAAAATGGACCCAAAAAAAAATTGGGGAAAAAAAAGGTTAAATTAGCCAAAACAGCTAGCATGTTGCTAAAATATTAGCCAAACTCAAAAATAGTCTAAAATACTTAAAAAAGCCTAAATTTGGCAAAAGAGCTAGCATAGCATGTGTCTGAAATATCAGCAAAAACTATAAAATGGACAAAAAACAAAAAAAACATATGGGGGGAAAGGCTAATGTAGCCAAAACAGCTAGCATGTTTCTTAGCTAAACTTCAAAATAGCCTAAAAAATCTTAGTAAATGAAAAATTATTCAAAAGAAAATTAGCAGAATGCCAATTTATAAAACTTTAAAACTGTAACTTTTTAACATAATTATGATTAATAAAAAGGCAGAAATATTATTCCAGAATAAATCAACTTAAATCTTAAATAACTTTCAATATTTTACTCTCCATAGAAATATATTTTGTCAAAATTATTCAAGTTAGAAATAAGATATCATCGGGCCATTAATAGCGATAAAATAAAGTGATCTGGAGGGCCGGATCCGGCCCCCGGGCCTTGACTTTGACACATGTGACCTAAAGAATCAAACTCCGTCAAAAAGCTGATGGAGGAACATCTCCAGGTTGAAGCGGTGGCGGAGGAAGGAGTCTTGGTGGAAACAAAGCGTGGATGTGGGGCAGTTCTGGTCTGATAAACATGCAGCAGCAGCAGCCAGGCAGGAATAACAATGGGATCTGGAGCGGCACTAAGCTATTAATGGCAAGAGTGGCTGAGGAAGAAATGAGGAGCTGGTTCGCCTGCTTTGAGGACCGCCAGAGGGCTCTGGGAGCTGGAAATGAAAGGCGATGAAGAGCTCTCTCCTCCTCCTCCTCGGAGCGCCTAAAGCCACAGTGTCAATGTTTTGTGGCGTGTCAAAGGAGGAAACGACAGAGCTTTCCTTTCTGACTCTCTTTCACGAATGTGCATGTGTCTGATTGGAGGCTGTTTTAAAGGATTCCCGTCTGGTATCGGTTTTAGCAGATGACATTTAGCAGCAGAAGTCCCCCGACGTCCGTCATCCTCCAGGAGAAGATGTCTCTTTCACTTCAGCTTTTTCACTCGCAGGTTTATAAAACTTGTATGTCCGAGCTAAAAGAAAAAGATTAGGGAGACTCGGATGTATAATTCATGAGCGTTCTAGTGGCCACTTTAACATTTGATGTGATTCTCTGTGAATTCACATGGTAACAATGAGCCCTGATTGAAGATCACTCGAATCAAAACCGCTTTGGAATCAGAATTTGTTTTCATATTTTCACTCGCTTGAAGTAAAACAAAGGAAACTCAGAAGAGGAGGACTTGATAATCTGCAGATTTCACCCACAAAAGCAACAAGTTAGAGCAGAAGTTTTCAACCTGAAGCTCCAGGATCTCCATGATCCTCAAGTCATGGAGACTGCAGACACAGACATGTCGAAACCTAACCAAAACTACCTAAAGAAAACAAATAAACAAAGCCTGAAAAATGAGACTACCAAGATAAAACCCCAAACTAAAATAACAAAACCCAGCAGTGTAAGACCGCTGAGGACAAAGAGGGGAAAAAGAGCAAAAATAATAAATTAAAGAAAAATAAAATATCAATTACTTAAAGGAAGGATTAGTTAATTAGCATTTATTGTGTGTTAGCAACCATTCACACTATAGTGATTCTCCTGATCCTTTCTGTACGTTTTTTGTAAAAACTCAATCATACTTTCAGCAATTTTAGCAATCTTGGTATCAAAAAGTTGAGCTCATTCAGGTCATTACTGCTTTTACTTTTGGTATTCATAAACTTTATACTTTTTGAAATATTTAGCTAAATACGCGTCATAGGAAATGAATGAGAAAGTCTTCAAATTTAAAAATTTTAAGTAGATTAACAACAAACCTTTAAATATATTCATGGGCTTTGTTTTCATTTTTCATAGTAATTTAAAAAAAAAATGCAGTTTAGTTAATATTTTAGGAACATGCTAATGTTTTAGCTCATTTATTTTACTAAGGAATTTACGGCTATTTTGGAGTTTAGCTAGTATTTGAGTAATGTCTAGCTTTTGTTGATAAGTTGGCCTCTACTGTCCTTTTTTCATGCTAATTTGGAGTTTAGCTAATATTTTAGCTACATGCTAAGGTTTTAGCTAATTTATTTTACTGAGAAATGTTAGGCTATTTTGGAGTTTAGCCAGTATTAAGCAATGTCTAGCTTTTTTGATAATTTGGCCTCTTCTGTGCTTTTTTCATGCTAATTTGGAGTTTAGCTAATATTTTAGCTACATGCTAACGTTTTTGGCTAATTTGTTATCTACTGAGGTTTTTATAGGCTAATTTAGAGTTTAGCTTCCATTTTAACAGCACACTGTTTTTGACTAATTTGGTTTACTGAAGATTTTTAGGCTATTTTGAAATTTTAGCTAGTATTTTTTAGCAACAAGCTAGCTCGTTTGGCTAATTTGGCCTCCACTGAGGATTTTTTGGGTTAATTTAATGTTTAGCTCATATTTAAGCAACACGCTAAATATTTTTCACAGTATTAGGGATTTTTAAGCAATTTTACTACAAATTTTTTCATAAATCTAGATGTACTTCAGCGCTCTGTCATAGTTCTTGGATGAAATTTCCAGTCGTTTAGCAAATTTAACATTTTGCAAATAGCTTTTGCATTTTCAGCAAATCCCTTCAGCAGTTAAAGTAAATTGAATCTCCATTGTCAGGAAAACGCTTCATCATCTTCAGCAACTACTCTCATCAAAAAGCATTCACATTAGCATTATCGCAGGTAATGTAACTTTTCTAGTTGAATTTAGATTAGTTAAATTTTTAACTTAATGTCTGAAGTGCACATAGATGATAAACTATGTAGATTTTTACACCCTGTTGACCTGAAGACGTCTTGTTTGCTCAACACTACGTCCAGAATGAACAGATTTTATAAGCAAAGTAAAACTTTGGTAAAAAGTTTGATCTTTTATGAGTTAAAAGCATGAGATGATCCTGTTTGGCAAAGAACAGCTTTAATTTTTTAAAATGAGTTATTTGAGCTTCTGTCAAAAAACAAAAAAAGAAATCAAATTTTTAAAGATGCTAGTTTCTTTTTACATTTTTTTCTTTTGTTGCTGCCAAAAAAGACATAATTCATTTTTTTTTTTTTTAAAGAAGGCCATGAATGCAAATCCAAATTTCTCAAAAGCAGAAGTCAGATTATACGGCTTCTTCTAGGTTTTCCTCAGAGGTCAAACACGAACGGCTCAAATCCTGCAGAAGAGTCTCTGATGTGTCATCCCTCATGGTTCATGAGCTCAGGTGAAAAGCATGCTGGGAAGGGACGGATTTCTGAAGATATGACCTAAAAACAAAAATCATTTATCAAGAAAGACGATACATGTATTTGCTTCAGTGTATTTTTATTTGGGGGGTAAAAACCTCAGCAGGTCAGAAACACAAATTTACCTGATCTCTTCTAACGAGGTTAACGAGGTTAACGAGGGCACGCGTAACACTTTGGTCTGATATTCCACCTTAAAAAGGCAAAGCTCTGTGGAGATTAAATCCACCAATTACTGCGCAGAAGACGTCAGATGGAGCGCTCCTCCTTTTCAGCGCCTGATGATCAGAAAAGCTCATAAATTTGACAGGAAATGGAGGGAAATTTTCATTTTATTTTGAAAGTTACTAAACTTTGCAGCTTTTCTTTTTTGACTTTGGTTTCTTTTAAGATTCATGTATTTATTGAGTTCTAGAGTTTAATTGTGTGAAAAAGTTTTCAGCTTGTTCAGGACTTTACTGCTTGTATTTTTGATATTCATAAACACATTTTTTTTTAAATATATTTAGCAAAATACGCCCCATAGGAAATGAATGAGATCATCTTTATATTCAAAATGTAATTAGATTACCAACAAGCCTTTAAGTATTTTCATGGGTTATGTTTTCAACTTTTGTAGTAATTTTTAAAAAAAATGAGTTGACCTAATATTTTAGCAGCATACTAACATTTTTGACCAATTTGTTATCTACTGAGTTTTTTTTTTTTTGCTATTTAAAGTTTAGCTAATATTTTAGCAACATGCTAACTTTTTTGACAAATTTAGTTTACTGAGGAATTTTAGGATAGTATTTAAGTTTAGCTAATATTTAAGTAACAAGCTAGGTTTTTTTTTGGCTTGTTTTGCATCTACTGAGGTTTTTTGGGCTACTTTGAAGTTTAGCTCATATTTAAGTAACGCAATATTTTTTTTTTTGCAAAATTGGCATGTACCGGTATTAGGGATTTTTAATTAATCTTGCAACAAATTTTTCAGAAATTTCAGTCTACTTCAGCGCTCTTTCATAGTTCAAAATTTTCAGTCTTTTAGCAAATTTAACATTTTCCAAATAGTTTTTACATTTTCAGCAAATCCCCTCAGCAATAAAGTAAACTGCATCACCATTTTCTGCAAAAAGCTTCTGCATCTTCAGAGACTATTTTCAGCTAAAAGCATTCACACTAACATTATTGCAGGTAATGCAACTTTTCCCGTTTTTCACTTATTGACTTCAGTATTTCCATGTTCTGTTCAGATCTGATCACAGTTTAAACTGGTTTAATGGTCTCATCTTTAGTCGGTTTGGCCTAAAATCGCCTTCGTTTCGGTTCCATTAGTCGGCCAGTCCCTAATTGGTCGACCATTCACGATTAATCGGCCTGTCACGATCAGTCATGAAAACAATTAGACTTTAGCTATATGTGTTAGATCGATCTCTATTTTAATAGATAATTATTGATCTATTAAGCTTAGATAGATTCAGATCGATTAATTGATTTTAACAACCAAGTCTAGTTTATTACAACAGCAAAGACAGTAGAAAAATTAATATTAAATAAATCAATTAAATATCAAATCAACATCACATTTTACAATTAAAGGAAATTTGTTACATTTAACACAACTGATGCTATCAAAGGTCGTGTGGATCAAATTCTGATATTTTCTCCAAATATTCTTATTTCGTTGTTACAAAAGTGTGATCTCAAAACTAGAGCAAACACAAACTCTTAACTATTAACTTCTGCAGCAAGAAGAGATTATCTACTTTTTTTTACCTAAAAACTATAAAGGTATAAAAATGAAGGACACACAAACTGGTTTGATTCCTGCAGAGTTCTTAAGGTCAGTTTGTCAGATTCCTGATGAACGAACACTAAATAACACAAAACAGGAGATGAGATGTGAATCAGAAACAGATTGTTCTTGGAATAATTATTCATAAGGCCAAACTGTTAATTAGTGTAGCTGCTGCAGGTGTTTGTTAGCGTCTCCAAGTCTTTGTCTGACAGGAAACCAGAACCTGAAAGAACGCAGGTCACTGTGGAGATCCTGTCCGACGCCACCCTCAAGCCATCAAAGTAATGCAAAGTAATTATCCCGATGATTTGAAAGACAAAAACACAACGCTGGTGTGCAGAACAAACACCAGCGCCGGCCGAAAGCCGCAGAGGACGAGAGGAAAACAAAGGAGATGAGATTTGCTCCAGGAGAGGATGGAGGTGGCTCCACTCAAACTCATTTATGCAAAAAGACTTATTCATAAAAATTCATCGCCACACACGTGCACGCCGTCCTCACGGAGACAAAAACGGCGAAGAGCTTTAGATGGCACACCGACTGAATCTGCGGAAATAATCTCTTTAATCTATTAAGACATCTGAGCCCCCCAGTCCGGGAATGAAAAAGGAAACAAAAGGAGGAAAAGCGGAAATGAAAAAGATGCAAAACCTCATAACAGATACACGCTTGCATATATGGGATATTCTCAACCACTTTGGAATAACTCTCAGTCTGCAGCTTATTGAATGAGCTCAGACTGTGTGGCTTCATGCAGGTCATGATGAAAATGAACGGGACGTCGGTGAAAGCAGCTGAAAAGTCTTTGAGAAACGTCAGAAAACGTGACAAAAACCTGGCCTTTTTGAGGCTAACGCTCAAACGACAGCTGAGGAGTTCCATCTTTGAGGGACGTGGACTCGTCTGATTTGATGTTAGTGTCATCGGTGAGAAATCTGAACCTCAGAAAAACTGAAAAGATTGTAAAAAAAAAAACCCTGAACAAAAGAGGCAAGAAACCAGTTTAGAACAAAACCTGCATCCCAGAACTGTTAGATTTGATTCAAGAATCCAGATCAACGATTCACAGATCAAACTACAATTTTTACTGTTTAATATGCTTAAATTATTGACTAAATATATGAAAATTAAAAGAATATTTAATCACCATCATCACTCTGTCCACTTCTGATATACAGTCAATTATTTCTGCTGGATTCTCTGATTTTAATTATCTGAGTATTTTGATACTTTTTAATGCCTTTCCAGAGTTAAAAATTTAAAAATTTAAAACTTTATTGACAAACCAGAACATATTTGTGAGAACATAAACTAATCTGAATCAAAAATATCAGTGCAGTCACAGATCCTGGCTGTTGGTCTGATTGTGGATCGTGTCTTCTCCAGTTCTTCCATACATTTGCTGCCTGTTATTGAACCGTTTCCTTCAGTTCACCATCAAACAAAGGAATCATTATCATAAGATATTAGTTGAATTGTTGCCAAACATTTGACCATCGATGATTTCTGTAACCAGAACAGTCACCAAAAACAACATAAACTTTTCCATCAGTTTTTCTTTAGGACTCTTTTTAATTACAAAACAAGTGATTTACAAGAAACCTGGATGATAAAATTGATCCTGATAAGAGTCATTAGTCCATCATTGTTTATTGTTTATAGGATCCTCATTAGCTCTGTTTAGCAGACAGCTACTCTTCCTGGACTCCTTCATAGGAAAAATCACACAACAATAAAATCATAAAATAATACAAAACATCAAAGCCATGTTAGGCTATCCCAAAAATACATTTTAAATGAAATTAAAAATAGTTCCTGCACCCAGAACCCTGATGCTTTAAACCAATCAGTTAAACATCATTTGTATCTCATTTAACTTTAACATTAATTATTAACTATTCCCGATTGGTTGACTAGTCGCGATTAGTCGACTAGACGCAATTGGTTGACCAGTCGCAATCGGTCGAGTTGTTGCAATTGGTCGACTAGGCGCAATTAGTGAACTAGGCGCTGTTGGTCAACTTGTCACATTCGGTCAACTAGGTGCAATTAGGGACTAGTCCCGATTGGTCGACTATTCGCGATTGGTTGACTATTTGTAATTGGTCGACTAGTCACAATTGGATGACCACTCGTGATCGGCCAAGTTGTTGCAATTGGTTGACTAGGCGCAATTAGTGCACTAGGCACTGTTGGTCAACTTGTCATGATCAGTCAACTAGGTGCAGTTAGTGGACTAGTTTCGATCGGTAGACTAGGCGTGATCGGTCAACTCGTTACGATTGGTCGACTAGTTGCGATCGGTCAACTAGGCGCAATTAATGGACTAGTCCCGATTGGTCGAATAGTCCCGATTGGTCGACTATTCACGATTGGTTGACTAGTCGTAATTAGTCGACTAGACGCAATTGGTTGACCAGTCTCAATTGGTCGAGTTGTTGCAATTGGTCGACTAGGCGCAATTAGTGGACTAGGCGCTGTTGGTCAACTGGTCACATTCGGTCAACTAGGTGCAATTAGGGACTAGTCCCAATTGGTCGACTATTCGTGATTGGTTGACTAGTGCAATTGGGCGAGTAGGCACAATTGGTTGACTAGTCGCGATTGGTCAAATGGTCATGATTTTCTGACTAGTCGAGATTGGTTGAGCTGTGCAATTGGGTGAGTAGGCGCAATTTGTGAACTAGTCGCGATTGGTCAAATAGTCACAATTGGGCGACCAGTTGTGATCGGTCGAGTAGTTGCAATTGGTCGACTAGGCACAATTAGTGCACTAGGCACTGTTGGTCATCTTGTCATGATCGGTCGACTGGGTGCAGTTAGTGGACTAGTTTCGATCGGTAGACTAGTCGTGATTGGTCAACTTGTCACGATCGGTCACCATTAACTTAGTTTTCAAATAGTATTTTTTTCTCCAGATTCACAATGATTACAATTAAGAAATACTACAAAATACAATTCAAAGCTCCATTTTCTATGTCCTCCATCATCTGATAAATGCCACGAGAACATGTTAAAAGGCCCATATCATTGCACCCTTTAAAACACCAGAAACACCAATTTCATCAGAGTCTGTCTTTACGTTATAATCAGATTTGATAGCAGGAAGGGAGATATTGAGGTCTGTTAAACCTCAGGACCACTGTAGACAAATCCATCAGAAACCAGCAGGAGACCTTATCCAGAGGAACAGGACCATCAGGCAGAAGTCTGGCTGATAATCCCCATAGCGTCTCAGTTTTCCAGGAGATTCTTCTCTGAAAGTCTCCATGCAAAAAGGTTACAGCTGAAGCTTTTTATTCCCTGTGTTTATTCAAACCAGCGAGGCGAAGGGTTAGCGGCGCCTTGCCCTCCCGAGATAAGATCTGTCTAGGTTGATGTGGCGTTTGAATAATGCATCAGAGATGATGACCCCCTCCCCTCCATCCCTGACCGAGAGGTGGACAGAAATAACTCTGACGTCAGCCTGAAACCGCCGTGGTTCCAGACGGCACAGAGGGAGAATATCAAGCCTGAAGAGCTTCTCCGGGATCAGCTTCACCTCTCCGTCTCTGTGTGAGGGGGGCGCATCTGTGTCACTCTCCCCGTCTCTCGTCTTTTCACGCCAACGTGACGGGCATCCGAGATCACCGGGGAGGAGAGACGCGCTCGGGGGTGGACCCTATTTATAACCACCAGAAGGGTCTGTTTACGTGAACACAAAGGCAAAAATAGTTCCTTCAGTCGCCATTTAGTTCACGTCAATCTGGATTACCAGATTATTCCTGTTCTTCAGTGAAGAGACTTTATTATTTACGGTCCTGGTCACTGTTGTCTTCATGTTTCCACTGAGTGAAGGTCTTCAGGAACAAATGGAAATGTAATCAATTATCAGCAGGATCATGTCATCGGAGGTCCAAGTAATTAAACAGATGATTGTATTTCATCATAGATGTTTTTCTTCCAAAAGAAAACCCAGCATGTGCTCCAATACTGACATTAGAGGTATCGATCCAATACCAAGTAATTACAGGGCTAGTATCTCCAGTATCAATACTTTTTTAAAAATGTTGCTTCAAAATAATAATTTAAGAAATACAGAATATTTTAAGTGTATGGCAAAGCACAGGACTGAATTGTTCAGCAAATATAAAGGTTAATTAACTAATTACAACAATCTGAACTGAATATGTGTCAAATAAAGAATGTGTTTTAATGATGGCAAAACAATAATAATAAGAAAATAATAGCCAGTGCAAAGTAAAATAAAAAAAAATGCAACAAAAACTTAAAAAAACTATGGCAGTAATAAAATATCAGAGGTACTTGTGAAAAAAATTAAACTACAGCAACACTGATAAATGTAAACACGACAAAACAATCCTGCCATTGGTGCAAATATATGACTCTTTAATGACTCCTCCCTCCACAAAGCAGGTAGGGGAGGAGCAAGGTGTGAGGAGGAGGTGCCCTGTTTACACAGACGGTGTTGCAGATGGGGCAGTTTTCTGCTCAAAATGGGCTTTTTTTGTTTACATGAAGTTAATTCATGCATTACTCTTGAAGAAAAGCTGCTGCGAAAGTATCTTATCACTCGAGTATCGATTCTTCAGCTTCGTATCGATATTTTGGCTTGCTATCAACACTTTGGCTTGGTATTGATTCTTCAGCTTCGTATCGATACTTAGTATCGATACGAAGCTGAAGTATCGGAAGTATCGATACTTCCGCTTAGAGCTGTCAGGCGATTAAAATTCTTAATTGCGATTAATCGCATTGTCCAGAGTTAACTCGCGATTAATCGCAAATTTACATTTGGCCTTTTTTTAAGGAAAAAAAAATGTGTGGTTCGTGGAATTTAGTAGTTCTACATTAATTATGAAAACAAGAATGGCAAAATTAATAGTTTTCATCAGAAATACTTTATTTTGTAACATTGTATTGTAGATAAACTTTCTTAACAATAAAAGGCTGTAACATAAAATGCCTAACAAAAGCCCAAGTGCAAGTGAAGGGCATTTTAAATTTAAAACTTCAATCAACGTTCAGTAAAATAAAATAAAAAACATCAAAAATAAAATTTCCATAACACTTTCATGTTCATTTTTTGTCAGGACCAAATCTTTTCCTCCTCTTCTGAACTGCAGTAATAAATGAAATAGAGATTTATCATTTCCAATGAACTTTTGTTTTTTAAAACATTAAAGACTGAGAAAAGTAGGATACACTGTGGATAGTTTGACAGTCTGTTACTGCCGCCGCGTTCTCTGGCTGCAGCTCGATGCACCGACGTGTCCAGCCTCAGACAGACATATGCCGGCAGACAGACCGCTATGCTGTGGTTGGATCACGCTTAAACCTCCAGAACATTTAAAACGTCCCCCGGTGAGCTTGCTGTTCGGAACGTCGGGGGTGCGCAGCTCTCGGCGCCGGACGCGAGCCGGTACCACCAGACTTGGTACTGGACGCGAACCGGAACCGGGTTAGGGTGCAGGAGCTCTCCAGGTCCTAGCGCCAGTCGGTTTTAGCTCGCAGCTCGGTGGTTGGAGACCCGCCCGTGATCTAGTGTGAGAGCAGCCGGTGAGTTGGAGGGCGGGACGCCCGCGCGCGCGGCATGGAAAGGCACGTATGAGAAAGTCCGCGATTAATGCGTCAAAAAAATTGTCGGCGTCAAGCACACGTCAGATTAATGCGTTTTTAACGCGACAAATCTGACAGCCCTACTTCCGATACTTCGGCTTGGTATCGATACTTTGGCTTGGTATAGATTCTTCGGCTTGCCATCGGTATTTCGGCTTGCTATTGATACTTCGGTTTGGTATCGATACTTCGGCTTGGTATCGATATTTCAGCTTGGTATCGATACTTCGGCTTGGTATCGATACTTCGGCTTGGTATCGATATTTCGGCTTGGTATCGATACTTTGGCTTGGTATTGATACCATTTACCATATTGGTAAACAGCACCTTTGTTTATCCGATTTTCACAAAATTTGACACTTCTTTCCAGCTTCAGTCTGTATAATAAAATTCCACAAGTAATATAACATATAATATGAACATTTTAGGAATGTGGGCGTGGTTAACAAATAACCTATGTTGCTAAGGAAAGCCAAAAGTTTACTTTTGCCGATTCTTCTGAAACTGACGTCGATCTGTTCGGTATGCCCAGGCGACCGAAACATAAAATGGTTGCTATGGGGATAAACTAACAGAAAAGCCGCCATTTTAAAAAAGTGTGTCACATACAGCTTAGACCAGCCTTACAAAAAGAGATGGAGTGGGAGTCAGGGGTGCGTAGAGTCATGCAGCGAGGGCGGGTAGCGCTTGAGGGCCATAAAACGCCGCTCGCTGCTTTAACTCTTGTTTGTTCATTTTGGGTAGCAGCAACTAAAAACGGCAATGAAATTAAAAAGTTACAAATAAAAGAAAACAAACTAAAGACAAGACATAGAATAAATATTGACATTTTACCACTTATTCTTTTCTAGTCTATTAAAAAACAGCAGCCAGATGTGACCCTGTGGGTTCTCCAGCGTTCAGACTTTTAAACCATTAAGTCACATTTCAAAATTCTGCCTGAACTTTACCTTAACTGACCTTCACAAAACTGTTTTATACACACAACATGCTGCATGTGAGTTCAAGCTTTCACAGAAACTGTTGAAGGAGAAGTGAAGACAGTGCAGCCTGCAAACATGCAACAGAGCAAGCACTGCGTCGAACTGCGGCGCCGACGCGTCCTTGGCATGTTCAACCAAACAAAGAGACGGACTGAAGCTGAAATGGAAAGTTAGCGCTGCTCCCACGTAAAGCAGGAGTTTGTTTGATGAGCTTCGGCGTTCACAGATCATCAGGGGAGAAGCTGATCCGTGAGTTCGCCTCCAGCGGCGCTGACCACCGGAGCTGACCTTTAGACGGCTCTCTCTGAGCGCCGCTGCCAGGATTTTTAACAAGAACAAAACACTTTGGCTTTTATGTTCAGAAAAATACAGGAGCGACTTCAGCTGATGGTTTTCAACTTGTCCACAAGTCTAGAACAACTTGAAATGCTTCTGAGCTCCTCGTTAAACACCAACCCAGAGGAGCGTTGTGGATCTGACGCCTCCATTTTACATAAACACACGTTTGGCTTTTATTTACAGAAGAAATGTCATTTTTCTAAGATGAAAGCTCACAGTACTGCAGAGTAATCGCACTAAAACACGTCTTTGTTTTTGGTCTCAATTTAAGGTAATTGAATTTAAACTTTAAATCTCAGCGTTTTATTATTTCTTTGAGCAGGAGCTGAAATATTTGACATTTACTGCACAGATGGAAGTGAAATGTGAAATCCCATAATCCTTCATGGGTTATAGGAGTATTATAAGACCGCCATGAAACCACAAAATCAGAAAAATAAACACAAATATGAGAATAAAGTTATTAAATTATGAGAAAAGTCAAAATTTTACAATAAAGTCTTCTATCTTTTTTATATAAACATTCAAAATATTTATATATAACATTTATGCTAAAGAAAGTCGTAGTTTTACCAGGAAAAAAATCATAATATTTTTAAATAAAATGTTGCATTAGAAAATAAAAAAGCTAAATAAATAGAGAGAAAAAATAATGATAAATGATAATAAAGAAAAAAAATACAATAGAATTTAACTTTTGTTTTATATATATTTTACATTATATAATAGAATATAACTTGTTAAATATTTAGACTTTTCAGTGAAATTGGACGGACTTCAAATTGTTTAAGAATCTTCTTAAATCTGCTCTTTTATTTTGTAAACATACAACTTTATTTTTCCGAAGTCAGAACTTTTTCCTCGTAAAATTACAACTTTTTAAATCACAAATTTGCTATTTACTCTAAAAAAGTAGACTTTTTCCAAATAACTGTGCAACTTTATCCCTATATAGAATGTATTTATAGATATGGGTACAAACACTCCATCATAATCATGAAATAAACCTATGGAACTTTATTTTGGGTTCGTTTGTTCTGCAGTTCAGAAAAGTTTTCATCTGAACTTTTAGTTTTTAAGGAGCAGACAGAGATGACGCTCACAGATCCAGTTAATGTCTCAGCGTTCATCACAGAATGTTCTTCCTCCTGTCAGACTTCATACTATTTGAATTTCAGCAGAAAAGCTCAGGTTTCCACCTCTTTTTTTATTATTCTTTTACACTTTCCTTAAATAATTTCTTTTTTTGTTTGTTCTGTGGGTTGTATGAAGGATTTTAGCAAAAAAAAAACCTTAAAGCGAATCACCTATAAAGTCCTCCTAAAGCTCAATTTGTTAAATAATTTTTAATGTAAATTTCTTCTAGTCAGAAACATTGATATATAGTTACATTACTAGGACATTTTGGTTAGAATATCTGGCCTCTCAGCTCGCCGTTTTCTGTTTTTTAACATTCAGTAGCGTGGATATCGGCTGAAAATCAAAGGTGTTCAGATAGAAGGAAAGCTCCGGTTCACATCTGAAAAGCTGTGAAATGGAGATCCGCAGGAGGCGATCGCTGCAGGTGAGGCTGCTTGACCTTTACGCTCAAAGGGAGCCCATCATTTTCAGGTGAATTCCAGAAACAAATAATCTGTCCTGCTGTTATGCAAAGAGCCTGAGCGTGTGTGGATTCACCAGCTTCTTGGTTTTTGGTGTTTTAGATGGAATTGTGAAATTCAGAAGATGAAAGGAAATTTAAAGAAAATTTAATTTTACCCTAAAATAACTTAAATAACGGTTAAACAGAGAAATCGCAGCGACGCCGGGAACAGAAATGTATCTTTCATGAAATGAATGAGGTGTTGGAGTGAGAGCTGGTGTGGCAGAGGGGACATGAGGGAGTCTGAGGCCCGTCCTGGAGTTAGCTCGGTCCCATCTTCTGGAGTCCAGGTCCGGTCCGAGCTTTCAACCTCCAGAGAGGACAGAGAGACGCTGGTCAGCTGCAAATACTGACATGAACGTGGTCAAGGTGGCGCATGAGCTGATGTTAAATCTCAGTGGACCACATCCGCATGTAAAACTGTGTTTAATGTATTTAAGAATTCCTCTGCAAAGGAAACAATTATCTTATTTATTTTTTATTATTTTTTTATTTATTTTTTGTTATTAGTTTTTTTAAGAAATGTAATTATTTTTTTATATTGTTTATTTTTATGTATTTATTTACTTAACTATATTTTATTTTAATTTTAGAGCATTTAATTTTATTTAATTAATTTATTTTATATTTATGTATTCAAAGCAACAAATTAAATTATTTTATCTACAGTTTATATTCCATAAAAACTGATTAGGCCAAAAACTGTAATGTAACCCATATAAAAATATATTTACAAAAAATTAAAAATAAAATGATAAAACCAAAACCTTTTTTCTTTAGATTTGAAACTTCCGAATTGTTTTAGATACAAAACAAAAACATATCTTATTGACATTATTTGCTTCTTTAAATTCAGGAGCAAAAAGAGAAACTGGACATGCATGAAAATATGACTGTAAATATAAAAGAAGCTACATCTCTGCTGTAGTTTGCTTGAAAATTAATAAAGTTTGACTTTCTGTCAAGTAATTTTTCATCAGTTAAAACTGAAAAGTTGCATTACCTGCAATAATGCTAGTGTAAATGCTGTTTGCTGAAAATGGTAGCGCAATTTACTTTAATTTCTGAAGAGACTTGTTGAAAATGCAAAAGTTATTTGAAAATGTTAATTTGCTAAAAGACTGGAAATTCCCTAAATGAACTATGAAAGAGCGCTGAAGCTGATCTGCATTTCTGAAAAAATTGCTATAAAAATTGATTAAAAATCCACAATGCATGTCAATTTTGCAAAATTATTTAGTGTGTTGCTTAAATATGAGATAAACTCCAAATTAGCTTAAAAAAAATCAGTAGTGGCCAAATTAGCCCCTAAAAAAGCTAGCTTGGTTAAATACTAGCTAAACTCCAAAATTGCCTAAAATACCTCAGTAAACTGAATTAGCCAAAAACGTTAGCATGTTGCTAAAATAGAAACTAATCAGTGAATTAGCTTAAAAACGTCAGTAGACAACAAATTAGCCCAAAACGTTAGCATGTGGCTAAACAAATTAGCCAAACTCTAAAACTGCCAAAAATACTCGGTAAACAAAATTAGACAAAAGAGTTAGCTAGCACATTTCTTAAATAGCTAAATACCAAGATGCTGAAATCGCTGAAAGTGTGATTGAGTTTTTACGTGCTGAAAAACGTACAGAAAGGAGCAGAATCACTATGGTGTGATTGCTTACTAAGCATTCACACAATAAAAAAAGTATCGTTCTAAACAAATCCTAAAAATATTTGATGGTTTGGAAACATGTTGAAAGAGAAGTGACTGAATTATTTTAGCACACAAAGGTTTAACTTTTATTTTTTTAGGCTGAGCAAATGTTTGTTTAATGAGGACTTGAACCAGATTTAAGATTGATTGTTTTATCAATTAGTCAATCAATCTTCCGGAACGAAACATCCTTTATTCTCATTGAAGTGCTGAACTTTTGAGTTTGACTCAACCCGTTTTCTCGCCTTCAGAACCCCAAAACCAAACATGTTTTTGATGTTAGGCTGAGCGCAGACAGGAAGTCACTGGAACGTCACAGGAAGTCACTGGAACGTCGCAGGAAGTCACTGGAACGTCGCAGAAAGTCACTGGAACGTTGCAGGAAGTCACTGGAACGTCACAGGAAGTCACTGGAACGTTGCAGGAAGTCACTGGAACGTCGCAGGAAGTCACTGGAACGTTGCAGGAAGTCACTGGAACGTCGCAGGAAGTCACTGGAACGTCGCAGGAAGTCACTGGATCGTCACAGGAAGTCACTGTAACGTCACGGGAAGTCACTGTAACGTCGCAGGAAGTCACTGGAACGTTGCAGGAAGTCGCTGGAACGTCGCAGGAAGTCACTGGAACGTCGCAGGAAGTCACTGGATCGTCGCAGGAAGTCACTGGAACGTCGCAGGAAGTCACTGGAACGTCACAGGAAGTCACTGGAACGTCGCAGGAAGTCACTGGAACGTCACAGGAAGTCACTGGATCGTCGCAGGAAGTCACTGGAACGTCGCAGGAAGTCACTGGATCGTCGCAGGAAGTCACTGGATCGTCACAGGAAGTCGCTGGAACGTCACAGGAAGTCGCTGGATCGTCACAGGAAGTTGCTGAATCCACTCTAGCATCTGCCACCCTGTCTGACATCCCAACAGTTTTTCTACAATCATGAAGCTTTATAGTTGAAAACTGAAAGTGTTGGTTTTTATTTAGATTTTCAAAAAAGCAGAAATAGTTTTATTTTTTAAAGAAATGGAGATTATTTCCACTTCTCTTCTCTGCCTGAGAAATGCAGGACACATCCACAGCAAAAACCCAAAGCAAGTAAATCAATTAAAATCCCATTAAAGCCGGCGCCATTATTGAGGTCATTACCGAGGGGGTTATCCGCCTGATGGTGATGGTGGATCAAACGGGATCTAATTAATTCATTTATTCATTAAGACGCTCCTCATGCAGGCGGCGTCATGGAAATGGAGTGAGTCAGACATCAAGTGGAACTCTCAGTGGCAACAACAAACCTTGACAAGAGACGGGAAATGGGAACCTGGAACATCAAAGGGACGCGGCGGCGGCGGCGGTGTGGGCCATTGGCTGATCTTCACAGGAGACTCCAGCACACTGATGGTTTCCAGCAGAACACGCCGCGGCCGCGTTCTTTGCTGAAGGCGGGAAAGAGCCGGACCGGAGAGGAGGAAGCAGCTCCGTCTGGGCTTCATCTCCCACCAGTGGAGATGTGATTAGGGAGCAGCAGACAACCACGGTATCGATTCTTTCTCGGATGGCTCGGGGACCAGAGGCCAGGAAAATGTCAGACGCATGTTATGTTGCTTCCTCGTTCTGGAGATGGGGGGTGAGGGGGTGAAGGTGAAGCCAGGAATTGATGGTAAAAGAGATGAGCCGAAGATATGAATTTAAAATTCCCCTTTTTTCTCCTCACGACCCAGAAATCAAGGATGAAATCCTGCCGGGTCGGGTGTTTAGATGATTTTCCCGTCTGAAACACTTCTATTGTGGAAAGTCAGCAAAGTCAGGCAGGTGTTTGAGTGCAGCTGCCAGGTCACAGGTGAGGAGAGTGAGGTGATTACATGTGACGGACACGCCGGCACGCCGTCCCAAAGGAAACCTCCTCATTGCCGGCTGCAGACCTTCACGGTCCAGAAAAGATTTATAAAAACACTCAGCTCTGAAGCTTCAGGAGCTAAAGTGAACGTTTTTTTAGTGTGTAGTTAAGATTCTCAGAAAAACAATAAAATATAAATGAGAATAAAGCAGAACTTTGATCGTGTTGCTGACCTCTAATGTCAGAATCCTCAGACCGAGTTCTTCAGGTTTTTTTTGTCAGAATGTTCCTGAACTTCACAGATCTGCTCTCATCTCATCAACCTCACCTGAACTGGATATGCTGCTTCTGATTCTAGACCAGGGGTTCCCAAACTACGGCCCGCGGGCCGGTTCCGCCCCGGATCCACATTTGGCCCAACCTGTTTTGACTAAATTAGACATGTTTCTAGTTTTTTAGGCTAATTTGTAGTTTAGCCAATATTTTAGCTTTGTGCTAAGCTGTTTTAGCTAATTTAGGCTTTTTTTCACCTTAGGCTAAATTGGAATTCAGATAATTTTTAGCTTTATGCTAGCTGTATTGGCTAAATTAGACATGTTTCCAGTTTTTTAGGCTAATTTGGAATTCCTCTAATATTTTAGCTTTATGCTAGCTGCTTGAGTTGAATTAGACATTTTTCCAGTTTTCTAGGCTAATTTGGAATTAAGCTAATATTCAGCTACATGCTAGATGTTTTAGCTAATTTAGGCTTTTTTCAGTTTTTAGGCTAAATTGGAATTCAGCTAATATTTTAGCTTTATGCTAGCTGTTTTGGCTAAATTAGACATGTTTCCAGTTTTTTAGGCTAATTTGTTGTTTAGCTAATATTTTAGCTTTATGCTAGCTGTTTTAGCTAATTTAGGCTTTTTTTCAGTTTTTTAGGCTAATTTGGTGTTTAGCTAATATTTTAACATTATGCTAGTTGTTTTGGCTAAATTAGACATGTTTCCAGTTTTTTAGGCTTATTTGGCGTTAAGCTAATATTAAGCTACATGCTAACTGTTTTAGCTAATTCAGGCTTTTTTCAGTTTTTTTAGGCTAATTTGTTGTTTAGCTAATATTTTAGCTTTATGCTAGCTTTTTTAGCTAATTTAAGCTTTTTTTGTTTTTTTTAGGCTAAATTGGAGTTCAGCTAATATTTTAGCTTTATGCTAGCTGTTTTTACTAAATTAGACATTTTTCAGTTTTTTAGGCTAAATTCGAATTTGGCTAATATTTTAGCTTTATGCTAGCTGTTTTTTTCTAAATTGGACATGTTTCCAGTTTTTTAGTCTAATATGGCGTTTAGGTAATATTAAGCTACTTGCTAGCTGTTTTAGCTAATTTAGGCTTTTCAGTTTTCTTAGGATATTGTGCGCTTTAGTTAATTTTAGCTTTATGCTAGCTATTTTTGCAACATTAGAAATTTTTCCAGTTTTTTTAGGCTAATTTGGCATTTAGCTCATGTTCAGCTACAGGCTAGTTATTTTAGGCACTAAAGTTTTAATAATAAATATTCTCCATTTGATTTTTTTTTTTTTGGAAGATTGTCTCATAACAATACCTGGAGTTAAACGGGAAGTGGCTCAACATTCAGTGTAGATGATGAAGATTCTCTGTTTGGCAGTCAATGCAGGAAAGATGTGATTTTTGGAGTAAAAATGTTGATGTTTTCATCAATTAGGAAGTTTTATTGAAAAAAAAAATCATTTTGATTTCAATTTAAAAGCATCAAAATGGCTCCATGTGTTTGGCAGCGTTTGACCTACTTTTGAGATTTCAGGAAAGTCATTCATCCTGTTGGACAAACATATTCAATTAAATTTTGGTCATATAGCCCAATATTACGAATCAGTTTGAGAACATATTAATGAGTCATTATCTTGTTTTACTTTTTTTATCTTGAAATTAAAGCCTCATTCTGGATTTTATCGCTGGATTTTTTTTTCCTAAAATAAAGCTGAACTAATTTTCTTGGAGGACTTTTATTTTGAAAGCTCAATTTTATTTAACATGGCCTTTAGACTGAAAAAAGCTGATTAAAAGCTGATTATTGTCTACTTAAGTGTAAATAAATAGAACAATTTCTTAAGAAATGTATCATAAAACAGGCATTTTAATACAAAAGTGAGTAAAAATGTACATGAATAAGTTTAGGGTTAAATGTTTTAACTTACTTTGTTTCTCTTTTTCTTTTTTACAAACCTGTAACTCTCAGTCATTCAAATGCGAACAGAAAATTTTGAAGCTCCTGTATATATTCATAAATATAGGACGGTTATAATCCAGATTGTAGGATTCAAATATTAACTTTATTTTGAAATAATAGCCTGAAAAACAGAACTGCAGCTGAAAATGTCAAAAAATAAAAATAAAATCTTGTATAAAACTTGAGAAGAAACCAGACTTTTTGCATATATATATATATATATTGTTTAACATGTGTTGATTTGCTATAAAATGCTTTACATAAGAATTTGCTAAATAATATTAATTATTAGATTAAAAAAAACTTCCCTTTAAACTCAAATTGGGATTGAAATTAATTTAAAAATTGACTTTAATTTTTCAAATCCAGCAGAAAAAAATATATTTATTTTTAGGTTTTATAACAGTTGACTCAATTATGTTTTTATTTTAATAACTATAATATTAACCAAAAGATTACACGGCATATCCTGTATTATTATCTGAGCACCACTGTCATAACTTCTGCATTAATAACAGCTTTTATAAATTTAAAAATATATTCCAACAACTGACTAACATTCTTTATCCATCGAACTTCAAGATGTTAAAATATATATTCAAGATTCATGCAAACATGTAGAAAAATAATCAATGAAAGGACAAAATCATGAAAAAACAGAATGAATAAGTAATAATTGTCACAATAATAATTAATTATGATACATAAATGCATTTCTTTTAGCTGTGCTTGTTCTAAAAATAAAATCCCATCATTATGGAGTGTTGACTTAATCAGGTTTTAATGTGATGAGCCTGATTAACTCCAATCAGTTGTGATTGTGGCGACAGATAAGGTAATGTCAGAACCGAGAGCCTGTAGGATCCTGCAGCTAAAACACTTTTCTGTTATTGCTTTCCGATACTCTTTTACGACGTGATTTAAGGCGGAATGATTACAGCTGTAAATTATTTGATGCAGGTTTTTTGACGTTTTGCTGCTCAGGATGCAAAAATCTGCAGCTGATCGGTGCAATAGCTGCAAGCCTTGCGGCCGCAAGGCTTGCAGCTATTGCACCGATCAGCTGCAGACTTTGGAAATCGTGCGGAGCAGCAAGATAAGGTTTAAGAAAGCCACGTCTGTGTTTACAGTGCAGCTCCATTTGAGATGGTTTTCATAATCACACCAGCCGAGCACCACTGAAGTCAGTCTCCCATGCTAAAGCCTGGATCAGGGTTTCGTTTGTGTTTGTGTCTAATCAGGAACGGTTTGTCCAAGTCTAAGCTGTGGTTGTTAGCCTCATTAATCTGTTGAAAAGAGCATGAAGTGAGTAATCCTGCCTGCAACACAGGATTTATACACTCATTCTCTGCTGACCCGTTTCAACCCAGCGAAGAAAAAGCAAAATTCCTTTATGATCTCTGAAACACATTCCCTCAGCAGAGCTCTCTTACCAGCACAGAAAGTTCTTTTTCCATGTTAAAGTTTTATTCATCAACCTGTGACCAACGAGTGAACCTGATGACCTCTGTGGGTCTTAAAGTCGAAGGATCCACTGCACACACAAT
Source organism: Oryzias melastigma (assembly GCF_002922805.2). Taxonomy (NCBI): domain Eukaryota; kingdom Metazoa; phylum Chordata; class Actinopteri; order Beloniformes; family Adrianichthyidae; genus Oryzias; species Oryzias melastigma. The sequence goes on along the minus strand of NC_050517.1, from coordinate 33,517,260 downwards.
ATTATTATTTATTCAAAAGATTGCTGGCAGGAAAGCTGTCAGTCTCTGCAGGAATGGACGTCCCCGGCACTTCAACTGAAGGTCAGAGAAGCTACTGTAGGAGTGCAGCCACACATCCCTCAATCTACGAGTCTGTTGGTACATCTGTGTTTGTTTTCATAACTAAGAAAAAGGAAGATTTGTTTTTTTTTCTTTAATTCTGACACAGTCTTCACCACTGAACTCTGTGCCTCTGTGACCTAGGCGGCCGCCAAGGTTGCCATCTGCTGGAGGGGGCACCAA
>NC_050517.1:33501919-33515653 GCF_002922805.2 Oryzias melastigma | reverse complement strand
GAGGAGGAGGAGTGGGGGAGGGAGGGGTGTGTTTGCTACGACAGCTCAGAAAAAGCAATAGACCTTTGCTGTTATGGCCTAAGCGAAAAAGGAGCTTCGTCAAATAGCACTCTGTCATGGTGTCGCAACCCGTGAGGCGGGAGACGAGGGAGCGGCGCCGTGGCAACACGGAAATCAATGCGTCTTCGCTCCCATCTGCTTGAATTTTAACACCTTTGCTTTATCTAGAAACCTCGGAAATCTAAGAATAATGTTCTTATTAAAGTAACTTAAAAAATAACGTTTTTCTGTTGTTTTAGGTCAGGGGTCAGCACCTTTCACAGTAAAAGAACCATTTGGGCTCAGTCACAAAAAGGGATAAAAAGAGGATGAATGATGCAGAGGCATGATTAAATACTCCAGAAGACGTGGTATTTATTGGTGTCACTTTAGAAATGCGTCACAGGCAAGAAAACCTCGAGAATTCCATGAGTCAGAGAGAGTTATAGTTATAGAGTCCAAAAATATTTTATCATCAAAGATTTCTGATCTGCAAAGTGTGAAAAAAGTGTGATGGGTTCTTCTTTACAATGACCAATGAAGATGCTCAAAAATAAGACTATCACGACATAAAAACTAAGGAAATGAGCTAATATCTCAGCTACATGCTAGCTGTTTTGGCTAATTTAGGCTTTTTTTTTCGTTTTAGGCTAATTTGGCATTAGCTAATATTTTAGCTGGCTATCAGCTTCAGCATCTTCAGCTATCAGCTTCAGCATCTTCAGCTATCAGAATTAGCATCTTTAGCACCCACATTCAGTAAACATCAGTCACACTAGCATTATCACAGCTAATGCTATATATCTCGTTCATAATTATGTTAAAAAGTTACGGTTTTAAAGTTTTAAAATTGTAGTTTTAGGGTGTTCAATAAATGTTTTTCCTGTTCGGTCCGCGACCTAAAGTGTGTTTTGGATTTTGGCCTCTTGTACGATTGAGTTTGACACCCCTGATTTAGACAGAAAGGAAAAATCAGCCCTAAGAATTCTTCTGTGATGTCACTTCCTGTTTCCTGTAACTGACAGACATACACGATGTGTTGAATGTTCTGGTGTGAAAGTTTCTAGGGAGAAGTCTGAATGGTGAACGGTTCTGTTTAAGATCAAGCGTGCTCGCTTATCAAACTAAATGGACTACTGTGTTGTGGTGAAATGTGATTCATTTGTGTGAGAAGTGTAGAACTATAGAAGTGAAAATGGACGGAGAGATGAGAGAAGGAAAAAAACATTTTTCTGGTGTTCATCACAGAAACACAAAAGAAAATGAAAATGTAGAAAAAGACTTTATTTCAAGACCCATTCTGAGGGAAATGGTGACTTCTTTTTCTATTTATATGTTCTTGAAGCGTTTATTTTACAACGGAGGTCACATGTATAAATCTAAAAGGGCATTAAGTAAATAAATAAATATATAAAACTACATTAAAAATAGTTAAGTCAATGACTACAAATCTATCTAGAAAAAAATAAAAACTACTAATCCAAGAGATATGGGGTTCATTTTGCTTTTGTTGATGTTTGGAAGTGTACATTTTTGTTCTTTCTTTCCCATTCTTCTCTTATTTTATCCTAATATATATATATATATATATATATATATAGATAGATATAGAAAATTAAAGGTAAAATTTCCTTTTTAGCTATTTATTTGTTCAAATTGCTGTGAATCAGAATTACCCAAAAAATTGAAAAAGATGATGTTTGTGATGTAGAAAATTCAACATAAATAAATAAATTTCCTTTTATTAAATAAAAATGAAATTATACAATGAAAATTAAACTTATAATTGCCTTTTTGACTATTTATTTATTCAAATTTCTGTGAATCAGAAGCAAAGGAAAAAAATGTCTGAAAAAGATCATGTTTGTGTCGTAGAAAATACACTTGTTAAAATACTCCCTGTTCTAAGCTCTGAGCAATGATGAGCAAAGAGGGGGCGGGGTTGCTCTACACCAAAGTCCCGCCCACAACTCAAAGGTGAATTTCTAATGAACTCCTGCCGCTCTGCAGAAACTATGCCCTCGAAAACAATACAGTTTTTAAAAAACATTTTGTCTAAAAAGTTTATTATCATGACTAAAAAATGTGGAGACAAATCAGAAGATGATTGGGGCGGAGCTTCCACATGGAGACATCATTTTTACTTCTATATCCTGCAGAAAGACACTTTTCCCTAACTGTATTCAAAGGAGTCAGAAAATAGCAATCTGTCCACACCTCCACTCCGTTTGTCACCTTTAACACATTTGTGGCTCCAGCTGTTGAGATGGTTAAATATGGAGAAAGGCGCCTCCTCCTGTTGCATCGCCACTTCCTGGTCCAGGGAAGATGATTCTCCCTGAACTTCCAACAAAAACGTAAAAAAATAAACCTATTTTTTTTTTAACCAGACGTGTTTTTTTATATATTATATATAATCAAATGTCTGAAACAATCATTATTTTAAATATTATCTTCTGCTGTAAATTCCAGTTTGTCCTCAGGAAATCCAGGATAATAATCCACGTTTCCCGCCCGTCAGACGTGACTGAATTCCATTCAAATGTCAGATTAAATATGCAGGCGCTCTATATTTGTCATCGTGTTTATTTGTGGTTGAAGTCGGTGACGACGAGGACGGCTAAAAGCGCATTTAGGGGCCGTTGATTCCAGGAGAAATGTCAGAGCAGGTTTGCGTCAGGCTCTTCGCTGTGTTCCAGGCTGGAAACAAAGCGCAGGAGCCAAACTGTGTTTCCAAAGTGCATTGATTTTTCCTCCAGCCTTGTTCAGCCTCCTTTGACATTTCACAGATGCAGTACAGCCCAGAGCCAATAATCCGGGTGATGAAAGCCAGAGCAGCCCTGCGACCCCTGAACCTCGTTTGATGCGTGTCTCAGCCTATTATTAGCAGCCGCTGCAGCGTTCTGATAACTCCATCTGTGGCCCGATCGTAGATCTCTGAATCTCCGACTGTGACATTACGGCTCTCTCTTCGACGCCGATTTCCCTGTTTTTCCCTGAAGTGCCCCTTTGGCTTCGTCATGCTCTGCTCCTGTGGACGACAGAAAAGTCACGTCATCCTCAGGATCCCACACCGCTGACCCCCCAGCTTTGATGGAGACTATGAGAAACTGATATGGAGACACCATTCGCTTCCAGGTGCACCAAAGCAGCCTTTGAATGAAGCAGCTTTTGTTAAACAGCTAAAAAAAAGTGATTTTTCTCTCCAAAGTAACGTGGTTTCTCTGCAGTCGAACATTTGTTTCATCCTTTGAGGTTTTCCTGAAACAAAACACAATGAGAGCATAAAATCAGGAAGACTGTTTATGCGTTTCAGTGAAATCTATCGACTTTTCGAAAGATTGGAATAAAAGAAATCATCAAAATCTGAAGAGGGAACACAATTGGTGTCTCAGACAGTTACTGAACTGCTCTAAATGGACTCAAAAAGCTGCAAAAAATCATGAAGGATTTAAAGACCTTTTATAAAACTGGAAAAACTGGTAAAATTTGATTTTTTTTTCCCCCCAGTTTTTATTTTTTTTTATAAAGATTATTTAGATTTTAGCTCATATCTGAGTATTAGTCTAGCTGGTTTGGCTAATTTAGACAATTTTCTCGTTTTTTCAGCTAATTTGGAGTTTGGCTAATATTTTAGTATTATGCTAGCTGTTTTGACTAACTTAGACATTTTTCTCGTTTTATCGGATAGTTTGGAGTTTAGCTAATGTCTAACAATATGCTAGGTGTTTTAGCAATTTCTATATCCGTTCTTTTAGGAAAATTAAGCTTATATTTTAACAATAAGCTAGCTATTTAGTCGAAGGATAATTTGGAGTTTAGATAATATTTTAGTCTTATACTAGCTGTTTTGACTAATTTAGCTATTTTTTCCAGTTTTTTAGGCTAATTTGGAGTTTAGCTAATATTCTAACAATAGCTGTTTAGTAAAATTTTTGTTGTTTTTGGTAAGATTTAGAGTTTATCTCAGATTTAAGTATTATGCTAGCTGTTTTGACTAACTTAGACATTTTTCTCGTTTTATCGGATAGTTTGGAGTTTAGCTAATGTTTAACAATATGCTAGGTGTTTTAGCAATTTCTATATCAGTTATTTTAGGCAAATTAAGCTTATATTTTAACAACAAGCTAGCTATTTAGTCGAAGGATAATTTGGAGTTTAGCTAATATTTTAGTATTATGCTAGCTGTTTTGGCTAATTTGGACATTTTTTATAGTTTTTGAGGCCAAGTTAGAGTTTAGCTAACATTTTTGCATTATGCTAACTATTTTGGCTGATTTAGCAATTTTTCCTGTTTTTTAGGCTAATTTGGAGTTTAGCTAATATTCTAACAATATGCTAGCTGTTTTGGCAACATTTTTGTTGTTTTTAGGAAGATTTAGAGTTTATCTGAAATTTAAGTATTATGCTAGCTGTTTTGGCTAATTTAGACAATTTTCTTGTTTTATAGGATAGTTTTGAGTTTAGCTAATATTTAACAATATGCTAGGTGTTTTGGCATTTTATATATCAGTTCTTTTAGGCTAATTTAAAGTTAAGCTTATATTTTAACAAAACACTAGCTGTTAAGTTGAATGATAATTTGGAGTTTAGCTAATATTTTAGTATTATGCTAGCTGTTTTGACTAATTTAGACATTTTTTAAATAGTTTTTGAGGCCAAGTTGGAGTTTAGCTCATATTTTTGCATTATGGCCCTTTAGCAATTTTTCCAGTTTTTCCAGTTTTTTAGGCTAATTTAGAGTTTGGCTAATATTTTAGTAAGCTTAAGCATTTTGAATTAACAGCTTCAGCATTTTTAGTTTGCCATCAGTTTCAGCATTTTCAGCTATGAGCTTCAGCATTTTTAGTTATCAGTTTCAGCAGTTTCAGCAGCCACATTTACCTTACAACATTCACAATTGCATTATCACAGGGAATGTCATATATCTAATTAAGTATATCTTCTGTACGTCTTTTTTATGGGTTGACATTTACACATAGTCTGTTTAAAACCCTATTCTATTTTTAAGGGCCAATAATGAGCTCATGCTTTTACAACCTGGAGGCTGGATGTAGAGGCAAACCTGGAAACACGACATGAAAGAAAAACATCCAAATCTTAGATGAATGTTCTGGAATGGGATCCTAAAAGTGTGCAGGTGAAGCGTGCACGCTTAAGTCTGATCCTCACCGATGCCTGTCTGAACACACATTTGTTCTCTATATATAAACTGCAGAGATCCTGACATTCCAGAAGAAGAGGTGCTAGAGAGTGTAATTATCATCTTCATTGATAAGTTATGTACATGAAGCCGTGTGTGTAAAAGCTGAAATGTCTTCTTTTTTAGCTCGTCTTTTTTTTTTACACTAAAGTTTGCAGAAAATGTTAATGCATAATTATTTTTTTTACGTAAACTATTACTAACTGATCAACTTAAATGATTTTACAGATAATCATTCTGCAGCAGCGACCACTCCACAAATGCTTTGAGTCGATGCTTCGGAGATGAAAGAAGCTGAAGCTTTCACGGCTAATTTTTAACTGCCTGCACACAGTTTGCATTTGCACTTAGCGGTGAGGCTGTCAGTCCGGATTTAGACCACCACGCTCATCCACAGGCCCCCTGCAGATGCTGCTCTGGTGGCTGCACGCTCACACATGCAGAAATCGGGCCTGACGAGCTCAGAAATGAGGGCTGAATATTTAGAGTTTTTGTTTGAGGTCGACGTGGAAGTGGAGAACACAAACACTCGCTGTGATGCACGAGCTTTCATTAGCACTGTTTTACAGCCAAGAATTTATCCATAAAATTAAAAACCTGATGTTCTAGTTCAAGATTATGAATTAACATTTGCAAAAAAGTATTTTTTGCCAATTTGAGTTTATGTAAAAATCTGCAAACTGAAGGAAATCAAAGTTTAAGATTAAAAAATTCGGAAAAAATGAGAATTATTTTTAGAAGTCACAAGCATTCTGTTTTAAATATGAGAAACTTAGTTTTTATTATTGTTTTTTTATTTAATTGTGAGCATTCAATATTGATTTTTCTGCTCCTTTCCGTACGTTTTTCATAAAAACTCAATCACCATTTCAGCAATTTTGGTATCTAAATGTTTAGCTTGTTCAGGACATTAATGGTTTTCATAAACTGTATAGTTTTTCAAATATTGAACAAAAATGCCCCTTAAGAAAAAAATAAGTCTTCAAATTTCACAAATTTTAATTAGATTAGCAACAAGCTTTTAAACTTATTCATGGACTATGTTTTCATCCTTAATAATTATCTCTTTTCAAAGAAATTTTAACCCTAATGTTGCTAATATTTTAGCAACATGCTAACGTTTTTGGCTAATTTAGTTTACTGAGGAATTTTAGGCTATTTTGGAGCTTAGCTAATATTTTAGCAACATACTAACGTTTTTGGCTAAATTGTTATCCACAGGGGCTTTAAGGCTGAATAAGAGTTTAGCTGCTGTTTTAGCAACATGCTAACTTGTTTTTGACTAATTTAGTTTACTGAGGAATTTTAGGCTATTTTGGAGCTCAGTTAATATTTTAGCAACATGCTAACGTTTTTAGCTAATTTGTCATTGTTTTTTAGACTAATTTATGGTTTAGCTTCTTTTTTTAGCAACAGGCTAACGTTTTTGACTTGTTCAGTTTACTGTGGAGTTTTAGGATGCTTTGGAGTTTAGCTAATATTTAAGGAATGTGCTAGCTTTTTTTTTGGCTAATATTGAATCAATACATTTATTTGCTGAATTGTCATGTATAAGGGCTTAATAAGTAATTTTACTGCATTTCTTTTCAGAAATTTGGGTCAACTTCAGAGCTCTTTCATACTTCTTTAACAAAATTTCCAGTCTTTAAGCAAATTTAACATTTTGTAAATAGCTTTTTCATTTTCAGCAAAAAGCTTGAGCATCTTCAGGGACTACTTTCAGCAAAAATGTTATTTTATTATTTTTATTTTTAATTTTTACTTTTTTTTGCTTTTTTTTAATAAAAATAAATCAATATACGAAATTTCCGAATGTATCTGTGGATTATGTTCCTTTAATGCATTTCTTTCTCCTGGTTTCTAAATTCCAACGAAGTCCTTTCAGCTTCAAATCTAGCTGTGGAAAACCCAATTTGCTGCCGATATTCCTCTCAACTCTGCTTTTGTTTTCTTGCAAAAGGAAGGAAGAGAGCCGGTCAGGTTACTTTGATGTCTTATTTACAAAGAAATCTGCCTTTCAAATGAACAAAGTCTTTATTTTCTGAGGACTTGTGAGTTGAGACTGCGGTCAGTGTGGCATTTAAACCGAAGACTGGATAGAAATCTGAATCAGGAAAAGCGTGAAAGGAAGATCCTCTCCTAAAATTAGATTAAAATATTCTCACTTCTGTGCATTTTCTACCAGCTCTCAGAAATGTCAGATGAAGCTTCTTTTACCTCTGATGAGCAGGTTGTCGACATAAATTGGGAGGAAGTCTCTGTTGTTGAAGCAATCAGACAGTAAGATTTATTTTTTAAAACTTGTAAAAAGCTCAAAAACCCAAAGGACGAGGAAAGACGTAACTCAAGGAAACATCTTTAAACAAAACTAAAAAAAGGAAAAAACTTGATCAGGCAGACAGACTGAGATATAAAACTTTTCCCGTATGAAACACAATGATCTCAAAGTGGAAAAGAGAGCAGGAGACCGAAACTGTGGAGTTTCTTCAGAGAATTTATGTTACAATCTGGCTTAAAAGTCCAGAGTCAGTGAAGTTTTCTCCTTTTTAGCAAATATGTATGGTATTAGTGATTCTGTTTCTCCTTGTATTATTTATTTTTCTTAAGTTCACTTTTTGGCACGTAAAAACTCCTTCACTCTTTGTATGAAAATGTTGGGCTCATTTAGGACATTATCGCTTGTATTTTGGGTATTTGTAAACTTTACGATTTTACGCAATTTATGCAATTTTTTAGCCCCATTTAAATGAATGGGAATTTTTTTTTTCTAATTTCTGCAGTTTTTTCAATTGAAAACATTCAGCACATTCAAGAAATGCATGGTGATATTTTTGGTTTTGTTAAATTTCACACAATTTTATATGATTTTACACCATTTTAGCCATTTATTTATTTTGTTTTCAAAATTAAACACATTTTTTGTGCACTTTGAAGCCTATACAATATTGGCATCAAAATGTGCAGTATGTTGCAGTATGGTTAAGGACATTAATGTTTCTATAACTACTTTAGAATTTAGCTAGTTTTTTAGCACCATGCTAAAGTTTTCAGCTAATTTGGCATACTGAGGATCTTTTGGGCTAATTCTGAGTTAAGCTAATATTTTAGCAAAGTATTCACTTTTTCAACTGATTTGGCATTTACTGAGATTCTTGGGCCGAATTCTGAGTTAATCTAGTATTTTAGCTTCAAGCTAGCTTTTTCGGCTAATTTGGCATGTACTAATGTTTTTGGGGGGGCTAATTCTGAGTTAAGCTAATATTTTTAGCAATGTGGTAGCTTTTTTGCCAAATATAGAATCTACTGACACTTTTGGGGGGATTTTGGAGAAAACCTATAATTTTAGCAACCTGCTAGCTTTTTTTTTGGCAAATTTGGCATTTGAGTTAAACAAGTATTTTAGCAACATGCTAGCTTTTGTGGCTGATTTGGCATTTACTAAGGATTTTTTGAGCTTGTAGGAGTTAAGCTAGTACTTTAGCAATGTTTTAGCTTTTTGGTTAGTTTGGCATTTACTGAGACTTTCTTAGTTAATTTGGCCTCTACTGAGTTTTTTTTTTTTTTTTTTTTGGCTAATTTTGATTGAAGCTACTATTTTAGCAACAATCTAGCTTTATCAAGGAACTTTGGCCTCTACTGAGGTTTTGGGGCTAATTTGGAGTGAAGCTAGTATTTTACCAATGTTTTATCTTTTTTGGCTGATTTGGCATTTACTGAGATTGTTGGGGGTTAATTCTGAGTGAATCTAGTATTTTAGCAACAAGCTAGCTTTTTCGGCTAATTTGGCTTATACTAAGGTCTTTTTGGGGCTCATTCAGAGTTAAGCTAATATTTTTAGCAATGTGGTAGCTTTTTTGGCTAATTTGGAATCTACTGAGGCATTTTGAGTGAATTTGGAGTAAATGTAGTATTTTAGCAACATGCTAGCTTTTGTGGCTAATTTGGCATTTACTAAGGATTTTTTGAGCTTGTAGGAGTTAAGCTAGTACTTTAGCAATGTTTTAGCTTTTTTGGTTAGTTTGGCATTTACTGAGACTTTCTTGGTTAATTTGGCCTCTACTGAGTTTTTTTTTTTTTTTTTTTTTTTGCTAATTTGGATTGAAGCTACTATTTTAGCAACAATCTAGCTTTATCAAGGAACTTTGGCCTCTACTGAGGTTTTGGGGCTAATTTGGAGTGAAGCTAGTATTTTACCAATGTTTTATCTTTTTTGCCTGATTTGGCATTTACTGAGATTGTTGGGGGTTAATTTGGAGTGAAGCTAGTATTTTACCAACGTGCTAGCAAATTTTGCCCCTTCTAAGGATTTTTGGGCTTTTTTGGAGTTGGCTAATATTTTAGCAAGATGCTCACTTTCTTGCTAATGTGGGATCTACCAAGGTTTTGGCCTAATTCCGAGTTCATACGTCTAACACATTTTCAATTTTTTTTTTTTATTCTTCAAATTATTTGTGTAACTTTAAGTTCTTTAGTATTATGTGAAAAAATTCAAATCTCTTCAGTAATCACAAAAAAAAATTCTTCTGCATCTTCAGCAAACAGCTTCAGCTTGATCAGAGACCACATCCAGCAAAAAGCATTCACACCGATATTATCGCAGGTAATTCAACTTTTGAGCTGCTCCTTTTTTTGTTTTTGTTTCTAATGAAATCCTGACATGAATTATGAACGTACCCCTTCAAATGACGACAGAGAAACCTTTTTCTCTGAACAGTCGTTGCCGAATCTTGCAGTGAAAAGCAGACGATCGTTTAAATCACTGGAGGAGCAACACTTTCAGTTTTTATCGACAAGTTTTTCTCTTTTTTACACTCATCAAGACTAAACTGCTGCATCAGAAACAACAGCAGAGAAATCCATCCGCCTGATTGATCCGTTCAGACGCTTCCACTGAAACGGTCTGAAAATTAAAAATCTGTTCTGAGGTAGAAAAAAATAAACATTTCAGTTTTTTCTTTTAGGATTTCTCTTTTTTAAGCCAATATCTTAGTGTTTTATGAAGTTGGAGCTCCATTTTGCAGGTTATTTTGTACAGACTGTAAAATGCATTTGCTTCCGTTTTTAGATTAGCAGGTGATAAACCGACCGGATAAAACCAGATGATTTGGCTCGTCCACACACCTGACAAAGTGTGCTGGCCAAAGCAGACTGTGGCCGCCCGACTGCAGCGCTGGCTGTGAAACAAAGCTGCCAGAAAGCTGATGGCCGGTGAAATATGGAGGAGGAAGTACCAACAGCCCGTCAGCGCGCATGAGAGTCACTATATTCAGTGGGTTAGCCTGCAGGCTGAGGCTTCCCAGCTATGCAGACATCCTGACAATAACATCCCAGCAGCTTATCAGGCAGCCAAGCATGCGGTCAGCCTGACAGACGTGCAGCGTGGTCAATAAAGTCTGCAGGCCGGCCTAACGCGGGCGCAGCCAGTCACCGCCAGCCAGCCAGCAGCTCAAGGTCAGCCGTTCAAGCGGAAGGATGAAGATCCAAATTTAATCAGGTCGGACTCTCTTTGAGTGGATTTCTCTGCAAACTCCTTCACATAATCGAACACACCTGCAGAGCAAAACTAGGTTTGCTGCTCCTCCATCTGCAGAAGCTGCAGCTTCTCTTAAAGGTGACGGACCGTGGCTCATTTTTAATGACAAACCCAAGTCTCCTTGACCATCACCGTCATTTAAATTCCAATTAGAAAAAGCTTAATTAATTTCAGATCACTGATTAGTTCCACCTTTGACCACTAGAGGTCAGTGGTTAGTTGAACTGCTGGTGCTGCTCTGCTCCAGACCGGACCGGCCTCTGGATGAGACCAAAGAGCAGGAACAGGTGAACCCTCATGGAGGACTGACGGTGATTGTCGAGAATCAGACTCGGCAGCCGCACGGTTGGTGTGTTCGGAGCTGCTGAACGATTTCCTGGATTCTGACATATAAAACAAGCAGCACAATCAGAAACCAGAGCCCATTCAAATGTTTATGAGAAGCCATCAGAACCGGGCCAAGAACAGAGGAGCTGGTCCGGCTCTGCTGGCGCCGCCTGAATGGATTCCTCTGACTCACAAAGGGGCTTTTCTGCTAAGGTGCTTAGAACGCGCTCGGGTCGTTGATATGCAAGGCCACGGCTCGACTACTTCACTGTTAGAAAAGGCCTGCAGACCCCAAACTGCGCCCAGAATCCGTCCTGTTTCCTGATTTGACCTATTTGACCTATTTTCAGGACTTTATCTAAGTCTAGAGCTGCAACGATTAGTCGTTACTTCATATTACATGGAGTCAGAGTGTAGGAACGTTGAACAAAGTTGTGAATATTAATCACCCAAAAAAGCACTTTTTAAATATTTGAGTCAGTGAGACCAAAACTTTATGTTGTGAAAAATACTTCCTTGTTTCAGATGCCGACCTCATTTAATTGTGTGAATGCTTCGTCAGCATTCACTATAGAGATTCTCCTGATCCTTTTTGTAAGTTTTTTGTCACATAAAAACTCAATCACACTTTCAGAGATTTCAGCAATCTTGGTATCGAAACGTTCAGCTCGGTCAGAACATTACAAGTATTTTTAGTATTTATAAACTTTATAGTTTTTGAAATATTGAGCAAAATATTCCCCACAGGAAATGAATTACAAACTCTTCCATTTCAAAAACTTAAGTAGATTAGCAACAAACCTTTAAATATATTGAAGTTGTGTTTTCATCTTTTATAGTAATTTAAAAAAAAATGGCATTGCTGTTATATTAGGCTAATTTGGTATTTTGGCAACAAGCTTAGTTTACTGAGGAATTTTATGCTAATTTAGAATTTAGCTTCTATTTTAACAACATGCTAATCTATTTGGCTAATTTGTTATCTACTGGGTTTTTTTGGCTAAAAGGCCCATAGAGTCTAGCATCTATTTTAGCAACAAGCTAACGTTTTTACTAATTCAGTTAACTCAAGAATTTTAGGCTGTTTTGACTTTAGCTAGTATTTTAGCGACATGCAAAGGTTTTTGGCTAATTTGTTATCTTCTGGGGTTTTATAGGCTAATTTAGAGTTTAGTTTCTATTTTAGCTACATGCTAATGTTTTTGACTGATTAAGTTTACAGAGGAAATATCGGCTATTTTGAAGTTTTGCTAGTATTCAAGCAATTTTTGGCTAATTTAGCATTTACTGAGGTTTTTATGCTAATTTGGAGCATAGCTAATATTTTAGCAACATGCTAACGTTTTTCACTAATTTAGTTTACTAATTAATTAAACGCTATTTTAGAGTTTAGCTAGTATTTAAGCAATGTGTTAGCTTTGTGGCTAATCAGGCATACACTAAGGTTTTTTGGGCTAATTTGGAGTTTAGTTAATATTTTAGCAACATGCTAACTTTTATGGCTAATTTGTTATTTTCTGGGGTTTTATAGGCTAATTTAGAGTTTAGTTTCTATTTTAGCTACATGTGAATGTTTTTGACTAATTTCGTTTTCGTTTTAGCTTTTTTGGCTAATATGAGATCTACTAAGGTTTTTGTTGGCTAATTTGGAGTTTAGCTCATATTTAAGCAACACACTAAATATTTTTGCAAATGTGGCTTAAGTAATGAATTTTTAAGCAATTTTACTACAAATTTTTCAGAAATTTCGGTCAATATCAGCGCTCTGTCATTGCTGAAATTTCCAGTCTATTAGCAAATTTAAAGTTTTGCAAATAGCTTTTTCATTTTGAGCAAATCCCTTCAGCAATTAGAGTCAATTGAGTCACCATTTTCAAGAAAAAGCTTCATTATCTTCGGCGACTACTTTCAGCAGAAAGCATTCACACTGGCATCATTGCAGGTAATGCAACTTTTCTCCAGTTTAATCTTGTTTTAATACCAGAAACTAAAGAAGGACAGAAGCTGCATGATTCATTAAAAGTTTAATAAACTATCATCTTCATCATCTTAATTTTAGTTAGTTTAAAGCTAATGATGGTTAAGATGTGTGCTTTACATCCAGTTTGTGCATGACCTGATTAGTCGACTAATCGGTAAAAATAATCAGTGATTAGTCGACTATTGACATAATCGTTTGTGGCAGCTCCATCTAAGTCCTGCTAGATCACAAACGTCTGGGTCGTGCAGATCCGGAGACGGCTGTTTGTGTCGCCGTGAGAGCGAAGAGGCCGGCTCAGTCACGCAGAGGACAGACTCCCAGCGCTGCGCCACCACTCTAATTGTGAATTCATCACTGACAGAGCAGATCAATACTGTACTCTTTTCTCTGCACAACCCCCAACGACCTGAAGTTTTTCCTGCTGGAATTGTCTTTTTTCCAGCGGGGATTTCACCCTTCAATTTTTGTGTGGCGGGAGCGGAAACCCAAACCCCTCTTTTCTTTAACAATGACTTGACCTTTGCGGAGCAAAGACGAGCGGCGGTGGTGGCGGCGCCCTCTGTTTTCCTCTGACCTTGGTGCTCCTGGAGAGAACCCACTCCGAACTGGCGAGGTGCTGAGAGAATTCTGCGCCATTAAACCTGTGGGGGC
>NC_050517.1:33482321-33501838 GCF_002922805.2 Oryzias melastigma | reverse complement strand
GGGGGGGGGGGGGGGGGGGTGAGAGCAGTTCAGAGGCTCCAATATGACCAAATCTTGATAAGTCTTCCTCTTTGTTTGGACGCTTTTACATGCAGCTGATGAGACGCCGGCGAACGAGAGCATCGGCGCTTTCTGAGAAGGTCCAGATGGACGGGTGGCGGTTTTTTTCTCTGAAGTGATAGACTCAGAAATTGTAGAGGAGCAGCTGCAACACCTTCCCAGTCTGTCACAGCCACAGCTTTTCCCCGCAATCACACAGCAAGACGCTCTTGTGTCTCTCTAACCCGTGGCCAACACAAGTCCTCCATTCATTCTATTTTCTCCAGTTTCACCGTGGCTGCTTATTTACATCTCCTATTTGCATGTGTGTACGTTTGTGTGTGTGTGTGTGTGTGTGTGTGTGTGGAGGCATGTTGAGGAGACAAAGACAAATATCTCCCCTGTGAGCAGAAGCGCAGATTCGCTGTAAGGAGCCATGAAAACTGTCTGTGCAAAAGCAGACGTCTTAGACAGGAATGTTTTTTTGTCGTCTTTCATCGTAAACATGATATAAGAGAAAATTAGTGACCGGATACAGAGAGGATTTACAGACTGAATGTTAAAACTGATCAGGAATTAACAACAGTAATTATTATTTATCTGAGAATATATAAGTGTTTTGTGGTGGAACAAACATAAATGCCTTATGTTGTCTTTTCTCTTCTGTAATAGAATAGAATATCTTTATTTCTATAGGACTTTTCACAGAAAGAATTCCAAAAAGAGCATAAAATCAAGTCAAAACACAGAAGTAATAAAGAAACTAAAAACACAGTAAGACAAGGGCTAAAATCAACTAAAACCTCTCTAATTACATGGCTTTAAACTAGTCAGGACGTCTGTAAACGCAGGAATTTCCTTTTTATTAAACTAAAAAGAGAAATCAAGATGGCCGCCAGGACACACGCTGTAAACTGCTCAACAACTTCAGTACTTAAATCTAATTAATTTGACTTTTTTAGGATATGTTTGTATTTTGGGATTATTTTTATAAATTACCTTGGTGCTCAACAAAATGTCTAAATCGAAGACTGAGAACGAGCATTATGGATGTTCCGATTCACGTGTTGTAGGAGCAAAAGCCCTAAAAGGAGAAATGTAAACAATAGGAAAGCTATTTATGGAGTTAATCAGAAACATAAACATTATACAAATTCACTTCCTTCCACTTCTTTTAAAGCAATAAACAAATTCTATTTAAAAATTGAATTATTTAGTAATTATTATTCTGTGGGTTCAGTTTGGCATGTACTGTTTGAATAAGTGCAAATATGACTTTAGGTTTAGATGTTATTATGATGTCATCATCCACATGTATATGTTTGCAGTTGTGTGATTGTCCACACTGAGCAAAAATATAAACGGAACACTTTTGTTTTTTAACTTAAATATCTGAATATTTTCTACAAACACAATTAAAAAAACTAGAAAAGTTGCATTACAATGTAAGAGTGAATGCTTTTTGCTGAAAGTAATTGCTGAAGATGCTCAAGGTTTTTGATGAAAATGGTGATGCAATTAATTTTAATTGCTTTAGGGATTTGCTGAAAATGCAAAAGATATTTGCAAAATGTTAAATTTGCTAAAGGACTGGAAATTTTGTTAAAGAACTTTGAAAGAGTGCTGACGTTGACTAAAATTTCTGAAAAATGTTTAATAAAATTGCTTAAAAATCCCTAATACATGCCAATTTTGCAAAAATATTTAGTGTGTTGCTTAAATATGACTTAAACTTCAAATGCTTAAATACTAGCTAAACTCTATAGTAGCATAAAATTCCTCAGTAAAATAAACTAGTCAAAAACGTTAGCCTGTTTGCTAAAATAGAAGCTAAAATTGAAAATTAGCCTTAACAAAAAACCCCAGAGGATAACAAATTAGCCAAAAACATTACCCTGTTGCTCAAAAATTTGCTAAACTCCTAATTAGCTTAAAGAAACCTCAATAGATGCCAAATCAGCCCACAGAAGCTAACACATTGCTTAAATACTAGCTAAACTTCTAAATAGCCTAAAATTCCTCAGTAAACTAAATTAGTCGAAAACGTTAGCCTGTTCCTTAATTAGAAAGCTTAAAAAACCCAGTAAATAACAAATTAGCCAAAAGTATTAGCCTGTTGCTAAAACAGAAGCTGAACTTTAAGTTAGCCAAAAAAAAAAAAAGCAGTAGATAAAAAAAAATTAGCCAAAAAACGTTAGCATGATGCTAAAGTAGAAGCTAAACTCTAAATCTGCCTAAAAACCCCACTAGAAAACAAATAAGCCAAAAACATTAGCCTGTAGCTTAAATATAAGTTAAACTGTAAATTAGCCTAAAACCCAGTTGTTAACATATTCGCCAAAAATGTTAGCCTGTTGCTAAAATAGAAGCTAAACCCTAAGTTAGCCTAAAAAAAATCAGTAAATAAAAAATAGCCAAAAACATTAGCCTGTTTCTAAATTAGAAGCTAAACTCTAAACTACCCTAAAAAAAAACCAGTAGATAACAAATTAGCCAAAACAAGCGTTAGCATGTTGCTAAAATAGAAGCTCGACTCTAAATTAGCCTTAAAAAAACCCAGTAGTTAGCATATTAGGAAAAAATGTTAGAATGTTGCTAAAACAAAAGCTAAACTCTAAATATGTCAAAAAGAAAAACAGTAGATAACAAATTAGCCAAAACAAACGTTAGCATGTTGCTAAAATATTAGCTAAACTCAATTTATGACTAATTCTCATCAAAGTTTGACTTATCTATGCACAGATAATTATATCTTTGTCTGACGTCTTTATTTATTTTCTAAAACCTAAATTAAACCAAATCCAACGACTTTCAGTTCAAATATGAATCCTGAAGGAATGGAAGTTGGAAACCTGATTAATTCTGTGATTTGAAACTCCCACTTATCCTCTCCACTTTTACATATTCATTCATGGACTAATGCAATTACCAATACAGTAATCTGTTTGGCAGTCACACGCTGCAAAAAAGTCATTACATGTGAGCCTTTTTTAATGAACAAATCTAATGAAGTGCACTAATATGTTGGGGGCAGGACTCCTCTCACCTTGGGGGGGTGATGTATGCATGTGGGTGGGGGCAAATGAAGGTCTTAAGTGGTTTTGACATGGCTGAAATGCATCTCTGAGGACGAGAGGAGGAGTCCGCCGCAGGGAGAAGCTCGGCTGCAGAAGATGCAGATTATAATTCAGCCTAATCTGCTCGGAGGCGTCAGGAGAACCGAGGAACCGGGAGATGGAGAGGAAAGTCCTGATGAGTCGGTGCTGCAGTGAAGCCAATGAGGAGAAGCTGCTCCAACATTTCTGCTAATCTTTGAGCGTCGTTTTACATAAACAAACCGAATCATGAGGCTTGATGGATTTATTAGCTCAGGGGAGAGAGGCCACGCCCATCAGACGCTGCTAAATCCTCCACATACATTATTCATGGAGCCGACACGTTTCTGCTGATGTGAAAGTCCTTGGATGTACGAGGAGGACCTCTGTCTGGAGGGGGTCATGTGACGTGCGTGGACGTTTTCCAGCCGTGGATTGTTGTTGTGGAGCGCCGCACTGAATGAAGGAATGAAGACAGAGGAACCAGAACCGGACTGGTTCTGACCAATCAAAGGACAGTATCACTCCAGCTCCAGAACACAACTGCTGTTGACAACTGAAGCAGCTGCTACACACTAACACACACATTAACACACACACGTGCATGGGCACATTCACGCATTAAAACACACAAACACAAATGCAAACATGCACGCACATACAAACACAAAAATGCACACACACAAACACACACATGCCACTGCTCAATCATTCATCCAGACACTAACACAAAATACACACATAAATACACACAAGCCCGCACATTAAGACACAACTTTAAAGATGCATGCACACACAAACACACCCACCCCCCTCACACATTCATGCAAACACACAAACACAAGCACACACGGAGTACACACACATAAACACAAACACAAACACAACTATTCGAGCATGCACACACAAACACAAAAATCCACACACATAAACAAACACGAGCACGCATAAAAAAACACATAAACAGACCTACAAATGTAAACATGCATGCGGCCATACACACCAATAAACACAAACATACAAAAAAATACACACACGCACACGAACACGCAAACACAGATACAAACATGTACACTTACACACACAAAGTAATAAGCCAATAAACACAAAGATGTAAAAGTATACACACGCAAAAAACTTACACATGCACAAACACAAAAAAATGCACACACATAAACATACTAACACGCACACACACATCACAAATATGCATATGCAACACAAAAACATGTACACAGACACACAAAGCAATAAACAAGCACATAAACACAAAAAATGCACACACAAACAAAAATACATGCATGCACTCACACAAACCTGGACATTAACACACAAACACACATGCATGCAATTAAACACACAAGCACAAATGCACACACACACACACAGACACACCCATATGCACACTCACAAACATTAAATCATACAACTACATTCTTATATTTCACTTTTAATGCAGATGTGTGTAACACAAAGTGCTTCATGTGTCACAACTGCAATAAAAGCAGACACACAATATGAAAATAGCAAAACACAACATTACAAATGACAGGAAAACGATGAGATTTAAATGTAATAAATGAAACTCTTTAATCATTAAAATCACAGCAGAAAAACTGGAGATGAAACAAATGAAAAAAACGAATAAAAACATTTTAACAGATAATAAGAACGTCTTTAATCGCTTCAAGGAGATCCGTCGCCTCAGTCCAGGATTAAAGTTGGTCATAAAAAACCTTCCAGGCTCTTTAAAAGCAACAATTATATCCACATGTCAAACCTGACAGACAGCAGCTCTGCAGATTTCTTTAACACACTTCACTCTTTCCGTTTATATGTTCTAAAGTTATGATGAATCTGTTCATATTCTAAATCATGTGTCACAGTCGAGGCCCGGGGGCCGGATCCGGCCCCCGAGTAATTCTATCCAGCCCTCCGGATCATTTTGTTTGATTTATTCAGGGATAATATTCCTGTTTTTCATTGTTCATGGTTATGTTGAAAAGTTACGGCTTTAAATTTTTTTTGTTGGGCTTCTGCTAACTTTTCTGACTTTTTTCATTTACTTTAGCTAATATTTCAGCTACATGCTAGTTGTTTTTGGCTAACATAGTTTTTTATTTTATTTTTATTTTATTTAGGCTGTTTTGGAGCCAATATTTACACGCTAGCTGTTTTGGCTAATTTAGGTTGTTTTCAATTGTATTTGTACATTTTGAAGTTTAGCTATTGTTTCTGCTACATGCTAGCTATTTTGACTAACTTAAGTTTTTTTTGTTTGTTTGTTTGTTTTTTAGGACATTTCGCCATTTGGCTAATATTTAAGCTACATGCTAGCTATTTTGGCTAAATTGGGCTTTTTAAATTTTTATTAGTCTGTTTTGGAAGTTTCGATAATATTTCAGCTAAATGCTAGCTGTTTTAGCTGATGACGCCTTGTTTCAGCTTTTTCTGTATATTTTGAAGTTTAGCTAACATTTCAGCTACATGTTAGCTATTTTGGCTAATTTAGGCTTTTTCAAGGTTTTTAGGCTGTTTTGGAGTTTAGATAATATTTCGGCTACACACTGTTTTGTTTTTAGCTGATTAAGGCTTTTTCAGTTTTTTAGGATATTTTGAAGTGTATCTAATGTCTCGGATACATGCAAGCTCTTTTGGCTAACCTAAGGTTTTGTTTTTTTTTGGTTTTTTTAGTTTTCTGGGCTAATTTGTCATTTGGCTAATATTTTAGCTACATGCTAGCTGTTTTGGCTAATTAAGCTTTTCTCAGTTTTTTAGGATATTTTGAAGTTTAGCTATTGTTTCTGCTACATGCTAGCTATTTTGGGAAACCTAAGTTTAAACCTAAGTTTAAATGCTAGCTGTTTTGGCTAATTTAGATTTTTTTACGTTTTTTTTTCGGATATTTTGAAGTTTGGCTAATATTTAAATGTTAGCTACTTTGGCTCATTAAGGCTTTTTTAAAGTTTTTAGGATATTTTGAAGTTTAGCTAATGTTTTTGCTACATGCTAGCTATTTTGGCAAACCTAAGTTTAGCTAATATTTAAATGCTAGCTGTTTTAGCTAATTTTGATTTTTTTTAGACTATTTTGCTGTATAGCTACTTTTTCAACTGCATGCTAACTGTTTTGGCTAATCTAAGTTTTTTCTTTTTCTTTTTTTTTCTTTTTTAGGCTAATTTGTTATTTGGCTAATACTTTAGCTGGCTATCAGCTTCAGGGTTTTCTGCTATTATCTTCAGCATTTTTAGCTATGTCAATTTCAGCATTTTCTAGGGGTGTTGCGGATCACGGTTTTAGGGTCACGGTTCGGATCACTTTTCGGATCAGTAAAAAGTTTAAAAAAAAAAACAACAAAAAAAACACCACCACCACCAACAACAACAACAACAACAACAACAACAACATGAAAGCTAAATTAATTTTTGGAAACGTTTCAAATCATATATTCAAAATGAATATAAAGTACTTCCCTTACACAAAAGTTCAAAACTTTTGCTCACTGAGGCCTATTTATTAAAACAAAAAATCTTTAAAGTTTGAACACAAGCAAAATGCTAAAACTTGTAGTTTCTGAATACATACAAATCTACAAAAACAGAGAAAAGAATGCTTAAAAATAGTTTTGAAAATACCAAATCTATCTGGTGTTCACTTGAAATACAAATGTTCTGATCCCACTCGCCAAATGGGGACATTTAAATATTTAAAATAATAATAATTATCTGTAAAACGTGGCACTGTTGCACCCGCTTTTCCTGGTGATCTTTTTGGCTTGCCATAAAATCATGTCCATTACGGATGTATTCTTTGAATCCAGAAATTGAAACGTGTACTGATGCTTTTATTCAGGTCTTAACATTAAATAAACCTGATATCTATCCATCCGCGTCAAGTTGAGTAAAGTTTGTGACGGAAGCTGCAGGGTTTTTCCTGGCTTAAAATAAGGTGGTGGTGTCTCGTGGGGACTTCAGATTTGTATACCTTAACAAGTTTATTTTATTATTATTATTATGTAACTTTATTGAACATTCTTTCAATTTACATATTTTACTATAGATCACCTCATTATAAAACAGAAATGTAACTAACAAGCCTAATTTTGATACACAATAAAACAACAAATTATTCTAGTTTGAAGCTCCATACAAAAGCTTCAGAAGAAACCCTCAAATTCATGGCCCCGCCCCCTTGTCCGTTTACGAGCACTCTCTCCTTTCCGCGCGGCAATAGACAGACTGTCTCCTTTTTTCTTTTTTCACGGAGGTTCTCCTCTAAATCAGGTGTTTAAACTCCTGATTTTAAAGCGTGTCTTCTCTCCCTTAAACTCTGTGGGTCTGACGGTAACAAACAGCTGTGGAAGAATAGTCCAGTCGGACCGAACCATTTTCAATTAAGAGGAAGGGGGGTCCACAGACGATGTTTCCAAAACAAAATATATAATTATTGTTACCTTGACATTAAAATCAAAATATTTGCGATTATATATTGGTTATTGGTTTACTGAAATTATTTTTTCTGTTGTATCATTTTGTCATCATTCGGGTCTCCGTGGACCCTCTCTCAGTCTGGGCTCCTAGAATCAGCCACATCCCCCCTTTTCCAGGAGCTGGTGGCGGCCGACACCAAATTCTCTATGCAGGAAAAGCTCTGAAAGCTCCGCCCACACGCAGCGGGAGATTCAGGAACAGACTTTAAGAAATAACCGTGAAGCTGTTACTTCAGCGCTGGTCAAAACAAAGAGGATTTACAGGAATTTGACAGAATTTCATTGATGTGAACGGACAATGATTAAAATTATGAGAGCCCAAGGTGTGTGCGCTCGCTGGGGGTGGGGGTCGGAGTGGTCCGCGGTACACACGTGTCCGAACCGTGTCCCGAACCGTGGCTTCTGATCCGTACGGACCACGGATAATCCGTGATCCGCAACACCCCTAGCATTTTCTGCTGGCAAATTCAGCTTACTGCATTCACACTAGCATTATCACAAGTAATGCTATGTCACTAGTTCATAATTATGCTAAAAAACCAAAAAATGTAACTGTTTCAAAGTGTTAAAAATTTAGTTTATCCTGTTCGGCCCGCGACCTAAAGTATTTTTTTTCATTTTGGCCCCCGATGCGATTGAGTTTGACACTCCTGATCTAAAAAGACGTGGCATTGATAAATGACCTGCTAAATGACACGTCAGAAGTGTCCAAAACGTTCAGATTGAAGTAAATATTCTTCTGACGTTTTAAAAAACATTCAACTTATGAATCATTTTCTGCTATTTTTCACACAGGAAATACCAAGAAAACCATCAAGAATCATTTTATGGAGGGAGAGAACCAGCAAATGTAAATTCGTGTCTCCATGTAAACAGCATTTGTTGTGGGATATTGTCAGCAGGAGAGCTCATTAAATAGAAAAAGCTGGAAATGCTGCGGTGTACATGCTCTGACAGTAAGCCACAGCTGCCATTGTGTTTAATAGATTGTGTTCTGGGGCTGTGACAGACTCAGCGGTTGGCGTCTAATGTGAGTGTAAGTGACGCAGACGGGGTGAGAAACGATGTTTGCTTCTGTCGCTGATGCGCTCGCAGAGGTCTGTGCATGTGTGAGAGCGTCTGTGGGTGAGGGAGACCCTCCACTTCCTGTCGTCCTGCAGCACGCACGCCACGCTTCACCTGCAGAGAACAGACAGAACACAATCGGTCCTCTCAGCTGCTGCAGCATCACAGCATTCAGTGCATGAGGGGACCGTAGGACGATTCAGTCGTTTCTTTTTCTCAACACTATGAATTTAAAGTATTTTAAGGCCAAGAATGTTTTCTTTTTGCGCCTTACATCAAACTGTCCATCTAACAGAAAGGATTTAATACAAACAATTATACATACTATTGAACAGATCTCAAGTTCATGTTGAGCTCCATCTCTGATGGACCGCTCTGCACTCTCCCACCTTTTCCTGAGGACTGTCACTCTCTCTCTAAGCGTGTTCTTCCTCCTGTATCGGTTACGTTTGAGAAGACGTGGATGCTCCTCCTGCTCTGGATGATAATCATCCTCCACTGAATTATATTTTCGAGCTGCTTCTGACTCGGCTGATGCCATTTCTCCATGTAGGCTCACTGTGTGTGTTTTTGTGTGTAGCGTTGACGGGATGGTGTGCTCTTCAGCTGCGCTCCCCTCCTGGAATTGTTGCTACAGCTCCTTTGGAAGCAAAAATGTAATTCAAGCATCTTGAGTTGTTTGAGGTTTTTTGACAAACCAGAGGAGACGCGCGACTAAGAAACAGATCAATGTAGTGTGCTGACTACGGAGTGAGGATGGGGTTGTTTTGGGTGTCTTAAAACACAATCAGAGAGAGATGCAGAGAGGAGTGGGCAACAAGTCAAGATGGACGAAACTAATTGTAGAAGCTCTAAATGACCTCAGCTGAGCTCCTGTTCACCATTGTGAAAAAAATATGTGTTTGGTGCGTCCACACCACGCTCACTCTGCGCTCACTCCACATGCACACTACCTCCACACTCACTCCACACGCATTCCATGCACACTCCAGGTACATTACACACTCCATCTGCACTTTGTGTGCACTCCGTACTCACTCCATTCGCACTTCACACTCACTCTGCATGCACTTCACATACACTCCATATTCACTCCACTCGCACTTCACACTCACTCTGCATGCACTTCACGTGCACTCCACGCTCACTGCTTAGGCACTTCACGTGCACACAACGCTCACTCTGCGCTCACTCCACACACTACCTCCACACTCACTCCACACGCATTCCATGCACACTTCAGGTACATTACACACTCCATCTGCACTTTGTGTGCACTCCATATTCACTCCACTCGCACTTCACGCTCACTCTGCACCCATTCTGCGTGCTCTTTATGCTCATTCTGCACGCAGTCCATGTGCATTACTTGATCACTCCACCCACACTT
Organism: Oryzias melastigma; assembly: GCF_002922805.2. Taxonomy (NCBI): domain Eukaryota; kingdom Metazoa; phylum Chordata; class Actinopteri; order Beloniformes; family Adrianichthyidae; genus Oryzias; species Oryzias melastigma. The sequence goes on along the minus strand of NC_050517.1, from coordinate 33,491,760 downwards.
TGCATGCACTCCACACGTACCTCACTCCATGCTCAGTCCACACTCACTTTACGTGCACTCCAAGCACACTCCATGTGCACTCCACGTCCACACTCACTCTAAACGCATTCCATGCACACTTCAGGTTCATTCCACGCTCACTCCACATGCACTCCACATGCACTCCACACTCACTCCACACTCACTCCACACTCCCTCAGCACGCACTTCACGGCGCTTCCGCGTGCAGCGTGAACCCGGCAGAAGGCTTAAGGTGAACTTTGACCGCTCTCTTCTTTGGTTGATGTGATTTATCAATTTATCTGTTTTTGTGGCAGCTTTTCATTATAATTTTACAACCATTTTTCTTAAAGTAAATTGTTTATTCATAACCTTCTTTTACCTCTTAAGTGATCTTTTAGGTAGAAGACAACTTTCCTTCTTCTCCCACGACTCCCAATATATATTTGTTGTTTCATTACAAAAAAAACAAAAAATAATCTCTACATTTAATCTGAGGCATCACAAAGATTCTTTTACACAGAATACTATGTTCTAGAACTAGTGGACAGGTGACTGATCCCAGGAGCCAATCAGAGTGGAGAGAGTCTGTGATGAGGACCCTCATGTTACTTTACTCATGAATCCACAAACATCTTTGATTTTATGTAGAAAGAAGAACCGGAGATCACAGGCTGAGTAAAGACCCGACTAAGCGGTGTAATTATCTCAGAGGGCTGACAGGAACGCCCTGCAGCCGGGAGGTCCTGCGTTTAAACCCAACTCTGAGGGTTCTTTAGCAGGTTTTTGTCCTCCAACATTTTAGTCATGAGGATGTTGGTGGAAGATTAAACGTTGGGGGTCACTTCTGTGTTTTCTTATGTTGCTTCTGTCAGTCAATCCGAGTTCAGGTTTGTAATTATCCACGACTGTTTCATTTAAGAAAAGGATCCTCAACGTGTTTCAGTCTTTCTTTTGCTGTTCCATTTATCATGTTTGAGGTTATTTATGGAGTTTTTAACCCTTTAACACCTGATCTCCAGTGTTTATGTTCTTTGATTTACTGTAACTTTACAACCGTTAACATGATTAACGTCATTCCAGCAGATTTTAAAGGAAAAAAGTGGCTCACGCCTCCTGGCGGGATTTCCTTCTCCTCTTCCGTCTTTTGATCATTTTTGAGGTTTTTGTTCTGTGGATCGTCGGTGAGAAGCCGCAGCTGCTCACGCCACTTTTTTCCTTTAAAATCTGCTGGAATGACGTTAATCAAGCAGAGGCCTTTTCTTTGTTAAATCATTTTCCAAAATGATTAAAGTGACTTTCACGTCACTTAAACAACCAAGTTCAACATTTGAACAGAAACCCTTTGAGCTGGTAAAACACACAACCAGCATGCTCTCAAACATCCGCCTGCTCTTTTGAATAAAATAAATCCTTATCTTTTAAAGTTCTCCTATGACCATTTTTTTTATTTAAAAATGTTCCCAGCAGTGTTTCAATTATGATTATGAAGTATTTAACCAAAATTCCACAATTTAAATGTCTTAAAAAGCCATTTTTCATGTTAATCTGAAGCTTCTGTTTCCAAATGTGTTTGTATATGTTTGAGTTTAGCTAATGTTTCAGCTACATGCTAGCTGTTTTAGCTAATTGAGGCTTTTTTCAGTTTTTGGGGCTAATTTAGAGTTTAGCTAATATTTCAGCTAAATACTATCTGTTTTAGCTAATTTAAGCTTTTTGTTTTTTAGACTATTTTGAAGTTTAGGTAATATTCGGTAACATGCTAGCTACTTTAGCTAATTTAGACTTTTAGGTAATATTCAGCAACATGCTAGCTACTTTAGCTAATTTAGACTTTTAGGTAATATTCAGCAACATGCTAGCTACTTTAGCTAATTTAGACTTTTTCAGTTTTTGGGGGCTAATTTGGATTTTAGCTAATGTTTCAGCAACATGCTAGCTGCGTTGGCCAATTTAGAACTTTTTTGGCTAATTTTTCACTTCGCTAATATTTTTGCTAGCTATCGGCTTCAGCATTTTCATCTATCAGCTTCAGTGTTTTTAGCTATTAATTTAAGCATCTTTAGCTATTAATCTATTGCAGGTAATGCTATCTAGTTTTTAAATTGTTTTGTGTTTTTTAATTAAGATTACAGAAATGAATTATTTAAAATTTGTCTTTCTGTAAAACCTATAAATGTTCACGTTTAGACTGTGATTGTTCCACTTTTTCTGTTAGCCTACAAACCAACCCCCGGCCCCCCATCAGAGAAGATAACGGTTATGTGGCCCCCACCATAAAGAGTTTGGGGACCCCTGATCTACATAATGGCCTTATGAATCCTGCAGATTCACTCTTTGAAATGCAGCAACCACACGACTCGGCGCTGACCCACGACCTCGACGGGTTCTGCACATCCCTCTGCTACGGTTCTGATTTCGTCTGCATTAGACTCGGAGCTACATTTCTGCTGAGCGACTGGAAAGAAAGCGAGCGAGCCAATCTGTGGCGTGTTCTCATTAACCGCCTGTGGATGCACAGTGAGCGAGGGAGAAGGAAGCAGGCGGCGACGACGGGATGAAAACAGAAAAAAACTCCAAATCCTCCAAACAACGAAGAGGTTTCTATTCTGTCAGTGGAAGAGTCGAGAAAAAAATCAGCGAATGAGGCTTTGTAGGTAGATCCAGATGTGAGTTTGTCTTCATGAAGCAGTAATTGAGGGACGCAGGACGGGGGGCTCGGCTCTGCAGGAGGCAGCTGGGGTTATTGAAGGATGAGCAGTCTGCCTCTGGGAACCAGAACCTCCAAACATCGGGGTGGGGGTGGAACCTCGCCAGGGAACGGGACGGAAGGTGAGAAGCAAACCTCTCTGGAGGACGCGTCTCCTGCTCTCACACAAAGCAGGAGGAGAGGAGGTGTAAAAGCACAAAGAAGGACGGGAGAGGAGGCCTCTGGGAGCTGTATCTCATAATTTAGCGCGGCGCACTTGGAGTGGAAAAGGGACTTTCAGGAGGATTTTTTATTTTTATTTCAGCTTAGTGCTTCTTAAACTCGGACCCATTTGAAACGCATTAAAGCCTGAAGCAATTCAACAAGAAAGACCTTTGGAGGGACGAGTAAACAACGTCTCCATCTGAAGCAGAAACAAATATTGGTGATTCGGAAGGCAAGCGTTCACTTTATCCACAATTCACTTCAAACCTTGATTCTCTTTTTTTGTGTGTGTGTGGGGGAGGGGCGGTCACCGTTTTGTCTCTGTTTGGTATATAAGCAGTAATGATAAAGGAAAAACTACTTGTTGGCTTTTACTAAAGCTGTTGTGATGTAAAAATACAAAATTCAAAGTATGAATTTATCACAATGTGTGTGTTTGACCGTGACGTGAAGTCAGGGGAGGCAAGGCTGTGCCTTAAATAGACTAAAAAATACGTAACATATTTTCCGGAGTATAGATCGGAGAAGCAAAAACTGTCAAATCAAGAAGAAGAAAACCATATAAGTCGCACTTTTGGGAGAAAAGTCTGACGTTTCAGGACAAATCCGCCAAGCCCCGCGTAACAAAAACATAAAAAAATAAACACAATAATACTAATTTTTTGATCTGCATAAGAAAAATATCAAAGTTTAAGAAGAAAACAATCGGATTCTCTTCCATGTTTGTTTTGGACGACACTTCTTCTTCTTCTGCTGTCAGTAGGAAATACTTCGGATGCAGCGCCCTCTAGTGGTTGTTAGAGGAAGCAACCACTAAAAGACAACCAGTGTTTACTCAAAATAACAAATATATGAGCCTATTAATGTCTAAAAGTAACACAAATAAGTCGCTCCTGAGTATAAGTCGCACACATGACTAAACTATAAAAAAAAAACTAACTTATACTCCGGAAAATACAGTACATTAAATAAGATGAATATACTTGTTCATCATTAAAAACAAAAAAATCAAATGTTTTTTTGGACATGTTTTTATATTATTACGAGGGCTATAAAAGATAATGCATAAATGCAAGCGAATACTAAAAAATAATTAACTTATTAATATTTATTAACGCAAATTCGTTACCCCACGTGGAGCAGAGTGGGTACTATCCCACTTATACCATAGTTATTTACAGAATAAATCTGTTTTTAGTACTTTAGTCTTGCCATTTCTTTTGGTTTAGATCACTTTTTCCCAAAAGGGAGACTATTTGATCTGTGGTCTGATGTGTTGTCATGGTAACACGACAACGGGTCGCTGAGCCTCGACTGCAGCGGCAAAGGAAAACGATATAAATGCTGATCGTCACGATAGGTTAAATAAAGTATCATTTCAGAGAGAAAGTTAACCTCTTACTGGTTGTTTTAGTCCAGAGGATGAAGGGAAACAGTGTTAGCAGTCTGTGCAGTGATTTGAAGGAACTTTATTTATTTATTTATTTATTTATTTTTTTTAGGTCTGCAGGTTCGTTTCTTATGGCTGCATATCAACATCTTTGTTTTCTTAGAGTAATAATGCAGACGAAAGTCTTTAGAGTTCTGTTCATCTGTGTTTTGTGCTCACTATTTACACTTCTGAGTTAACACTTGATACATTTAAACATTTCAGACAATAACAATGAAGGAAATTCTTGTTTTCTGGCCTGTTTTTATTCAAAAGTCGCATATTGTCAAATTTACCTAGTAAAACATTGTGATTACTAATGGTTAATCACAACACAAAAGTATGATTAATCTGATGTATTTCTTTTAATCAGTTGACTGCACTAATTAAAAATAAATGTTCTAAATGTACAGTTTTGTGTGTGAATCCATATTGTGATTATTTGTTAATATTAGTGGGCGGCAAATACTGTAACTTAAAAAAAAAAAAGTTAATCGCGATTAATTTTTTCCATTTTGCAATTAATTAGTTTTTAATCGATTCCCTGCCCTAATTATTAATTTTTTGTGTGGATTTTCTAGTTTCTTCTTTAAAAAGTAGCAAATTTATCCGATCAAATACACGAAAAATCATCAGGTGAGGCAGTGGCCACCCCGGCTTCACACTGACTGGAGCTGCAGATGACGTATGAACTTCACTGTTGTGAAATCACCGAAGCTGATAGCCAGCTAAAATATTAGCTAAATGCCAAATTAGCCTAAATAACTTAAAAAAAAAAAAATAGGTTAGCTAAAACAGCTAGCATGTAGCTGAAATATTAGATAAACTTCAAAATGAACAAAGAAAACCTGAAATAAAAATATGTTCTGTCAAAATTATACAAGTTAGAAATATGCTTACGATAACATCAGGCCATTAATACCAATAAAATAAAATGATCTGGAGGGCCGGATATAATAACCCGCAGGGCCAGATCCGGCCCCCGGGCCTTGACTTTAGTTTTAGCAATTCAAGTGTAGTCGTCCAGTTACTCTTTAACGCTGTTTAGCATCCTTTTCTAAACGGAGGATTAGGTGTCTAAATGTGTCTAAATTTGTGGAGACTTGACACAAAGAGACATTTAAAACTGAAGAAAGAAAAGGAAGACTTCTACAAACAGGTTATTCATGAGTTTCTTCAAAAGGAGATTCACAGACTTCATTTATAAGTAAAAGTAAGTCAATAATAACAATTTTGGTGTTTTCTACTCTACAGTTTATAAACAGAAAAAAATGTTAAAATAAATTTTTAGACAACACACTGTTGTCAATCAAACGGTGGCTGAGCTGATCTGTAGGGTTCATATGTTTGTAAATCTGACTGACGTCGGTGCCTCACCTGCCGTGAACCTCACCGCACGTCGCTGCTTTGATCCTATACATATTTAAATGCATGCAGAGGGGATGCAACCATTGATTTTTAACACAATTCAGTTCAAGGGTTTCAGTTTTACTCCCAGAATTGAAGCATCTCCATTATTGATCAGTCCAGACCGTCACTTGGCATTATTTTTATCCTCTGTCAAAACAAAGTAAAACCTTTTTTTTAAGTTTAGCTCTAAGAAAGAGAAGAAAATTCAAAATAAGTAATAGTTTAAAAGACAAAAAAGTGTTTTGTAGATCAATTAGTAAATTATAAAGTTGTTTTACTTTGCAGATAAATGCTAAAAATGCTGCTCCAGAAGAAAAACGAGTAAAGAAAATCTGATTTGTGGGTTAAACCAGCAAAGATCAGATATTAACGGGAACATTTTCTGTGAAAGTCGGAAGTCCCACACGTTCACAAACACACAACCGTACACTAAAGCGGATTTGACAGGAACACAAACATGTAGAGACAAAAACAGCGGCGAGGACGAGACGCCGCCGTTTGTTCTGACTTGTTCCCGGTGGCTGTGATCAAACGCCGCTCAGCAAACAGGAATCTCTGCATTAACAGAACGCAGCGGAGAAAAGACGTTCGAAGCATTTTATCTGATCAGAAGTGACGGGCAGATGAGAAATGTTTCTAAAATATATTGTCTCGCATGTCAAGGCTGAAGCTTTTATGCAGAACGCGTATTTGAGCTGCTGCAGATGGAAAGAACGTATGGACTTTAGAGTAAATGACACATATTTTGTAAAGCTCCTATTTAATGCTGACGATGTTTGAAGAAAAAAAGTGAAGGCAGAAAAGTAAACACTACAACAGGTCATCTTTGGGTATATTTGTTTGCCATTTGAATGAAACTTTTCCATCTCCGCACAATAACTCAGTCTGGCACTTGTGAAAGTGTAGCAGTCATGTACACAACAGCACAGCGCAACACAACTCCATAGAAAGTGAGAAAAGCTGCAATAGAAACTTTTATTGTATGAGAGCAGGACGGAAAAACAGATTCATAACATTTAAAAGGAACAAATCAAAAAGTATTAACTTGGATCAATATTTGTGGAATTCTGTAGCGTCTAATCTAAAGTGTAGCACAACATTAAAGGGTCACCAAACAGTTGGAGGCTGACTCCATTCTAAGCCCAGATTTGAAAAATGCCAGAAAGGGGGCGGGGCTAGTGGAGCCAGACTGAGCAAACCTTCTCCCGAGGTCGGTGCTCGTGGTCCAAAACCTCATTGTTTTAAGCCACTGGCTCCAGACCTTTGATATATATTAAAATATGGTTCTATAGATTCTGGCACAAAGGCGAAATCTGTTCATTTGACCGCAGTGTGTTATCTGTAACACTAGAAGGCACAGTTCTTGCTCTATTTACAGCTTAGTCTTCAGAGATAATAAAAATGTAAACATATCAAGACATCTATCATTTTCTAAGGTTTAATTTGAGCCATGTTTTGTGAAAATAGATAAAGAAAATGAGTGAAGTAGCCCGATTTTTGGGGTTGACACCTGCATGTCTTAAATCAGGGGTGTCAAACTCAATCACACAGGGGGCCAAAATCCAAAACACGTCAAACAGGATAAACATTTATTGAACACTCTAAAACTACATTTTTAAAACTTTAAAAGCATAACTTTTTAACACAATTATTAACTATATTACATTATATTACTACATAATATATTATTATATTACACAAATTAGTGGATTAGCATTATGCGCGATAATGCTAGTGTGAATGCTGGAAGCTGAATTTGGCCCCTGAAGATGCTGAAATTGATAGCTGAAAACACTGAAGCTGATAGTCATCTAAAATATTAGCTAAATACCAAATTAGCCTAAAACACCTAAAGAAAAACTTAGGTTAGCCAAAACAGCTAGCATGTAGCTGAAATAAATAACTGAACTTCAAAATAGCCTAAAAACTGAAAAAAGCCTGAATTAGCCAAAACAGCTAGCGTGTAGCTGAAATATTAGCTAAACTCCAAAACAGCTTAAAAAATGGAAAAAAGTCTAAATTAGCCAAAACATCTAGCGTATAAATATTAGCCTAACTCTAAAATGGAAAAAAAATCCAGAATTAGCCAAAACAGCTAGCATGTAGCTGAAATATTAGCTAAACTCCAGCTAAAAGATCTTAGTAAATGCCAAAATGGTCCAAAAAGCTAACAAAATCCCCAATTTTTAAAACTTTAAAACCATAACTTTTTATCATAAATATGAAAAATAAAAATGCAGGAATAATATTCCAGAACAAAATAAACTCAAATCTCTGTTCCCTAATTTAAAAGTCCTCTGGAAAGTTGTGTAAGCCAGTAGATTTTTGACAACTGAAGGCAACACACCTGGCTACGATCCATGCTAAAGCTAAAGCTAACGACCGACCGTTACAGCATCAAAGATGGGCGGGGCTTTTAAACTTCTGTGACTTTCACCAGTTGACCTATCACAACATTCAACTGCAACTCCTCATTTCCACCTGTAGGGGGAGCACACAGACGTTTTACAGGATATTTTCAACTTTATTTTAATTTGTCAAAAAATTGGCAACAACCAACAGACAAAAAAGTTGATTTACTGTTTGGTTACCCTTAAAGTCACATTGATGAACTGATAATCCGTTAAGACAGAAGCAATCATTCACAAAGATCCACATTTCTGGTTCATGATGAGAGGTGATAATTCAGGTCGATCCCGCCTCGATTCATCCTTAAATCATCGCAGGTCTGGCTTTGACCCGTCATCACTTGAGGGAATGATTTGTGTTCTTGTTTTAAATCGTCACTGGGGTCATGACTCCATCACAGATTATGACGACTCATCCTCATCATCGATCACGTCCTGAGAAACAAGTTACTGAAAGAACAAGTGATGTGGTTAAAACGGTCTTCTGTTGATGTATTTTCTGTTATTTTCCCAGCAGATTGTTCTTATTTAGTATATTTATAGCACTCCTTGAGAAGGGAAAACTACAGTTGATATTTATGCATCTCGATTGGAAATCATTGTTAGACTTTTGGTGTTGTTGTGCTGCTGTGATCGTCTCACAAACATCCTGCGGGGAAAGCAACACAACATCGGCAAACAGATTTCTGTTGTCTATAAATCCTAATGATCAAACTGAGACTTTTGCTTCTATTCTCCATCAATAACAATGTATTTTAATCTGCAGTTGAGTGAACTCTTTGCAAATCCATAAAACAATACCAATAGTCCAGACGAGGGGGGGGTTAATGACTGATTATAAGCTAAACGTTTAAGTGTTTTCTGATTTTGTATTTGTCGCTGAAGTTAAATACGACACTTCAATAAGTCGAGATGTAGTGATGAAAATGGACCCTTAAGGCCAGACCGATTCGTCCCATTTTTGGTCCCCGTTGGTTGTAGGCAACGAGATTTATCACAAGAGAGGCTCTACTATTGGGGAAGACACGTAAAGAGCGACGCCATATTGGACTGGTATAAACCAATGAGATACGGTTTAAACCAGGGATGTCCCGATCCGATCACGTGGTTTGGGACTCGATCGGAATCGGACTCCTTTGTCCGATCAGGATCAGATATTTCACTTATTCTCATTATGAGCTTTATATTTCTTCTTATCATTACGGATAAATACTCCACTAGAAGTCTGCATGTCATGAAAAGATCACAAAATGTCATCACCAGAAAACGCAGCAGAAA
>NC_050517.1:33480417-33482281 GCF_002922805.2 Oryzias melastigma | reverse complement strand
ATAATTTCGTTTACTGAGGAACTTTAGGCTATTTTTGAGCTAAGCTAGTAATTAGACAACGAGCTAACCTTTTTTTTTTGCTAATTTGTTGAGATTTTTAATGCTAATTTGGAGTTTAGCTAATATTTTAGGAATATCCTAATGTTTTTGGCAAATTTGTGAATCACTGGGGCTTTTAAGGCTAATTTATCTTCTATTTTAGAAACAGCTAGTTTTTTAATAATTTAGTTTAGTGAGAAATTTTAGGCTATTTTGGAATTTAGTTAGTAATTCAGCGACATACTTGCTTTTTGGCTAATTTGGCATCTACTAAGGTAAAATGGTAAATACGTTTTCAAGTTAGAAATGAGCGCAAGATAACATCGGGCCATTAATAACAACAAAATAAAATGATCTGGAGGGCCAGATCCGGCCCTCGGGCCTCGACTTTGACACGTGCCGTAGAACCATCATCACCCAATTCTACCAGCACTCCCCCAAGTTTCTGTTCAGGGATGAAAACGCTCCACCAGTGGTTCCAGAACCACCTGACTTGGAGACTGGATAATTTTACCTCCAAGTGACCTGGAGAACTGCTGCAGCTCTTGTAGAAGACTCCAGAACATCGTGAGTCTGAGGAGCTTCAGACGTCGCTATCATCACAGCAAATATCTGCTATTGACTCGGTCAGTGTTGTTATTTAAGATGATCATTATCTTTGTCTTGATTCTTGGGTGATCAATACCAGAATAATAAAAATTGTGTTTCTTCTAATTTATTATTGGTAACATCAAAAGGAACTTTGGAGAAGCACTCGTGTAAATAACAATATCCCAAACGCTTTGGGATTAGTGTAGCTGCAAACCCCCAAATATGACTCAACTAGATCCAGGTTGGGCTGAAGGGGTTCAGTTTTTTCGTTTTATGGAAATGTTGCATCTGCAGCTTTGAAAGTCTGCAAACGTCTGTAAATCGAGCCTGGAGGACCCGAGCGTTAGATCTGCCCCACTGGATTATCCGTGTCAGAGCTTATTGCTTTTTATTGTTAAGTGTCTCGTAAAAGCCACGTCGATACGCCAGCATTGATTTGTGCACGGCCCAGTGAGCCCCCCCATGTATGATACACGAGTATCTACAGACAGGCGTGCATACGGGGGGTGGGGGGGGCAGCGCCGGTCACATGGACAACAGGCTGCCAGCATCAGAGACCCCCACTCTGACCCACCGAGACTCGGGATGAATAAATGGATGTGTCCAGATGGGCTACAGAGAAAGTGGAGAAACAGGAAAACATGGGGTGAGGTGGGTGGGGGCCCACGCCGCCGCCGCCAGGAGCTGACTTGAAAACGAAGCTCCTTGTCACAAGCCAACATGAGATGTGCGAGGAGCGTCGTCTGTATTAGCTCCCACATCCTGGCTGGTGGTCACACGGTCGCACCGCTGCTGGCCGACGCCGTGCACCGTGCACGGGCTTATCACAGGCAGCAGGACGCTCCTCTGATGAATAAGCAACGGCTCTGCAGGCACAAGCCAAAACATCCAACCGAATCTGAGCAGCTCCTTCAAAAATGAGCAAAAATTCCCTAAAAACGATGATAGAAAGTTTCTACATCTGACCCCATTCACTTAAAACTATATTTTTAACCTGAAATCCTTTGAGAGTAAAGCCATAATCTCTGCTATTATTCCACTCTCATCCATGCATGGGATAGTTTGTGCAGACGCACATCAACGAGATGTTGGTCGTTACCGTCTTCATTACAGACACGGGCTTTACAGTACGCGCCTGAGCGTGCGCCTGAGCGTGCGCCTGAGCGTGCGCCTGAGCGCGCGCCGGCGCTCATTGGGGGTTTATCTCAGACTATTGCTCATAGTTGCACACGTC
>NC_050517.1:33457541-33478480 GCF_002922805.2 Oryzias melastigma | reverse complement strand
TTTAAATGACCATAAAATGATTAATTTTGGTCCGATTTTAAAAGGAAAACCCTCTGATCATTAGATCAGGTCATGGTAATAACGTTTTTGTACAAAATGCAACAAATGCATTCCTGATGCATGGTTAGACGGATCGGTGGGTAGCCGACATCGGCGTAGAGCGCTAGCGTCCGTTATATACTGTATTTTAGTAACAGGCTTATTGTTATCTACTAAGGTTCACTTAGAGTGTCGGTTCTATTTTAGCAACAGGCTAACTTTTTTGAATAATTTCGTTTACTGAGGAACTTTAGGCTATTTTTGAGCTAAGCTAGTAATTAGACAACGAGCTAACCTTTTTTTTTTGCTAATTTGCTGAGATTTTTAATGCTAATTTGGAGTTTAGCTAATATTTTAGGAATATCCTAATGTTTTTGGCAAATTTGTGAATAACTGGGGCTTTTAAGGCTAATTTATCTTCTATTTTAGAAACAGTTAGTTTGTTAATAATTTAGTTTAGTGAGAAATTTTAGGCTATTTTGGAATTTAGTTAGCAATTCAGCGACATACTTGCTTTTTGGCTAATTTGGCATCTACTAAGGTAAAATGGTAAATACGTTTTTAAGTTTGAAATGAGCGGAAGAATAACATCGGGCTATTAATAACAACAAAACAAAATGATCTGGAGGGCCGGATAGAATTACGCGGAGGGCCAGATCCGGCCCTCGGGCCTCGACTTTGACACGTGCCGTAGAACCATCATCATCACCCAATTCTACCTGCACTCCCCAAGTTTCTGTTCATGGATGAACACGCTCCACCAGTGGTTCCAGAACCACCTGACTTGGAGACTGGATGATTTTACCTCCAAGTGACCTGGAGAACTGCTGCAGCTCTTGTAGAAGACTCCAGAACATCGTGAGTCTGAGGAGCTTCAGACGTCGCTGTCATCACAGCAAATATCTGCTATTGACTCGGTCAGTGTTGTTATTCAAGATGATCATTATCTTTGTCTTGATTCTTGGGTGATCAATACCAGAATAATAAAAATTGTGTTTCTTCTAATTTATGATTGGTAACATCAAAAGGAACTTTGTGTATTTCTGGAGAAGCACTCGTGTAAATAACAATATCCCAAACGCTTTGGGATAAGTGTAGCTGCAAACCCCCAAATGTGACTCAACTAGATCCAGGTTGGGCTGAAGGGGTTCCGTTTTTTCGTTTTATGGAAATGTTGCATCTGCAAGCTTTGAAAGTCTGCAAACGTCTGTAAATCGAGCATGGAGGATCCGAGCGTTAGATCTGCTTTGCCCCACTGGATTATCCGTGTCAGAGCTTATTGCTTTTTATTGTTAAGTGTCTCGTAAAAGCCACGTCGATACGCCAGCATTGATTTGTGCACGGCCCAGTGAGCCCCCCCATGTATGATACACGAGTATCTACAGACACGCGTGCATACGGGGGGGGGGGCAGCGCCGGTCACATGGACAACAGGCTGCCAGCATCAGAGACTCCCACTCTGACCCACCGAGACTCGGGATGAATAAATGGATGTGTCCAGATGGGCTACAGAGAAAGTGGAGAGACAGGAAAACATGGGGTGAGGTGGGGGGTGGGGGCCCACGCCGCCGCCGCCAGGAGCTGACTTGAAAACGAAGCTCCTTGTCACAAGCCAACATGAGATGTGCGAGGAGCATCGTCTGTATTAGCTCCCACATCCTGGCTGGTGGTCACACGGTCGCACCGCTGCTGGCCGACGCCGTGCACGTGCACCGTGCACGTGCACCGTGCACGGGCTCATCACAGGCAGCAGGACGCTCCTCTGATGAATAAGCAACGGCTCTGCAGGCACAAGCCAAAACATCCAACCGAATCTGAGCAGCTCCTTCAAAAATGAGCAAAAATTCCCTAAAAACGATGATAGAAAGTTTCTACATCTGACCCCATTCACTTAAAACTATATTTTTAACCTGAAATCCTTTGAGAGTGAAGCCATAATCTCTGCTATTATTCCACTCTCATCCATGCATGGGATAAATAGTTTGTCTGTGCAGACGCACATCAACGAGATGTTGTCGTTACCGTCTTCATTACAGAGACGGACTTTACAGTACGCGCCTGAGCGTGCGCCTGAGCGCGCGCCGGCGCTCATTGGGGGTTTATCTCAGACTATTGCTCATAGTTGCACACGTCTGGTGTTCCTCTGTGTCACATCATCGGCTGTCTCCAGCAATCAATCAGAGGAGCCCATCGTGGCTCACAAAGAACCAATGAGCTGCATCAATAACCAGGCCTGTTCCCTCCCCCATGAATATTCCCTTAATGAAACGATGTCTTATCGCAACGTTGGCATGGAAGGAAAAAAATGAGTGTTGAGTGCATGCTTTGTCTTAGAAATATGTAGAGGGCAGCAGCTTAAAAGCTGCAACAAGCAATTAGAAGAAAGAAAAATCCAAAAGGAAACACGAACGGTGTACTGAAAAAAGACACTGTCTTGCAGACGTCCTACACTATTCTAAAAATCCAATCCCTGCAATAAACTCCAAAACTCGTCACCTACTACCCGGTGAAAATGACTTTTAGAAATAGTGAACCATCCTCCTAAGAAATGATGACATGAGTGGGGTCAAAATCTCTTAAATGGCTGATAAAGAAAATGTCAAAATTCACTAATGAACCAAAACACTCATGTCAGTGGAATTATTGATACTATTATGGGATGGTCACAGGACCAACAGCTTAGCTGCCATTTTCTGGCAACATGTGAAATTTGGCGATTTTAATATTTGTATAAGTAGGAGAAGAAACGTTTGGTCGAGGGATCTTCATGAAATTTCACACTCAGGTCCATTTTATTTTTATAGCCCAATATTACAACACAATTGTCTCAATGGGCTTCACACCAGCAACTCTCCAAAAACATAAAACCAATCTTAAAATATAAACAATAGCTGATTCCTGAACTGGGCATCCCTGCTGTTAGACGCTCCTTCTCGGTAAGGAAAAGCTCATTAAAAAATCTGATTCTGGGACAAAAAGAAAAAAAGAAACCTCAGGGACGTCTAAATGATGAACCAGGACCGTTAAAGAAGAATTAGCTTAACTAGCTAGCTCTACAACTGTATGTTTGAATAGTGTAGCAGATGGAATTCGTTCAGATGGAAGCTGAGTCGAGCCAGAGGCGAGGTCCACGGCCAAGAACAGGAGCACAGACAGGCCACCTTGAATCTGGAATCTCTCCTTCTGCTCCGGAGGGGAGTGAGAAAGAGGGACAACACGTGAATCCCACTGCACCAAACAGAGGCATAAAGATGAGTAGAGTCGATAGAAACAGACGTCAGAACCCTTGTGCATCATATTTTCCCAGCTTCTACCAGTCTAACAACTAATTTGTTTTATTGTTATAACCTGGTGAAACCCACAACCGTAATCAGAGTTTTGTTGACTTTTGCACTTTGAAGAGTCAGACAACCATTATTACAGACAATTTTCTTCTTACAAATAATTTTTTTAACAGAAGCAAAAATCAACCAACAACAAATCAACCAATCAGAAGACCTTTAACTGTCAGCCAATCGGTGCGCTGCTTAGACCTACCAATCAGATGAGGGATATTCATGCTAGGAGAAAAAACAAAACCATTATTTTAACATAACCTCATGTTTGTTTGAGGTGCTGTTTTAAAGGATTGTTTCCTTGACATTTTGTAAATTAAAAAATAAAAAAATCCTCATATAAATCCTGATTCGTTGTGCATTTCTTTTAACACAAAAACACTTTAAAGATCACGACAAAAATTTAAAAAGCAGAACAAATATTAAAAAACAGCATTACATTTTAGAAAACAAAATTAAGTTAAGAAACCAAAACATACAAAAAAAGGAAAAACATTGCAGAAAACAAAAGTAATTTCCTTTAAACAAATTAAATATAAAAAGACCAAAAAAAAGTTTAGAAAACAAAAATAAACATTCAAAAATAAAAAAAATATTTGAGCTAAGAAAATGAAGTATTTAAAAATCAAAGAAAAATGCTGAAAACAAAATGAGATCTTGAAAAAAAAAATTCCAAAAAAAAAAGGAAAATTGAAAAATAAAATCAACAGAAAACCGGAATAGGCCGGTGCTGTGGCACATTGCTGATTACATGATGATTTCCAGTTATCCTTGTAGCCAATCAACTTTCAGTTCAAATGATGTTCAAATGTCCTCATCCAATAAGAATCTCCATGAGAACCTACCTTTTCTGGTTATTCATTGTGTTTCATTTTTCCAACAAAAAACCCCAAAAAACCTTCGTTGCCAATGGAAACACAAACATTTACTTTTCCAAATTAAATATATCTGTCTATCAAATCCAGGCGATCTAAACATAAAATGGTTGCTATGGAGAAAAAAAAGAAAAGCTGCCATTAAAAAAAAAAAACAAAGTGATTTTTATGAATTGTGCATCTCTGACCCGACTGAACGAGGCAAAGGGGAGATTGAGCCGCCCGTGAGCCGTTCAAAGCCACTTGCAGCTTTAATTTCTGCTTTTTCTTTTGGTCACGCTGCTTATTATGCTCATCCCCAATGATGCAACAAGAGGAAGCAGAGGGAGGAAATAATGACCACAATCACTCCTTCAGAACGTGGGAGAGTCGGAGCGATGCCCTCCCTTCTTTTCCATTCGGACTACAGATTACTCTCTTGTCCCCGTTAACCCGGGCCATCCCGGGCCATCCCGGGCTCGCTCCGGCTTTGCATTGGGATGGCTGCGCTCGTCTCTGCTGCTGTGTTAAGACCATTATTTAAACACTCTGAAGCACCACAGAGCCAAATATAAAGTCACAGCTGCAGCGTGTCGTCTGGAAAGTGTCGGGGGGCCAGTAAGTGACGCTCCATTGAGCCTCCACAAACAACGCAAGACAGAAACGAACCACTGAGGCGGGAAAAGGGAGAATGTTTTCCTCCAGAAAGAGAGAAGACGGATGGCAAATCGCTGTGGCAGCAGAAACAACCGAGATGCAAAGTGGGGAGGAAAAAGTTTGATTTATTGATTCTTATATCAAACGTCGGCCTGCAGGAAGCAGAGAAAAACCTGTTTTTCTACCTTCCTTCTGTGGCTGTGACTCACATGGACCCCCCCTCATCTTTGTCACCTCTGAGGCTCTTTCCCACCATACACACCAGCATGCTCTCCCTCCCCACAGGGCAAGAACATCCACCTTATCAGCCACGCCGTTATTTACGGCCGACCCCCCTCTCCAGGAGGCCAGGTTACTCCTCCTGACTCATCCAGGACTGTGGGTGACTTCAACGATCACTTCCACCCCCCAGGAGGGAGAGCAGCTATTCCAGACTCCTGCAGGAAGCGCGGCGCTGGTGCGAATCCTCGCGTCCACGGCGCTTCAGTCATCAAGTCACAATAACGGAGGTCGCCCGCCACGTCAGAGAGAGAGCTGTGGTGGGGGGGGCTCTGAGTATGTGATCCTTTCACGGCTAAAAATAAGAAATATTCCAAGACGGGGATGGAAAAAGACAGAAATAGAGGACGGAAAGACAGGAAAAGATCTGATAACGGGTGTTTTCCGTTCACAAGGTGGTCTGTGTGGAGATGATGCAGAGAACAAAGATGTTAAATGCTCTGATGGCATCAAAAAAACTCAATTTTTACCTGAAAATACAGCCGGCTGACAAAAATACCTGCAGAAGAAGAGAATAAAGGTTGAGCCTTTGCATGAATTTCATGTGTGGAACCGTGGAGAGGTTGCAGCTCCCATTATTAAAATCCCCCACGATCATTTTTAATTTAAAAAAATCCGTGTCTTAATGTCATGTTGGTCTGAAGCCTCTGTTTCCAAAGTCTCCTCTGAGGGGGCGTGGCTTTTGGAGCTGAGCTGAGTAGCCCCGCCCCTGATTTGTACATGTTCATAAAAACTGTTGTGACAAACAGGAAAACATAAATCTTTCTCATATTTTGGCTGTTCATGTCTGAAAAAGCAGAATTTTTCCTGCACAGAAGTCTGCGTTGATGACTTTTGTTCCCAGATCAGATACATATTGTTGTCCTTTAGTAATGTTGACATTCCCAACATAAAAAACACTCAATTCAAGTAATTTAGAAATCAAATGTATAGATTTTTTTTGTTGTTTCTTTATTGCCGTCAGAGAAAACTCCAGAAGCTTCGATCCTCTGTGCTCGAGTCGACAAGAATAGTCGCTAAATTCTGTCGTTTCATTTTATATCTTGTAGAAAAACAGCAGAAAAAGATTCATTTGATTAATGCAGTGTTAAAAACGAACTTTAGTCAGATCTGTTTGATGTCACCAGTGATCTCACAAACATCGATGAGGTCGCACAGCGAAACTGCAGCTTCACACGTAAGCAGTCCGTCGACTGACGTTTGCTGGGAACTTTCCCTCCACAGGCCTGCTGCTGATTTCAATATGCAACTTCGCTGTGATTTATGGCATTAATCTCCCACAGGCATCATGTACGGCCAACTCTAATGAAAGCCACTGGCTTGGAGGAGATCTGAGGAGTCCAGATCTCTGCGCCATGTGGAAAAGAACATATGGATCGCTAAGCTGCTCTCCAACATTCCTAAACAATCTGGACAGGACATTGAGCATTTTATCACCGCCGCGGCCTGCCGGGGCGTCCAGATGCCGCTGGGATTAACGTCCCGTCTATCCTCCAAAAGAAGCAGAAGAACATCACCAAATTTGTGTGAATTTGTTTTAAAATGAAAACTGGAACTGAGGATTTGTGTTGTTTTATTTCCTGTTTTTGTCTTCCTGACCTGTGACTCACTCCGTCCATGAGCGAGTGGAACGATTGGAAGTAGCGAAGCTTTTGCTTTATGCTGACTTGTTGTGAGATCTTTGCAGAATGTCATCGATTTCACTCACAACCGTGAAGACCTTGAAGGAACTCTAGAAGAGAGCCGTTTCCTTTACAGCTGTGCTCTTCATTTCAACTTTTAATCCCCACAAAACACATTTTTACACTTAACTACATTTTAGCCACAATGAAAACTTCTCCCTTGTGGATATTATAACTCTTTTACTCTATAATCACATCTTATTTCCAGTATAAGTTTAAGGTTTACTAATTCAATTTTATTTATATAGCCAAATATCACAAAAATGGCCTCATTGGGCTTCATCCCGGTAATTTTAGAGAAATAGAAGGTAAACAAAAGCTGAACACCTAGAAAAGAAACCTGATTCCAGGAAAAAAGAAGAAACTTCAGAGATGTCCTCGTGAAGATCCTCCCCCAGGACGGACAGGAGATTAACCAGGACTATTAAAGAGGAATTAGCTTCTCTAACTCTATAACTACGTATCTGAAAAGAGTTCAGCCAGATGGGAATGGGGGACAGGTGGAGACGAGGTCCAAGACAAGCCAGAGACGAGGTCCACGGCTAAGAACAGGAGCACAGACGATCCACCTGGAGTCTGAGATCTCTCAGGGAGTGGGAAAGAGAAACAACACGTGAATCACACTGCACTAAACAAGCACAGAGAACTAAATAAATAAAGAATAGAGGAGAGGTGAAGAAAATGAGAATAAAAAAATGGAACCCCAGAGCCGATGTGGATAGTAACGAGGATAGAAAATCCAAAATTTCGATCGTATCAATATTAATCTACACCAGGGGTGTCAAACTCAATCACACAAGAGGCCAAAATCCAAAACACATCTTAGGTCGCGGGTCAAACAGGATAAAAATGTATTGAACACTCTAAAACTACATTTTTAAAACTTTAAAACCGTAACTTTTTAACATAAATGTAAACTAGATATATAGCATTACCTGTGATAATGTTAGTGTGAATGATGTAAGCTGAATTTGGCAGCTGATAGCTAAAAACGCTGAAGCTGATACCTGAAATTTCTTCAGTTGATAGTTGAAAATGCTGAAGTTGATAGCATATAAAATATTAGCTGAATGCTAAATTAACTTCAAAAAATGAAAAAACCAAGGTCAGCCAAAACAGCTAGCATGTTGCTGAAGAAAATAGCTGAACTTCAAAATAGCCTAGAAAAAAAAAAAGAAAAAAAAAGCCTAAATTAGCCAAAGTGTGAAAATATTAGCCTAACTCCAAAACAGTCTAAAAAACTAAAAATAAAAACCTAGGTTTGCCAAAAAAACTAGCATGTAGTCTAAAAAAATCTTAGTAAATGACAAAATAGTCTAGAAAACTAGCAGAATGCCAATTTTTCAAACTTTAAACTGTAACTTTTTAACATAATTATGAATAATAAAAAGGCAGGAATATTATTCCAGAATAAATCAACTTGAACCTTAAATAACTTTCAGTGTTTTACTCTAAATAAAAATATATTTAGTCAAAATTATACAAGTTAGAAATGAGCTCAAGATAACATCGGGTCATTAATAACAATAAAATAAAATGATCTGGAGGGCTGGATAGAATTACCCGGAGGGCCGGATCCGGCCCCCGGGCCTTGACTTTGACACACGTGCTCTAGACCCATGAGAGCTACAGCAGAGAGAATCGACCGCCACGGCCCATTTGAGGAGAACGACTGTCTTTCTTCAGTTTGAGCTTCGTGTCTTCACTATAAATAGATCTCAGATCAGCTTAAACAAACCAGATGAATGAGCGGCACATTTTTATACAGAAATAATTCTGGAGTATAAACACAACTGTCAATCTCCAGCCGGAGTCTGGATCTGGCGTTTCGTCTCTCTAAGAGCGGCTGTCGTAAATATCCAATCATGAATCAAACTCGTCTCTGTGCTCCGCTGCAATCAGTGGAATGAGTTCAGCTTTTTCTACAATGCATGAAGGTAGATGAAGATCATGTATGAAGATCATGTATGAAGATCATGTATGGATACAGGCTGAAGCCTTTGGTCACACGTATACGGAGGTTGAGCCGTGTGGGGGCTGCAGGTTTGTCTGGGTCTGTGGAGAGTTGTAGAGAAAAGCAGCTGCATCAAAGACCGACTTTGATGAAAATAATTGTTAATCTAATCTTATTTCATTGTTTTTATTATTTGTAGAAAACAAACCCAAAAAAAGACGAAACAGAACAAAAGTGCTCTCAGCTAAAATGAATAAAAAAGTACAATAAAGGATAGAGAGTCCGTAGATAATAAGAATTTACATATCCACAATCTCCTTTATCCGTACACATGCATTAATAGAAGGTGAAGTTAATAAGAGAAGGTCATATCGAGCAGATAAAAGAGTCAGATAAGAGAAATACCATCCCAGTGAACTTTTCAATAGTGTCAGCCTCTGGAAATATTCCAGCCCAGGGCGCCATAAACCCATAAAAATATTGTTTTGGCTCTAATTCTTTCCATTGGTAGGGTTTTGAAAATGTCTTTATATACCACTGAGTTACAGTGAGATGTTTCTTTCTAATCCAGTTAAATAAAATGTAGTTTTGTTTTAGCTTACAAAGTAACTTAAATGTTTCTTTTCTCAGAAACTGGTGTTTAGTGTGAAACATTTAGCTGCCTTTTTTTCCACTGGCTCCAGCAGGTGTCACTCTAACATGTAGCGTAAGAACATTTCAGATGCAAACATCTCTGGATGTGGAGTTTTCTGGAGCAGCGAGAGGGTGGAGGGGGCGGGAGTCAGTAAATCACTCATCCAGTCGCAGCTTTTTCCGAGCTGCAGAAGAGTTCACCGCAGGTTCAAGCCGGCACGGCGGAGGGGTGTGAAACCCAGAAGGCCTGCCAGCATCTGGCCTGGTCACTGGGACAAGAATGTGTCTCCTCACTGCGAGAACGGAAACAAAGGAGGGTTTGCCTGAGCGTGAACTTAAAGTTTAACCATGTTTGGGACAACAATTACTCCAGGTTTTGGTGTGTTTTCCTGGCTGTGGAGGCGATAATTAGAGGTTGAGGACTTTAGTGCAGGGGACAAATGTGGTTCTTTTATTAAATATTTTTTTTTAAGTTTCTAAATGTTAAAAAGTAACTACATAGCATTAACTGTGATAATGCTAGTGTGAGTGGTGTAAGATGAATTTGGCCGCTGAAGATGCTAGAAACTGATAGCAAAAAACGCTGAAGCAAATAGCTGAAAAGGTAGAAGCTAATAGCTTAAAAGGCTGAAGCTAATAGCTGAAAACGCTGAAACTAAAAGCTGAAAACGATGAAGATAATAGCTGAAAATGCTGCAATTTATATCTGAAAACGCAGAAGCTAGTAGTTTAAAACACTGAAGCTAATAGCTGAAAATGCGAACGTAAATAGCTGAAAACGCTGAAGTTGATAGCTGAAAACACTAAAGCTAATAGCAGACAACGCTGAAGTTGATAGCTTAAAAAACACTGAATCTTATAGCTGAAAAGGCTGAAACTAATAGCTGATAACGCTAAAGCTAATAGCTAAAAAAGCTAAAGTTGATAGCTGAAAACACTAAAGCTAATAGCTGAAGATGCTGAAGTTGATATCTGAAAAGACTGAAGCTAAAAGCTGAAAAAACTAGAACTAGTAGCTGAAAACGCTGAAGATAATAACTGAAGACACAATAACTAAAAGGTAAAAAAAACTGAAGCTAATAGCTGAAAACGCTGAAGCTAATAGCTGAAAACGCAGAAGCTAATAGCTTAAAAGGCTTTAGTCGATAGCTGAAAACACTGAAGCTAACAGCTAAAAATCCTGAAAGTAATAGCTGAAAACTCTGAAGCTGATAGCAAGCTAAAATATTAGCTAAATACCAAATTGGCCCAAAAAAATGGTAAAATGTCTAATTTACCCCAAAACAGCTAGCTTAAAGCTAAAATATTAACTAAATTTAAAAATGGGCCAAAATAAAAAACTGGGAAAAAAAGACTTATTTAGCTAAAACAGCTACCATGTAGCTTAAAACATTAGGTAAACTCCAAAATACCCTAAAAAACTGAAAAAGCCTAAATGTCCCAAAATAGCTAGCATGTAGCTAAATATTAGTCGAACTCCAAATTAGTCCAAATTAGCTTAAAAAAACCTTTCTATAAAAGTGTTTTATATATATATATATATATATATATATATATATATATATATATATATATATATATATAATAACAATAAAAAAAGTAAAAAAAAACCCAAAAACAAAATAGCCTTTATATTTACATTACATAGTGGGACAAAACCTTTAGTGCTTTAGTGGGACAGGAAGGACAGCAGCCCCCAACCTAAGAAACTGCTGACAGACCGCCGTCCAAGGACGCCGGTTCTGTTGGTTTTGCTGCTGAAGGTCTTGGTGTGTGGATCTCCACCCCTGAAGGTCCAGCTGCGTTCGCTCACGTTAACTCATGTGCACGTTGTCAGAATCCCACATTATGGTAATCTGCGTTTCTGCTGATGGCAGCTTACGTAACTCAAGCAGCAGCTGCACCTTTACAAACAGACAAGAATTTACATGTTGTGGGCCCTCTTTCTCCTTCCCTTCTTCCTGCTCGAGGTCGTGCACGTGTGTGTGCACGAATAACAGCGTCAAATGGAAATAATAACAGCACTTTCAGGAGTGCAACAAGTTGGATTAAAAGCCCTCCTTACCTGCTGGGTGTTTAGGGTCCGTCCAACAATAGAGGAGCTGCTGTTTCTCCTGAAGGTGCCGAGCGCTCAGCAGCTCTGTGTTTGCAAATATGGTTTTCTGTGGTACTTATCAGCACTTTGAGGGATGGAAGGAGCTCGGCAGGGCTCTATTTGCCTTTTAATCTT
This sequence comes from Oryzias melastigma, assembly GCF_002922805.2. Classification (NCBI taxonomy): domain Eukaryota; kingdom Metazoa; phylum Chordata; class Actinopteri; order Beloniformes; family Adrianichthyidae; genus Oryzias; species Oryzias melastigma. The sequence goes on along the minus strand of NC_050517.1, from coordinate 33,466,817 downwards.
TTTTTTCCTCCTCTGGGATCACATGTTTGAGGTGCTTGGACAAACGTGCAGAAAAATCTTGTTTTTCAGGGTTGAGCTGCTGCAGGGAAGTTGGTTTTGGCTGGCCTGTACTGATTACAGTCATGGGCTGACCTTAGTCATTGAAACCTTGAGATTCTTCTCGTGTCTGACATCTGAAACCTGCGCTGTTCTGCATTTTCAGTATCATTTCTAGGAATCAAAACAGGGTAAATACTGACGGACTGTTATGACAACAGTCTTTAGCTTTTGTTTAGCTTTATGGACAATCTCATGGAATAGAACCATAAACTTTATGCTTCCCCTTTTGAACTCTTCAAATGATGTTTAACATTTTAAAACCAGTCCGTCTGTAGCTGTCCTGGACTGAACGACCAGTTTTTGCCAATTTTCTGTCCTATTGGTCATTTGGGTGAAAATGTCACCCCGCCACGTGACTTACTAAATTATTTTTGACATAGAGAATCGAGAGAAACTATTAAAAAAATGATTCTGATCAAAATCTCTTCTGGCGCTCGAACAGATATTTCAAAATCAGTTATATGCAGTCAGGGGAGGCAGGTGAGGCACAGCTTAAAAATACCTAAATTAAGAAAGATGAACTTTATCATCATTAATAAAAAATAAAAGAAGAAAAAAAATGATGTTATTACAGTATAAGAAACCATCAAAAATGTATTGGGACCAAAATCTTTTCTGGAGCTAAAAAACAAATTAAAGTAAAACACACCAGTGATGTGGAGTCAGGGGAGGCAGGTGAGGCACAACTTTTTATTATTAAAAATAAAGTTATATATTTTTATACATGTCTATTCTATGACTAATTTTTTGTGTAGGTTTTCAACGTCCCTGATTGGAAAAAAAAGGAGCAAATCTACAAGTTATCTGATCAAATACATGAAAAATCGGCAGGTGAGGCAGTGGCAGCCCATTTGTACTTTGATACAGGTGTTAATAGAAGAAAATGTAGAAATGAATTTTAAACAACTCACTTTAACAGTTGCCAGTCAGATAGTAAATAAACGACTCAGTGGGGTTCATATGTTTGTAAATCTGACTGATGACGTCAGTGCCTCACAGCCGACATCAGTGATATCCAAAACCAGTTTTAAAATTATTATGGGATGGCCACAAGACCAACGGCTTTGTTGCTATGTTGTGGCAGAGTGTAAAATTGGGTGATTTTCACATTTATTGAACAACATTGGAAAAGAACATTTTTGTTCAGCGATTTTTACAAAATTTCACACATGCCAGGTTAAGTCTACAACCACAACCAAAGTTTGTTGACCTTTGACCTCAGGAAGAGGCAGCCATCTTGAATTTAGAAAATAATCAACTACTAATTAAAACCTAGAGATTTCATCCTATTACTTCATAATTCCTCAAGCATCATTGGGAAGCAGTTTGGAGAAAATTTGGAAACTATATTTTAAATGGCGTTGGCATGGCGAGCTAGCAAAAGTGGCATTTCCCTGTTGCTCACACATCTTTTGGCAGAACATTATTAAAATGTACTTCATGAACCATGGGCTCCAGCTGAGCGAAGTGATATGACATATGATATGAATATATTAAGAATGGGCGAGTGGGCAACAAATAACCTAAGTTGCTATGGAAATCCAAAAATTTACTTTCGCCGATTTGACTAAAAATTACGTCAATCTGTTTTTCTGCCCCAGAGGACCAAAAAATTAAATGGTTGCTATGGAGATAAAACCAACAGAAAAGCTGCCATTTTGAAAAAAGTGAGTGAGGGGGCTTGAAGCCGGTGAGGGCGAGTGAAATGGGAGGGCAGTGAGGGCGGGTTGCACCTGCAACGACTCAAAGCTTTGATTCCTTTTATTATTTGACGCATGCTTCTCAATGTGAATTTTCTTTTAGTAATTGAGGTTTAGATCTGCGTACGAGTGTCCACCGTCTGTTTCCTGCTTCACATATTAGGAACGTACGTTTTGGTTGGGCTTACAACGGAGCAGTGGCCTCTCCTGGCTGGTCCGGGCTGGTTTCGCCAGTTAGCCTGAGGCAAAACGCCGTCACTGACCTGCAGAGAGATCCAAGAAACATCCTCTGGAGCTGCATGTGCTTCCAATCACAGACAGGAAAGGATCTTAAGAGAGATTTCTGTTTGGTCGGCATGTTCATGGAAAAGAAAAAACATACATTTGTTTCTCCATCTTTAACTCTATGCACCATAATCAAGGTAAGTTTGGTCATTAAGATCACTCCAGACATGATCGCTGGAGGTCGTTTTGTTGGATGTTAGGTTTCCATAGCAACCTGGCAGCTCTTTGTTCCACAAGTGTTTTCCCCCTCAGCTGTGGTCCAGAAGATCCAGTCCTCCCAAACATCTCGTCAATGATGAACTTGTCAGGAACATCCAGTGACGATTACAGCCGCGCAGCACCAAGGCAACAAAACGCTGCTAAAAGCTCAGAAGAACAAATGCTGAACGAGAAAGAGGAGCCATCCGGGCGCTGTACGCTTTATAAGGCATGACAAAGTGCTGACTAGAGAGCCGTGCTCATCGGTGCATGCGAAGCATATGGGAGAATCATTCACCGCGTTGGCTTGTAGTTGATGTGTTTGTTGTTGAAGGAATTCTGTGGCTCAATCAGAGCGAAGTCGGTGCCAGGATCATCGTCGGAGGAATCAAAACTGTCAGATGCCAATAAAAAAGACAAACTTTTTTTCCACCAGAAAACCACAGAGCAGAATTGGAACTAGTGGAGCCACCTCTGCTTTAGACGGATGTCTTTTTGTTTTCAGCTCTAAAGGATTTTCAAAGAGAATGATCTCTAACTGCCTAAAAAGAAAACACAAACAAACAAGTTACATCACAGCGGAGGAAACCACAAAAGAATGAAGGGGGTCAAAAACTCAAACTTCATCCACTGGAGAAACCAAAATGCAAGAGTGTAATCTTTAACGTACTGTAACTTTTCAACCGATAACACAGTAATTCCAGCTGATTCTGAAGGAGAAAAGTGACTCGTACAACTACGTATTTGAATGAAGTTCAGCCAGATAGGACGGGGGGATGGGGGGGTGAGGTCCACAGCCAAGACGAGCCGGAGGTGAGGTCCACGGCCAAGACGAGCCGGAGGTGCGGTCCACAGCCAAGAACAGGAGCACAGACGGTCCGCCTGAAATCTGAAACAACATGTGAATTGCACTGCACCAAACAGAAGCATAGAAAAAATAAATAATGGGCCAAAAATCACTTATGAGGCCAAAAATAAAAATGTCTGGATATTCCAAAAAGTTCTCAAACTGTTATGGAATGGCCAAAGCAATTTGCTCAATTTGGAAAAATAAAAAAAAAATTCAAGTGAACTTTAAAAAAATTTCACCCACACACCATCAGGTTTAGCATAAAACCACAACCAAAGTTTTGCTGACGTTTGAACTCCAGAAGAGGCGGGGGCGGCCATCTTGAATTTTCAAAAGAAATAAATCTTCTTTAGATTCAAACTCCTCCTAAAGATTTCTGTCACTTCCTTTCTCCTCGACTGTCACTGGGAAGCTACTAGAGGAACAAATGTTGTTACATTTAAAAATATTAAATTGATTTGGGTAAACCATCAACACAAAATTCTAATTTGATGAAAACAAAAATTTTTCAATGTAGCAAATTACTGAACTTTTATTAATTGACCCAATGTGTCACTTTTTACAGTGTAGATTTTTAGCGGCGTTAGCTAAGTGAGCTAGCAAAAGTGGCTTTCGTCTATTGTGTGAATTTTTTTGGGGGCGAAAATTATGAAAATTTAAAAATGAAAAAAAAAAAAATGACCATATTAGGAATGTGGGCGTGGTTAACAAAAACCTACTGTTACCAAGGAAATCCAATAGTTTACTTTTGACCTGTTCGTCATCACCAGGCGACCAAAACAAAGTGGTTGCTATGGAAATAAAAGAAAAGAAAAGCAGCCATTTTGAAAATAATTTTTTTAAGAATTTGTCACATGACCAGGCCAACAGAGAGGCAGAGAGAACACTGCCCATCTGGGCATTAACCCTTCATAGTCCAAACTTTTTGAGTTTTTTTTTAGAATTTGCTCTAATATTTCATCATCAAGTATTTTTTAAAGATATGTTTTAAATATACTACACAAAAAAATCCACAGCAAAACTTAAACTGTTCAAAAAAACTACTTGGAAAAATACTATCTTGACTTATTTTTACTCTAAAATCTCAAAAATTGAGATCAAACCGTTTTTGTTAAGAGACAAGACATTTTTTACAGATCTGTTTTGATTATTACACAATACTTCCACAATAAACCTGAAATTGTTAAAAAAAAAACAACTCAGAGAAATAAAAGATCAAATGTTTACAGAGAAGCAAAAATGTTTTTTATAGATCTGTTTTGATTAAATTAAACAATATTTCCACAATAAACCAGAAACTGTTAAAAAAGTCAACTTTGAGACATACAATCTTTATATATTCACTCGAAAATCACAAAAATGTTGATCAAATTGTTTTTTTAATGTCTTACAATAAAGATCAAATGTTTAGAGACAAAAATACATTCCAAGCTTTTTGAAAAATGTCAGTAAAAACAGACTTAGCTCCACCGAACTCCATTCATTTATTCCAAGGAATATAAATGTTGGGTCATAACTCATAATGTTTGCTTTAAACCTGATATATTGAAGATTTTTGAAACCTTTATGTTACATTTGAATGAAATCTATTATGTCATAAACAGCCATTGTGTTTGCCTCAGAGTCGCCTGATGTTGAAATCCCCATTTTCATCCTGACTTATGTTCCTTTAGATTTTACGTCAACCTCGTTAGGGAATAATTAAGTTTACGTGGTCAGAAATTCCACAGATTTAACAAACCGCTTCCCGACACGTCTGGACAACACGTCATTCTGCATTCCTGCAATTTCTATTCTTCCGACAGGATGACATTTGGGGACTGGGGGGTGAATTTATCACACTGTGGGGAGTGGTCCCACTGAGAAACCCACTGAAAAATCCAATGTGGACATTTTTTCATGTTCTTCAACCAAACGTGAAAACAAAGGAGAGCTGGTGAGACGACGTGATTTGTCAAAGAAAGCGTTTAAAGAGAGTGACGCCATGTTTGGCTCTGCCATGGGTGAGCTAATTGGACCTGCGGGACGAAACCTTTTGAGTACAGAAACAGAACAAATCTGCTGGTTCAGCCCCAAACACTGGGGTGGTGGGGGGGTTTGGGGGGGGGCTGTTTCCCACTGGTACAGAATAGAATAAAAAAGAAAAAAAATCTCTTGGAATTTTAAACATTTATTTAGTTCAAACATAATAAAAGAGCACAAAAGCAAAGTTTGTTTTGTTTAAATGACCGCTGTAACATCACAATATTTTACAGTTTTTCTATTTTATTTTATTAAATACAATTTTGTGTTAACCCTTTAACACCTGAAGCATCACCAGTGACGGTTAAACACAAAATCTTTAACGTACTGTAACTTTTCGACCGATGACACGGTAATTCCAGCTGATTCTGAAGGAGAAAATTGACTCGTACAACTACGTATTTGAATGGAGTTCAGCCAGATAGGACTGGGGGATGGGGGTGTGAGGTCCACGGCCAAGACGAGCCGGAGGTGTGGTCCACGGCCAAGACGAGCCGGCTATGCGGTCCACGGCCAAGACGAGCCGGAGGTGTGGTCCACGGCCAAGACGAGCCGGAGGTGCGGTCCACAGCCAAGACGAGCCGGAGGTGCGGTCCACGGCCAAGACGAGCCGGAGGTGCGGTCCACGGCCAAGACGAGCCGGAGGTGTGGTCCACGGCCAAGACGAGCCGGAGGTGCGGTCCACGGCCAAGAACAGGAGCACAGACGGTCCACCTGAAATCTGAAACATGTGAATTGCACAGCACCAAACAGAAGCATAGAAAAAATAAATAATGGGCCAAAAATAACAATTTCTAAATACACAAACGAAACCAGAACACCTGGGGACTTTTGAAATTATTATGGGATGGCCACACCACCCACTGCTTGGCGGCCATTTTGTGGCTAAATCTGATATTTGGCTATTTTCACGTTTTTTTCTGCTAAATGGGATAAACATTTATTAGTCAAATTTTCACGAAAATTCACAATCTTGTCAACAGCTGGAGTCTACAATAACCACAGAAGTTTCATTGACCTTTGACCTTGTGAAGAGGCCGCCATCTTGAATTTAAAAAAGCCCTTTTAGTACAAGCTACAAAAAAAAAAAAAATCTTAGGGGGTTTTATTGATTGTTATGTAACTTCCTCGGGCATATAATCAGATTCTACTGTGGAAAAATATGTTGGAATTAGAAATTGTAGAATTTGAATGACATGCGTGTGGCGAGTTCATAACCGACAGTGTTAGCTAGCTCGCACGTTTTATCGGAATGGCGTAAAAAGGGAAATCCCTATATTTGCAGCCTCAAGCTGAACAAAATAGTATCACGCACGAAATGACAATGTTTAAAATGCGACCCTGGTTAACAAAAAACCGTAGCAAAAAAAAAGTGTTGACTCAGCATTAAAAAAAAAACTCACCATCCCCGAACACAACCTTTGTAATTTGTAGGGGAAATGCAAAGGAAGATTTGGAATAATTTTTTTTCTAAATCTGGTATTTGGTGATTTTCACATGTAATTAAACAAACCTTTTGCTTGTCCAATTTTCATTAAATTTCACACCAAGGCCATTAGCTTAAGTCTTCAACCTCTAAAGTTTATTTGACCTTTGACCTTGTCAAGTTCCCACCATCTCGAAAAAAAACCAACACAACTATTAGTACCACATTCAAACAAAAATAACTGAAGGATATTTATCAGTCATTTCTTAACGTTTTAGGCATCATTGGGAGCCATTTAGCAAAAAATGTTGCTATTAGAAGTTGTAGATTTTGAACGGCGTGCACGTATCAAGCTCGCAAAAGTGGCGTAGTCTTAATACACGTAAATATTTAAATGAATTACAATAAAAATGTAATATGTTGATCCCAGGCTGAAGCTGTAACAATTATTATGACATAGGATATGAACATCTAAGGAATGTGGGCGTGGTTAGCTAATGACCTCTGTTGCTAAGGAAATCCAAAAGTGTACTTTTGCCGATTCTTATGAAACTAACGTCAGTCAGTTCGGTGAACTCAGGTGAACAAAACATAAAATGGTTGCTATGGAGATAAAACCGACAGAAAATCCGCCATTTTAAAAAAAGTACTTTTTCCATCAATTTCTCACCTACATCTCAGACCGGCTTTACAGAAAGGAAAGGGGATTCAGGATGCTTATCAAGTGATCAAAGATGGGCGTCAAAGGTCTCGATGACGCAAGAGGCGGGCAGCGAGGGGGAGGGCGGGTAGCTACTGCAAGCCATCCAACGGCGCTCACGGCTTTAATTTTAATTCAAACATGCTAATAGTAAGACCTATGCGCCATGGCATATATAGGAGATGTTTTGGGGTTTTTGTTTGTTTTTTATTTTTATAGCTTTTGCCAGCCATTTGATGTATTTATCTTGTATTACAGAGAGATGTATTTGCTTAAAATAGTAATTTATTGTTGTGTACTATGAAAATGAAATATATAAATAATAACAGTGAATGAAAATCATTTTTTTTTGGCATATCACTATTATTTTTATCAGTTAATTAATGTTTCTTAAAAATAGCTGTTATTCAACGAGAAGACAAAATTTCTATCAAAACTTTAATTACTTTTCTTCATGTTTTATAAAATACACTCAGATGTTTCATCAAACTGTTTTAGATTAAAAACTTTTTTGACCAACACAACAAAAGAAAACATTTCAAAGGTTTCATTTTGCAGTGAAATTCAGCTTTTTGAATGATTCTTCATCTCAGCTGTGAAAGACTTTGACATTTCTACCATTTTTACACAACTTGTTCATGAAATCCCGGTTTTATTACTTCTTAACAATGTTTCTTGAGTCACAAAAGACCTTCTCTTCTCTGTAAATTTTCCAAAGTTCCCAGCTGAACATGAAACCCTGCTGGGTAGTGGATGGTGAAACTGATTGTGTTGGGAAATCCTGCGACACGCCGACTACTTTCACGAGTGGCAGGGAGAAGAATTTTCCAATAAAGTCAAATCGTTTTGCATTTTTATCCCTCAATCACTCGTTTAAAAAAAACGTAAAACTTCTGTTTTCTTTTGTTAGAATCCAAAATATGACAACCATAACTTTTTTTTGTCATCTTGTTCATTCATAACTCACAGGTAATAAATCTAAGTTGTGTTTTTTTTTAGTTGAAAAAATGTGTTAATAGAGATGTTTCAAATATCTGTTACTTTCATTTATTTAATGACTTTCTTATGAAAAACCTGTTAGTGTGCAAAAGTTCTGTCTGGTTTCTAACAGGACTTTGCAATGTTACCAGATTCTAATGTGTCCAGATGGTTGAAAGTTCTTTAAGAGAAAACCCACCAGAAAAACATTCATCAAAAGTGATGCAGTGAAGTATAGATGTGCGTTAAGTTGAGATGTTGCTATTTTCACACCTCACTTCAGTTGAGTAAATGCACAGAAGCTGTACGACTTCACACAATTTGAACCCTTTAAACAGATCCACACCTATATAACCCGTTTCCACCAGGAAGTCGCCAAGATCTAAAACAACACAGTTTTAGCTCAGTCACGAACAGAGGACTGTTGCTTCAACGTGTCTGAAGGTAAAATCCAACAAAGAAAAATGACAAAAAACAAAAGATATTTAAAAGATAAAAAATGTTTTACTCTTTAAAAATCTATTTTGGTCTAAATTGGTGCAGCAGAGCCTTTTTTAAAACATGTTTGTCGTGGTGCACCAGGGCCGGCCTTGGACATTGGCAACCTAGGCGGCTGCCTAGGGTACCATCTGCTGAAGGGGGCACCAAATTGCAAGGATTAGGCTATGTATTCATCTTTTTTACAGTTTGACACACCATTCATTTAGAGTAAAATGTGAAAGGTAATAATTAAAAAAAATTTAAATAAGTTTGACATAATTACTTTGCTCAGCGCCCCTCTTTGCCTGACGCTACAGCTGTCTAAGCTAGGTGGGGGGGAGGTGAAGGGGAGGGCGGGGTTATCACTGTTAATGCTTCTTTAAAACTTGAAAAAGCAGAAAGAAAATCCTATTAGGGTGCTGTGCAGCTTTGTTTTATGGTATTATTACTATTTATGAGCCGGTGAGGGATTATATAAGTTCACTTCCTTTCACTCCCTTTCAAGCGATCTACTTGTGATTTATTATGTGATATGTTA
>NC_050517.1:33457236-33457474 GCF_002922805.2 Oryzias melastigma | reverse complement strand
TTTTTTTATGTGAAATATCTTGTAATTTTGGCATTTCCTTTCCAAATAAAAGTCACATCGGATCATCTCAATACAGTAATTAAAAAAAAAAAAAGTTTACTTTACTGTTCATGGAGCATCTCAGTCAGAAATGTGTAAATCGAACAAACCAAAAATAAATAAAGTGATCCTGACCTCATTGTTTGAACCATAAAACAAACAGAAAATCCTTGAGTTTATTCAAAAATAAAAGATCTGC
>NC_050517.1:33453121-33457042 GCF_002922805.2 Oryzias melastigma | reverse complement strand
TCCGCCATTTTAAAAAAAGTACTTTTTCCATCAATTTCTCACCTACATCTCAGACCGGCTTTACAGAAAGGAAAGGGGATTCAGGATGGATCGTGGCTACTTATCAAGTGATCAAAGATGGGCGTCAAAGGTCTCGATGACGCAAGAGGCGGGCAGCGAGGGGGAGGGCGGGTAGCTACTGCAGGCCATCCAACGGCGCTCACGGCTTCAATTTTAATTCAAACATGCTAATAGTAAGACGTATGCGCCATGTCATATATAGGAGATGTTTTGGGGTTTTGATGTATTTATCTTGTATTACAGAGAGATGTATTTGCTTAAAATAGTAATTTATTGTTGTGTACTATGAAAATGAAATAAATAAATAATAAGAGTGAATAAAAATCATTTTTTTTGGCATATCACTATTATTTTTATCAGTTAATTAATGTCTCTTAAAAATAGCTGTTATTCAACGAGAAGACAAAATTTCTATCAAAACTTTAATTACTTTTCTTCATGTTTTATAAAATACACTCAGATGTTTCAACAAACTGTTTTAGATTAAAAACTTTTTTGACCAACACAACAAAAGAAAACATTTCAGAGGTTTCATTTTGCTGTGAAATTCAGCTTTTTGAATGATTCTTCATCTCAGCTGTGAAAGACTTTGACATTTCTACCATTTTTACACAACTTGTTCATGAAATCCCGGTTTTATTTCTTCTTAACAATGTTTCTTGAGTCACAAAAGACCTTCTCTTCTCTGTAAATTTTCCAAAGTTCCCAGCTGAACATGAAACCCTGCTGGGTAGTGGATGGTGAAACTGATTGTGTTGGGAAATCCTGCGACACGCCGACTACTTTCACGAGCGGCAGGGAGAAGAATTTTCCAATAAAGTCGGATCGTTTTGCATTTTTATCCCTCAATCACTCGTTTAAAAAAACTGTAAAACTTTTTTTTTCTTTTGTTAGAATCCAAAATATGACAACCATAACTTTTTTTGTCATCTTGTTCATTCATAAGTCACAGATAATAAATCTAAGTTGTGTTTTTTTTAGTTGGAAAATGTGTAAATAGAGATGTTTCAGATATCTGTTATTTTCATTTATTTAATGACTTTCTTATGGAAAACCTGTTTGTGTGCAAAAGTTTTGTCTGGTTTCTAACAGGACTTTGCAATGTTACCAGATTCTAATGTGTCCAGATGGTTGAAAGTTCTTTAAGAGAAAATCCACCAGAAAACATTCATCAAAAGTGATGCAGTGAAGTATAGATGTGCGTTAAGTTGAGATGTTGCTATTTTCACACTTCACTTCAGTTGAGTAAATGCACAGAAGCTGTACGACTTCACACAATTTAAACCCTTTAAACAGATCCACACCTATACAACCCGTTTCCACCAGGAAGTCGCCAAGATCTAAAACAACACAGTTTTAGCTCAGTCACAAACAGAGGACTTTTGCTTCAATGTGTCTGAAGATAAAATCCAACAAAGAAAAATGACAAAAAACAAAATATGTTTAAAAGATAAAAATGTTTTAGTCTTTAAAAATCTATTTTGGTCTAAATTGGTGCAGTAGAGCCTTTTTTAAAACATGTTTGTTGTGATGCACCAGGGCCGGCCTTGGACATTGGCAACCTAGGCGGCTGCCTAGGATACCATCTGCTGAAGGGGGCACCAAATTGCAAGGATAAGGCTATGTATTCATCTTTTTTACAGTTTGACACACCATTCATTTAGAGTAAAATGTGAAAGGTAATAATTTTAAAAAATTTTAAATAAGTTTGACATAATTACTTCGCTCAGCGTCCCTCTTTGCCTGACGCTGCCGCTGTCTAAGCTAGGTGGGGGGGAGGTGAAGGGGAGGGCGGGGTTATCACTGTTGGTGCTTCTTTAAAACTTGAAAAAGCAGAAAGAAAATCCTATTAGGGTGCTGTGCAGCTTTGTTTTATGGTATTATTACTATTTATGAGCCGGTGAGGGATTATATAAGTTCACTTCCTTTCACTCCCTTTCAAGCGATCTACTTGTGATTTATTATGTGATATGTTATTTCATGTATTATTACCTGATCGCTTGAAATAAACCATTTCATTCATTCATTCATGATAAATATAAATGACTTTTTTGGTATAAATAAAACATAAGCATGTAGAGAAAGAATTTTTTTATGTGAAATATCTTGTAATTTTGGCATTTCCTTTCAAAATAAAAGTCACATCGGATCATCTCAATACAGTAATTAAAAAAAAAAAAAGTTTACTTTACTGTTCATGGAGCATCTCAGTCAGAAATGTGTAAATCGAACAAACTAAAAATAAATAAAGTGATCCTGACCTCATTGTTTGAACCATAAAACAAACAGAAAATCCTTGAGTTTATTCAAAAATAAAAGATCTGCCTTATATTTATTTCTCGTTGTCCTTACTGACTTCAAATAGATTTAATCTGATTCTCAGGAATCTATCAAAATGCTACTTTACTGTCCTTCAACTGTTTATGAATGAGTTAAAACAAAAGTTTGTTATGTTACTTTACTTTTTTTTTTATCCAAAGAGCGACAACGGAGAAGTAAAAGAGTCACATGTAACTCAGAAGCCAAAAGTTGCAGACCCCGGGATACCAAAGCACAAATGCAAGAAGACATTTAAATCCTAAAAGTAATATTTTCAATATTACTTGACATAATATTTTCCTTTAATATGAGGGACAGTTTGTCTGCAGACTCACCTGCAGGTAAATATGAGCAGATCTATGGAGATTAATCAGTCAAAGCGTTAACCAACCAAGTTAATATGGTTAATAGGTGTGATTTAACATAAAAAACTGCAGGAATATAATTTAAAAAAATTAAAAATCTATTTTTTTTCTAAAGTTGTTCTTTTCAAACTTCTGAAGACAAAAAAGAAACATTAAAGAATATCAAAAACAATAAGAAAGTACGTAAAAATTCACTAGTTTATTTACAGATAAAAAAAATAAGCAGAAGTTTTAATAAACTAAATTCAATATTTTATCTTAAAAAGATCAATAAGTTACAGTTTGCAATGATAAACATTTAGTTTTCATGTTTTATTGATAATAAATTAGAATAAAGTTCATGGAAAAGAGGTTGGATGATTCTAGAGAGAAACCTTCATGTCTGGATGGAGGATTCCTCCTTTACTGTGGATCCACACAAAGTTATTTCCCACATTTGTGTGAAGACTAAACTTTGTTTTAAAGCTTTCCTGGTTGCCATGGTTTCCCATCAGGAATGATTGTCCTTCAGTGGATGAGTGTAAACACATTTCTTGTCGATGTCTCTCTCTCTCTTGTTTTGACGGGTGACTTTGTCAGGGCCGGGGGGGTAACCTGCCCCCCACCCTGCAGCTGCCGCAGCATCAACATCCGCCCACGTGTCCAAATTGACAGGTTTCATTTACAGCTCCGCGCGCGCGCCGCTGCGAACGCGCGCTCGCCGCTAAATGACAGATTACGCACATTTGTGTGAGCCCATGTAATCCGATTCCCGTTCATTCTGTGCAAATCTCATGTCGTCATACAGTCGGAGCGCTCGAGCTGCGCAGGCGCAACCAAACGACCGCAGAATCATTCAACGGGGAGGCGAGCTCCTTACGGTGGCGGGAGCGCAACTTGCAGCCTCTGATTAACGGAAGAGGAAATGATAAATGATAAAACATTTTTAACAGATTCAATTCGGTTAATAAATAAAAAAATACAAATAAAAAAATGATTTAAAAAATCCAATAAAAATAGTTAAATTAATATATAAAAACAAATAATGAAATTAAAACATTTTGACAAATTGAATTCAGTTAATATATATATATTATATATATATATATATATGTATATATAATGATTTACAGTAATTAAAAAAATATTGTAAATTATTTAAATTAAATTTAGTTAATTAATAATAATAACAAAAATG
>NC_050517.1:33443985-33451896 GCF_002922805.2 Oryzias melastigma | reverse complement strand
CCTCCTCCTCCTCCTCCTCCTCCTCCATCGATGCGCTCGTGGCTCGACTCGTCCGCTGTGAACCAAACTCGCTGCGCTCCGTCCACTGCTGCAACTTTTGCAGACTCCTCACTCCTCAGACATGTCGCACAATAGCTGAAGTCAACCTGTCATCGTGGCTCGTCTGTCGGGGGCCACAGCGCGCGGCCCACAGGTGGGATTGCTTCCCGCGCAGCCTCTCCTGCTCCCGCCGCTCCTCTCCTCTCATCGGATCGGATCGGATCGGATCTTTTGGATATGAATTCTGCGCGTTTTCCTCATTGATGAACCGGGCCAGTAATGCAGGAGACCACGGCGACCCTCTCCTCCGCGCGTCAAGATGGCAGATTTTCACTGAGTTTGGAGCGGGAATTCCTCTTTGGCCATGAATAACAGAAACCCTTGCACCGATGGCCCCTGTATACGAAGGTAAGGGGGGGTTATTGCATGCGCTTTGGGGGGGTCGGATGGAGTGAGGAGTTGCACCCTCTTTTCCTCCAGAAAATCATCAGATGGAGAAAAAAAATCTGATTTTTGGGATGATGTGTCAGATTGTGGTCCTCTGAAAAGCGGGACCCCCCCTCCCCAGAAGAGTCTCACACATTTGCCCTCCGGAGCTGCTTTTATTCATTTATTAGGAAAAGCTGCTCCGCAGACGCGCGCGCTCTCCTGCAGCCTCGGTCCCGGTTCGGATCCATGTGAGCGCCGAGCCCCCCCTCCCGGCGCGTCAGGCTGAAGGACTTCTCGGTGTTTACAGTCATGTCGCATTGATTCATAAACGTATTTGTCTTCCGGAAGCGTCCAGAGCGCAAACGCGCTGTCGCTGCAGCATTGTGACTAATCCAATAGAGAGATCGCGCGCGTGCCTGCCTGCCTGGCCGCCTGCGCGCGTGCTTCCCGTTTCTTTACGTTCCTTCTTCACTTTCTGCTGTTTGTGCGTCATGATGAGGACATGACCGGGTCCGGATTCGGTTCGGGATGTCTCTACAAGAGTGTAGGAGGAGTCATCTTCTTCTGCGTCTTTTCACTTCATCCTTTCATTCAGAAGTTTGGAGATGCGTAAAAACGCATCAATTCACTCCAGACAGACCAGAATCGATGAAGACCCTCGCTGTTTCCCATCTTTATTTTGGAGTGTTTACTCTATAGTCCCTCTGCTGGTATTAAAGGGGACCCCCCTTATTTAAAAGTACATTTGTCAGGGTTTGATTCTGCAAAAACTCTTGCAGAAAATCTAGATTTTTATCAGGAATTAAGCTCAACAGCATGAAAAAGAACCACTGAAATGAGACTCCTATGCAAAAAGGTAATTAGTGTAAATTACATTCTGACTTTCCCCCTTTACCACGAAGAGGAGGAGGAGGCAGCAGGGGGGATTAATTACCTCCCCGGTCCTCCTCAGACTGTGGAGCGTCATGGAAAGGACCAAAGAAGTCTCTGCTGGTAAATTATGGAGCTAAAATGGGGCCAATATTATTTAAAACTCAAATTAAACAAATTGAAATAAAATTTGTGTTTAAAAATATTTAATTTTTGCTATTCTAAAAAAAGTTATTTGTTTCAGCTTCAAATGTTCTTTTTTTAGGTATCAGAACTCAGAATTTCAATTTCAAAACTTTTCTTTTCTTTTTTTTTTTTTTCAAATCAGAAAATTTCAGTTTCAAAACTTTTGGCCCTGTTGTGTATGGAGCCAAATCAGAGCCATAAAGATTTGAAACCCAAATAAAAAAAGATTGGTGTTTAGCCAAAAAAAAAAACAAAGTAAAATGTCCAAAACTTCTTGCTATTGAAGAATAAACGTAATTCATTTCACTTTAAATGTTCTGTTTTTAGGTGTCAAAACTCAAAATTTCAATTTCAAGACTTTTTTTTACTTTTTAACTCTTTTTTAAAATTCTAAACATTTCAGTTTCATAGCCCCGCCCCAACGCTCCACAATGGGACCAAAAGTTTTGAAACTGAAATTTTCAGATTTGAAAATTTAAAAAAAAAAAGGGAAAAGGGAAAAAAAAAATTGAAACTGAAATTTTGAGTTTTGAAACTTAAAAAAAACAGAACATTTTAAGCTAAAAATAACTGTGTTTATTTTAGAATAACGAAAAGTTTCGGACATTTTACTTTTTTTTTTTGGCCAAACACTAAGATTTTTTTTCAATTTGTTTTATTTGGGTTTCAAATAATATTGGCTCCAGTTTAGCTCCATAGAAATAGGTCTGGATCGGCTCTTCGATGAATGAAATGTGTTTAAAGTTGAGGCAAAATCTGAAGATCTTGCGATGAAATGTCATTTCTGGACTGCTCAGTGGTGTGAGGAAGGGAACGTTGTCCGGGTTGCATGTTTTCTTCTACTTCTTGGCTCAGGCGAAAGGCCATCCGGCAGGCTCGTTGGCAGGAAGGCCAGCGGTGCGATCGCCCCGGGAGCCCGGTCTCATAACCTGAACTGACACCTTGATGGATGTCTGATGGATGGAGCCGGTCCAGCAGCTCCCCGGCTGCAGAATAGCTAATATTCAGACCCAGTCGAACTCCTGGGCTCTTGGCTGAGGCTGCGTGTGTGCATATGTCTGCGTCTGCGAGGGGATTAGACATCTGCACTACACGGCGCCATGCAGAGAGACGACGTTTGCAGATTTGTCTGTCCCGGGTCAACCGGCCCAGAGAGGGTTCCTACATTCCTGTCTGGAGAAGCTGCTGCTGCAGCATCACATGCAGGTTAATGATTTATCCATCTGCACAGCCATTGTGTGCTAATGCAACTTTGCATCAACCGAACTTCAGGAAACCGGCTCTCCGTCCAGGCCTGATCGGAGCGGCCTGATTGATCTCTTCCTGCTGGCCGAGGCCGAGGCGGGCCCACACCTCCAGAGGAGCCAATCTTCCTGATTGTTATGACAAGCCGGGTGGCGTGTTTAGCTCTTTAGCGTCCACAGTGAGGAAGCAGACAGATATGGAGGGGTGTAGATAAACAGTTAATAAGGGATGGGGTGATGGTTACAGTAAATAATTACCGGCAGGCAGGAAGGAGCTGTCAGCGCTGCAGGCTCGGAGGTGCCATGGGAAATCTGGATCCATCGGCTCTCTTCTTCTCTGGTCACTTTTCTTAGCAAAATTCCTTCTAACGAGTTTGTTTTTCATGAAAAAGTTGAACTTTTGTTGAACTGCTTTCACAGATAGTTTGGATGTAATGTTCTTGTGGTAGAGTGTCCGACCCTGTGACTGGAAGGTCGTGAGTTCAAATCCAGGCCGAGTCGTACCAAAGACTTCCTACTCGACACTCCGACACATTCTCACTCCCAACTGGGTGAAGGACCCTCCACGTCATATGTTGGTTAAGGTTACGGTAACCCAGTACTGTATTGCGTCCGGTACTGCATATGTTGTACTCTAACCCGACACCAGGCCATACACGGTACCGGACGCAAAACAGTACAGGGATATTCTAACCTTAACCCACGGAGGGCTTGGTGTTGGGTTAGGGTACAAGTACTAGGTTTTGGTAGCGGTGCGTTATGCGTGTCGGTACTGGACCAGTTCTAGTGTGGCTTGGTGTTGAGTTACCAGTACTGGATTCATCTTTAACTGCGTCCAGTTCACGCCTCGTACAGCGTCTGATCCGGTACCACATCTGGTCTGGTGTTGGGCTAGGGTACCAGTTCTGGGTTAGAGTACCAGTACTGGATGCATCTTGTATCGCGTCCAGTTCATGCCCGGTACCGCATCTGGTCTGGTGTTGAGTCAGGGTACCAGTACTAGGTTAGGGTACCAGTACTGGACGTGTCTGGTTTGCATCCGGTACCGGGTCTGGTACCACAGCTGGTCCGAACCAGTACTGGGTTAAGGTTAGGGTACCGGCACTGGGTTAGGGTACCAGTACTAGATGGATCTGGTACAGCGTCCGATTCATGCCCGGTACAGCGTCTGGTACCGGTTTTGGTCCGGTACCACATCTCGTTTGGTCTTTGGTTAGGGTATCAATACTGGGTTAGGGTACCGGTACTGGACGCATCAGTTTTGCACCCGGCACCACGTTTAGTACCGGTTCAGGTCTGGTACAGCATCTGGTCTGAACCAGTACTGGGTTAAGATTAAGGTACTGGTTCTGGATGCATCTGGTACCGCGTCCGGTTCGCTCCCTGTAGAGCGTCTGACACCGGTTCGGGTCCGGTACCTCATCTGGTTTAGTGTCGGGTGAGGGTACCAGTACTGGACGCATCCGGTTTGCACCCGTTACCGCGTCTGGTAACGGTTCTGGTCTGGTACTGCTTCTGGTCCAAACCAGTAGGGTACCCGTTCTGGGTTAGTGTACCGGTACTGGACGTGTCCTGAGGACCAGTGCACATCCAGTATCACCTCCAGTACTGCTTACAGAGAGTTGTGGACCCTTGATGTCACAACCAACCAGTACATCAAAAAGTTGGGGACGCCCAAAATGACAAAACGTGTCGCACAAAGGATCCTCAACCCAACGTCAACATGTGATGAGAGGAGAGGAGAATGTGTTGGACTGATATTAACTCCCTTATTTTCATTCAAAATTGAACATGACTAAAACTTTGAAGCTTTGAAACTTTTATTTTAAGACAAACATTAAAGTCACGACAGATTTTATACCCTTGAAATAAATCCTTGGAATATTGAATCAAGTTTCGTTGACTTTGCCTGTTTGTTTTTTAGACATTTTTCTCACCGTTTTGACCTCGTCTTTGCTTTGTTTTGTGATTTATAACATTTTCTTTGTTTCCACGTTTAAAAAGTCTAAATATTCCATTCAGAATTGAGTTTTTGAACAGTTTCATTGTGGAATTATTGAGAAAAAAAAGCTGGAGTTTAAGAAATTTAAAGCAAATATCAACACAAACACTCAAGAAGGAGCAAAAGAACGACGTAGGGTTTCATTCCTAAATAAATCTGCTTTTTTGTGGAGTTCAACAGATTTCAGATCTGTGTTTTCTAGGGCCACACATTGATAAAAATTGAGTCGTGTTTATGTTCTTTGATTTACTATTGACGACGCCACTTTTCTCCTTCTAAATCCACTGGAATTATCATTTTTACAGTTGAAAAGTTACAGTTTTCGTGTTTAAGCATCAGGTGTTAAAGTGTTAAACATCTTTTCGTGTCACATTTTAATTCAAAAGATAATAAAACTGACAAGTTAAAACGACAGAATCAAGCAAATAATGGACAAAAACTTGTTTTTTTCTATTTGAATAAACTTTTTTGAGATGTGCTGGAGCTTTGTAGTCCCCCCTCTTGCAGTAAATCTGCCATATGTTACAAATATGCTGCAGAAACAACAGAGTCTGAAGTCCTTGACAAAGAAGGACCCCGTCATCCGCCGCCGCTGCTGCTGCTGCTGCTGCTGACATTAGTTAGTTTTATCAAAGGGGAGGGGGCCGATCGGCTGGATGCAGCTCGGCCCTGTCAACTGCTTACACAAGGCATTTCCATGTTGGTTGTCATGCATGTGTGAGGGCTGTTTTTTCTCCCCCTCCTGCAATTTTGTTTTACATTGTGCATGGTGTCAGCTTGTTTGGAGCTGTGGTTCTGGCAGGGCAGCGATTCGACCCGCATCCAGGCTGGTTCCTTTTTGGAGTTTAAAGGGAAATGTCAGACTTTAGTGCTGAGCGATACGGAACAAAAATGTATATCATGATATAAATGATTTCATATCACAATACCTAACACGCAATCGATGACTTTATATCACAATAACAATATAAATCACACTATAAATGATTTTATATAACAGTAACAATATACATCACAATATACATTATTTTATATAACAGTAATAGTATATAAATTATTTATATCACAAAAATATAAATCACACTGTAAATTATTTGATATAAAAATAACGATATATATCCCAATATAAGCTATTTTATTTCACGATAACAATATATATCACCATATAAATTATTTATGTCACAATAACAGTATATATCACGATATATGACAATAACGTCTATTTTTTTCAAGTTATTCTCTGAAAAAAATGTCATAACTTACCTCAGTTCTAGGCGATATGGACAAAATTGTATATTGTGTGCATATATATATATATATATTTATGTATGTGTGTGATATATGCATGATATATATATATACATCTGTTTTAAAAATATATTTATATATATATATTTATATATATATATATATATATATATATATATATATATATATAATATAAAAATTGCATATATAAAGTGCACAACAGTAAACCTAAAGCTCCAATGTTAAGCTAATTCAATTTTTTTAAGGACATATGTCAGAACTTCATTCTCTAATTTTTTGTGCAGGAAAAAGCACTCGCTAGCTTTACTTTGAAAACAGGAAGCTTCACTGATACTTTATTTTGAAGATCTGTTTACTTACGGTGACATTAGTGCCGCACAGTCAACTTTGTTTTAGTTCATGAAATAAAATTCAACATTTCAACTGTTAGCGGTTCCGTATCCATCGTTCTGCACTCGTGTTGTGAAAAGCATGTTGTCAAACCCCTGTGAGTGCAAATCAAATAATGTAAAGCAGTTTTACGTCGCTGAACCACAAGGGTTTCTTTGTGAAGAATCGCTTTTTAATTAGTCTTTATTTTCACTTATTTATATTTTTTGTGTAAACACCAACGAGGCAACACCTATGTAAATGTCTCGGGCTAATTAATAATAATTGGTCAAATACGTTTAGAAACAATATAAACGAAGAGAAATGGCACAACAAATACATTTGTATTTCCTACACTATATGTATCGTCATATAACCCACGCAATATGTATTGTAAAATCGGCCACTCAATATGTATCATATGGCCCACGCGATATGTATCATTGTATCACCAACACTAAATGTATCGTTGTATTGCCCACACGATATGTATCGTCATATCTCCTACACAATATGTATCGTATCGCCCACATGACATGTATGCCACATGATATGTATCGTATCGCCCACACGATATTTATCGTTATATCTCCTACACAATATGTATCATATTGCCCACGCGATATGTATGCCAAAAGATATGCATTGTATCGGCCACGCGATATGTATGCCACACGATATATATTGTCATGGCACCCACACGATGTATCGTAGCATTGCCTCACAATGTGTATAGTCATATCGCCCACACGGAAGGTATCATCATATCGGCCACACCGTATGTATCGTCATATCGCCTACACGATATGTATCGTTGTATTGCCCACACTAAATGTATCGTCATATCGCCCACATGATATGTACCGTTGTATTGCCTCACGATGTGTATTGTCATTTCGCTACATGGTATGTATCGTCGTATCACCCACACGAGTTGTATCATCATATAGCCCACACCGTATGTATCGTCATGTCGCCCAGCGCTATCACCCTTTGGAAAAGGTGTTTTAGGGCAGAAAATAATGTTTTTGCTGTAACAGTCAAAGTGGACTTTCTGAAGCTCTTTTATTTAGTAGATATTTGTGATCTAGATCTCCATCTGCTCCGCGTGTTTGCTCCTCAGAATACCTTCTGACATATTTGGTGTCTTTGATCTTCGATGAGAGTGACGGTTCAAACAAAGGTCCACATTTTGGCCCCGGCCAGCGCCGCCTGGCGTGAATGCGTCCTCTTGTGAGGCCGCGGCTCCAAAGGATTCCTCCGGCATAAAGACACTTTTCATGCCGAGCACGTCCCGCCGCTTCTCGTTTAAATGAATATTATTGCGACGTGCAGATTGAAAATTACCTGCATACCTTATAGTGCATGCTCACGTTGTACTGTCTCATCATTTGTCAGTGACCCCCCCTGATGGTCTCCACCCGCCCCACCCCCACACCTCTCTTATCTGTCCTCCCATCCCGCTCTGTTTGTTGATAAGCCGAGAGGCCATTGGCCGGCACA
>NC_050517.1:33380954-33443633 GCF_002922805.2 Oryzias melastigma | reverse complement strand
TTCAGGAAACCGTCTCGCTCATTCTTCAGCTCCACTCGGAGATGAAACTCCAGAAAAAGTTGGGTAAAGATGATTTAAAGTGGGTGGATGTTGGAGTGGGGGGGCACCATCCTGCACCACCTCCACCTCCTCCTCCACCCTTTTCAGGCACTTCATTTAAACAAAAGACCCTAAACCGTCTCATCACATTACCCGGAGCGAGGAGTGAAAAATGGTTTGCAATTTTTAATCAAGCCTTTCATAACCTCCCCTATTTTTTTCGCTCCCGCCGAGGGAAAGACGTGTGGTAGGCGGGCGGGCGGCGGCGGCGGTAGAGGAGGGAGGGGGTAATGTTTACAGACAGATATTAAAATGAGCACAGAGGTAATGAATTACACAGCCAGATTAGGAGGATGGGGCTTTTTGGGGGTGTATGCTCTCATAGTCTCTGACACAGTTCTGGGCTCCACCGTGTGTGGCCGGCCAGCGTGGACCCCCCCCCAAACGCCAGACCCCATCAGCGCTGCTGGCTCCGGCCCCCTCGCTCTCAGAAGGGAAGTGGAGCGGCTGCAGATGGCTGCAGGTACATGGCTCCGCTTGGCTGGTAACCAAAAGACTTCAAAGCTCGGACAACGAGCGCCCGGGCCCCGTTTGTGTCCGGAGCTGGGGGGGCCGGAAGCCCCCAGACAGGAGACGGCGAGAACCTGAGTGGTCAAAGGAGGGCATGGAAATGAGCCCTGTTATCCACCTGCTTCGACTGGGATGCTGCTGCGCTGTGAAGTCACGTTCTTCTCCTCAACATGAAGAATGTCTCTCATTATTCCATTAGCATGGAAGCTGTTGTAAGCACATGGCCCCACATGTCCTCTATTACAGCGGGGTAGGGGCCCAGCAGACTCTTTTAGAAGTTTGCACCAAAAATAACATAAAATTTTACAGTTCTTGGATGGGCTAAAGAAGCTTATCAAATCAATGTTTATTAAAATATCTTTTTGACTACAAGTGAAACCTTGACAAACCCCTAATGAAAGAAAATTAAATGACAATAAGGAGCAGCTGCAGATTTTGTCTTACTTAAACCTAAAATATACATTGTTGTTTGTTTTACTGAGAAGACGAACATCTTCTCCTTATTTTATTCAGTGTGTGCTAAAAATAAAACCCTATGATCAGACAGATGTGATCTTTTGATAAAAATGTTTGCATTTTTGCCAAACAAAGCAGGATTTCTGAGGGTGCGTGACTGACCGGCCTCATGTTTATTGCAGCATCAAAAAAAAAAAAAGGCTGCACACCTTTTAGATCTGCTCCTCACTTCAAAGCCGGAGGCGCATTAAGGGCGGCGTGCGGCGCTGCCTGGAAGCCTTTTGAACTGACCTCTGCATTCAGAATGACAGACAGAGATGGAGAGGGAAAACGGCAGGAAGATGGCGAGGGACGGCGCCTGGAAAAGCGCGGCAGAAAACACAAGAAGGGAGGTGGTGGTGGGGAGGGGGGTCCAGAGATGAATACCTTCAGTTGGAGGCCCATTAGCCTCAGCGGCAAAGACAGAGGTCAGGGGGTGTGAGGGGGCTTGGTGGTGAGGTGGGGGTTCCCAGCCTGGAGGAGGTTGCGGTAATGGCAGCAGAGTTGTTGGGGGTTGCAGATCTTCTTCCTTACATCTGGGATCGGTGTTGTCCAGTGAGGCATCTGTCTCCCCCCGGATCCCCCCAGCAGCTGCAGCCGTCCAGGAGCTCAGAGAAAGGCCAAACTCTGACCTTTTAGCTGTGAGGACTGTTTCCGTTGGGCTTGGCGTTCCTGCGCCGCGCCGACCAGCACAGGTGTTTGTACCTCAGGAGGCCTCCGAGACGAAAACGACATCTGAGGTCTTTGTGAGATTGATAAAGGGTAAATTTGGGATTAAATTTAGGTTTAAATCTGTGAGAAAACAAGTGAGATTGGATAAGCTAGCTGCTAGCCCATCCAATCCATAGACTGTATATGAGGACTGGAGTGAGAAACAGGAAGTAAGTAAGTTCGGGGACAACAAACGGAAACTCGTTTCGGCTATGATCTGGTGTGAAATCAAATAAACTAATAAACAAACAAACAAACAAACCCTCTAACTTTTTTTAAATATACTTTTATTGTAGTTCATTATAAACTGACGAATCAGATGCCTCAATAAAAGTAGGTGGAGCCTGCTGGCCCCCATGTCTAACATTTAAAACATTTTATTGACTGATTTCAGGTGTAAGGGGTGTGGCCTTCCAACAAGCTCACTTCTAATTGATGAGAGTGGTTGCCATAGAAACTCACATCGACACCAGGACGTCTGGCTCCAACATGGCAGTGTCCGTATCATAGACATATTATATTCCCCTGGACAAGGTGTTGACGTCACCCAGAGATTATGTCCTACCTCTGACGACCCTTGTGAAATGAGGCCAGAGCCGTCACCATGGCTTCCTGATGCGGAAGCTGCCATTTTGAAACCGGTGGACAGGGATTGGTCCAATCAGGAGTGACTTTGTTTGAACTCCACACCCCTTCTACGAAAGCAGCTCAGGAGAATCTGTCAATCAAACATTGGAGGCGGGGCCAATGGACACCCCATGCTTTCACTGAGACTTCTGATTGGTCAGTTTATAACTTGAATAACTTGAGATAAAGAAAATATATTTAAAAAATAGTATTTGAAAGATGTTAAGAAGAATTTATCAGAGCAGAAATGGTTATTCTGACCAATAGAATAAATGAGAAATAACTATTTCTCTATAGAAATCTGCGGGATTTTGGAAAAAGCAGATACTACAAGAGAGGAGGGGTTGATAAGTCCAGTGAACATACAGTCAATGGTCTGTGTTGCGAAAAGATGGCGCCATTTTCTACGAGTTATGTCACTCCTTCTCTGTCCAGTTCTCAGATACGATCAATGATCCATTTCTGTGCTATTTAGCACTTTGTGATTTTTTTCCCCGAAGACATACACTTTACTTTGATAGAAATCTCCATCTCAAAACTTGAAATGTCACAGTGACTAAAGATTTTCACAGAAGATTTCTGTAACACAAAATAATTCCCCAACATTATCTTAAAATACACTAATTACGTAAAAAATGGTTCCTATTTGCCAAAAAAAGTGTTATTTTTTAGCTTTTTATTTATAGTTTAATAGTACAAATAAAAATGAGAATTTAAGACAATATAAAACCAATAAATGACTCAACAAAGGAGGGATTACTACACACCTCATGTATTCATATATAATTCCGTCTTCATCCATTGTCAGGAAAGAGTTTAAAACAAATAACATTGTTGAGACACGCTGCTGCAGACGACTACAAAACACGGTTTCATTTCAAGCTGCAAGAGGATTTAAATATATACTTGTCATAGCAGCTCAGTGTGGGGCAGCGAGGTGTTCAAATCGCCTCGTCTTGGTTGGTTTTTGCCGTTCTTTAACCGTGAAGCCGCTCAGAAATAATCAGAGATGATCTTCGCTTTGAATCCGAGACATAAACTTGTTTGTGTCCACAAACAGTGAGAGGAGCAGACGCGCTTTGTTAAGAGCCCGCCGCTGCCGCTAAAACAAAAGATGGATGAGGGAACCAGCTTTCACCGCTTTATTAAGGCTGCACTTGTTGAGACGTCTTAAGAAAAACAGGGTGAGGAGTCTAGATGAGTGTGTAGCTCCATTAGACACTGGGACCAGATTCACACATTCCCCTGAAATTTCACACTCCCCTGATGTCAGGAGATGTCTGCACACCGTCACCGGCTGCCATTGGAATGCAGAGGAGGCAGGAGGTCCGCTCCGTTGTTTTAAATGATGGTTTTCACTCAAGTTTCAAAACAGGACGTTGGCAGACTCGGCGGTTTATGTGTCACAACTTGCGTAAACGAGAGTTGATTCGTTTCGTTTTCTGTCCATGAAGAAATCTTCAGACATATTCCCCTTACAGGCTATGTTTTATATGTGTTGTGGAAACACAGGAAGTGGAGGCTTTGCCGCGCTCGAATGGTCTCCAGACTTCCTGGTCAGGTTTTACTGGTTCCTCTGCGGTGGGGTTCTTCTGTCTCAGGTGGGGCGTTTATCCATTCCTGGGGGGAGTTGTTTTATTCCCCTTCTTGTTGTGTATGGAAGTGTTTGTGACTCATAATTCAAAATAAAGGTCAATACTGGAAATGCTTTTCGTTTTCACAATGTACCTGCATTACTTCTCTCTTAAATTAAATGAAAAAGCCATTCTCCTGTGTTTTTTTTCCTTTTCTTCTTCAACACCACTCAGTCTTAACTTAATTACGTAAATGTGAACCAAAATTCAATTAAAAATATTAAAATAAAAAAGCATAAACAGAAATGCTTTTTCATTTTCACAATATACCTGCTTTACTTGTCTCTTAAATGAAATGAAAAAGCTATTCTCTCAACGTCCTTTTCTTCATCATTCTGTGAAATAAGTGACAAAGATAATAAAGATTGCCTTTTTGTTTTCACATCTCGCCCGTGAATTGTAAATTAAAAGATAAATCTTAGCTTTGAGCTTGTTTTTCCTTCTCTTCCTTTCTTTTTTCCCCTTTCTTTATTTAAATCAATGAGAACTGCATGTGGTTTGCCGACAGCACAAACCAAAGCAGGGAAGGAGCAAGCAATGATGTCATTGTTGTGTTTTATTTTATTTAAGAGACAAGTAATGGAGGTACATTGTGAAAATGAAAAAGCATTTTTAAATGGGATATTTCTAATTGAATTTTGGTACAAATTTACCAGAGAACTTTCTGAAAATTAAATATCAAATGCTTTTTTATTTATTATTTGAATTGTGTTACAGAATAAGCAGTGTTGAAGAAGAAAAAGAAAAAGACGTCCGGAGAATTGCTTTTTCATTTTATTTAAGAGACAAGTGATTGCAGGACATTGTGAAAATGAAAAAGCATTTTTAAATGTGATATTTCTAATTGAATTTTGGTACAAATTTACCAGAGAACTTTCTGAAAATGAAATATCAAATGCTCTTTTATTTATTATTTGAATTGTGTTACAGAATAAGCAGTGTTAAAGAAGAAAAAGAAAAAGACGTCCGGAGAACTGCTTTTTCATTTTATTTAAAACTGGACAGGTTGACAGACTGGCGACCTGTCCAGGGAAAGAAAAAGCCGTTTGCAGGATTCTTTTTTCATTTTATTTAAGAGACAAGTGATTGCAGGACATTGTGAAAATGAAAAAGCATTTCCAGTATTGACTTTTATTTTGAATTATGAGTGACAGACGCTCCCATAAGTCAGAGAGCAGCAAATATGAATCACTGAAGTCGGATTTGGAGAAGCTGAAAAGCTTACATAACCGCCAGCAGCGTCATGCATTCATCGATGCATCGTTTTGTCGTGCACATCCTTTGTGGAGGCCAGCCGGATCGTCCAGCTGCTTCTGAAAGATATGAATGCATCCGAACATGCCCCAAACCCTGAAGTCATTCCCTCCCAGGCAGAGGGTTTGTCTCCCCAAAACGCCTCTGGAGTTCTATCAGTCAACGTTTGTTTAGAGGGTTTTGCAAAACCGAACTTTAGTTCCATGCTTTTCATCTGGAGTAAGATTATTTTTCAGAATGGATCGTGCAAAACGGGGAGTAGAGTTGAACTCCTGCAGGATTGATTTAGCCCCCGCTCAGGTACTGTGCAGTTTCAAAAACCACTCTTAAAGTTTCTTTATACGACTGTTTTTGCACATGGAGCGAGCATTTGATCTGCGTTTCGTATTTGCATATCACCCATCTCTGCCCTTTTACTTGGAGGAGAGACATCCTTTCTAAAGCCAGATGTATTGTAAGAGCAGCAAATAAATCCATCGCTGGTATGAAGACCCACAATGCCGCTCTGTGTGTGCGGCTCCCAGGCAGGCACTCAGCTGAATCCATACTCCTGCCTCTCCTCTGATCAATTTGGCGGTTTACGGTGTTTTCTGCCGTCCCTCCCTGAGAGTTCCAGCCGTGTTCTCGATGGAGGAAGTGCGGCAGAGTGGAGGGTGTTTCTCTCTGCATGTAAACGATAAGCGTCCTGGTGCTTATCAAGCGTGTGTGGTCATGCACGGCCTGCCGCTGTTTGCAACCGGAGTCCGAACCCCCCCCGCCACACATGCATGTGGCTGTTCTAATGTGGTGGAGACGGCTTTCTTCAGCCGTGCACATCCTACGAGCTGAGGACACGTTTTTCTGCTCCTTCTCTGTAAAGTGGATGTTCTCTGTAAACTAGCAAACACGTGGTTTGATTAATAAGAAGTGGAGCGCTCCGCCACCCCCTCTTCCATCTCCTCCTTCACGCAGCACCTGGTTAGGCTGACCCGGCAGTATAAACAAGGCAAATGTTTTTCTCACGCCAGCCGTTTTTATGAGCACATTTACAGCTCCTCTTATCTGCTGACTGTTGTCTTGGGGCCAGGAGGCTTTTTTCTTTTCTTTGTTTCCACCAGCTCAGTGTTTGCCTTGAAACTTTACTGCTGTGGCTTATTTAGATCTTTAGAAAGTTATGATGCACATCTGGTTTTGTGTTTTGCTGCTGTGCGGGCGCTCATTTGTGGACACCAACACTGCAGAAAGAGGTAGACTAAAAATAGGAAAAGAATCACCAGAAAGTTGTAAATGATCCGTCCATGCAGCATTTTACTCAACATAAAATCTTAGAATTAAAAAACTAGTAAAAATGAGTAAAAAACTAGTAAAAATGAGTTCCATGCAACCCTTCAAAAAAGGGAAAAATTAGCTAAAAAATCTAACTTTTTGATAGAATTTCTTCAAATTGAATGCTATACAGCCCAAAAATAAGTAAGTTTTTGTCCGTTTTAAGGAAATTGAAGTGTTTATAAATCTAATTGCAGTACATTTTTGTGACATTGACAAAAGACGAGTGGAAAATACTTATTTTAGAGCAAAATGTGAACAAAGTGAGATTCTTAAAGGGGCCTATACCACGATAAATCAACTTTTTAAGCTTTCAAGTATATAATACTGTTAATTTCTCACTATAAACAACCTCAAAGTGGTACTTTAATCTATTAATGCATTTCTTAGCAATCCTTTAAAAACCTGCACTGAGGACCAGCCCCTTCCAAGCCTTGAAAACGAGCAGGTTCTCACATGCTGATGTCACAAAGTAAAAACCGCCCCCTTTTCAGGAAGAGTCTGTGCTGCCAGCTCTGCCCCCAGGCTGGAGCAAAAAACTTATTGTGAGAAAAACTCACAAAATAACTCAGATTTTATAAATGTGTTTTTAGTGTTCCAAAAGTAATATATATATATATATATATATATATATAAATATATATATATGGATGTAGTTAACTAAAGAAAATCAATGATAAAACTTTCAAAACCGTAACTTTTTAACATAATTATGAATAATAAAAAGGCAGGAATATTATTCCAGAATAAATCAACTTAAACCTTAAATAACTTTCAATACTTTACTCTCCATAAAAATAAAATTTGTGAAAATTATAAAGGTTAGAAATAAGCACAAGATAACATCGGGCCATTAATAATAATAAAATAAAATGATCTGGAGGGACGGATAGAATTATTATTTTTTTGTTTCCAAAATAGTGAATGTCAATAGAATTGTCAACATTTAAACATTTATTAAACTTTAACGGAATATATTTCAGATTAAACCAAAAATACAGTTAAATTTAAGTTTTCTTTTGTCTTAAATCAAGTTTTTCAATTGTCAAAAGTTTGGACCAAAAGGATTTGAATTCATTTTAATAATAAATTCTTTTTTTCTAAATCCTAGCTCTTAATGAGACAAAAAATCTGGACTGTTTTGATTTAGAGTGAAGTTTAGTTAAAGTTAAAACATCTTTAAATATCTAAAAATAAAGTTTGAAATATTTGCAAGAATCAAAAAGTTTTTCGTGTTAGGAGTTAAATAAAACTTTACAGTTTTCAGTTTTATTTATTAAAACATTTCTGCTTAAAAATAGTAGATAAACTTGTTTCCTTAGAGATAAATATGATGGATGTTGTCACATTTTATTGAAAGGTTACTAGAAAGTTAGTTTGTCTCATATGAAGTGTAATCAAATATTGAAACCCCAAACTAGACACAAACACTTGCAGGAATTCACTCTGACGCAGCAGAATTTCTGACTGATCGTGTCGTCCTCCAGCACATTCGCTCCTATCAGAGCTGAAGGAGCAGCAGCTCAACACGCTGCTCGATCTGTGAAACCTGAAGATGAGCTGGAGGGACATATGTTCTCCTTTCTGTGTTTGCAAACCACCGTTCCGAGTGGAGGAACACTGCGGACTGTGCGAGCGGAGAGCCTGATGGAGCAGCAGGCTGCTCGACAGAATCCCTCCACGCGCTCGCCTGCCTGATGACTATAAATACGCAGATATGAGGGAGCTAAAAAAGTAGATAGGATGGTCAATAGTGGCCTCCAGAGAGGGGAGGAAGACTATTTGGTGTCAAGCTCCAGCTCCCCCACCGAGGCCGGGACGCGGGCCGGAGGCAGCCACACAAGGCTGGACTGTTCTCTATGGACGCCATGTTATTTCTGCTGCATTTAGCCTGTCCTCCGCTCGCTGTTTACCTCACATTGCTTTTATTAAAGATGTCTATCCGGACGTTTTAGAAGAACCTGAGCAGACGATAAGAGGAGAAAGCTTCCACGCGGAAATTGCTGCATCATTTTTTGTTTTTTTTTATTTGAAATGTGTCAGGCGTGGGTAAAAGGAGCAGAGATGCGGTATAAGAGGTCCACACGAGAAGACAGGAGTGAACTGTGAGCTAATGCTGCGTCTAGACAGTCAGAAGTCATTTCATTAGACAGCGATTTAGCCCCCACCTTCCCCAACACCTTCCAGGCTGTGGACGGGGCGGCTCAGCCGAGAACTTCTGTTCACGTCCAGCAGGCTCAGCCCAAGACTCCGATCCAGGCTGTGGATATTTAAGGGTCACTTTCCTCTGACCCTTTAATTAAACCACGGTTAGGATGAATCACTGAAGCAGTTTCTAATAAAACTGTAGGATGAAATGTGCCAAAACCTAAGATTGTTGTTGAAGTTCCACTCCGATCATCTTCTGATCTGTTTCCAAAGCATTCCCAGTGGTTTTTTTAATCATGATTTGAGCAAAAATAAAAATAAAGTCATTTTTTAGGACATTGTCCAAATTCGTGTGGTGCATCCTTCAAATCCGCGGCCTTCCTGGTTGACGTTGCCGTGTCCTTCGTCGAGACTGGATATTAACGGCTGTGAATTTGGTCGAGTCTAGTCTTGTTTAATCCGGCCCGTCATGAAAAAAAAAGGATGTTTTTAGTCTATTCGTGTGGCGAGTTAAAAAAAAAAAAGACTGCAATGTGCAACTCCGCCTCTAGGGGAAGCAAGGGAAGAGCTAGACAGTCATGACAAGAGATCAATATATAAGTCCTTCATTTCTCCCTCCAAACGAAGAGTTATAAAAAATAGTGTCTCATAATTCAGACGTCACTTTCATTTGATGACATCACCAATATTCGCCGGCCCGCTAGCTTTAACGCAGAGTTTCCAGCGCTTAAATATTCATTACAACATCGGTTTTATAGCTTTAAAAAGGTCACGCTGCAACAAAAAGTCATAACTTACATTTAAATGTAAACATCTGAGGTTCAGAACGCACATATGTGAAGAAAAGACCTTCTCAGTGCGACGCGGTTTAGCCTCACAACGAAGGACTTTGTATCCGTCCGCTTGGAGGGTCGGATTTAAAAATATATATTTCGGACACCACTAGCACTAAAACTGCCCCTTGAAATGGACGGTAAGGGAGAAAGGGAAGAATTGGGTGAACATGTGCCATGTCTGGGTAAGATCCAGTCTGGCTCCCCAGGAGCATCACCACCATTGTTGTCCGGGTTCCACCCCAATGGATCTTGGGAAATGGGCACCACAGAAGGATACACCAGACCAATCCTTGAAATCAGGAAAAAGAAGGCCGTATTTGTTGGGCGCATTTGAAGGAGGCGTTGAATTTGGATAGCTCTTGTTGCTGAGACAAATGCAGCCCAGGAAGCACCTGAATTTGGACACACCCATAGTGTCTCACACAGCTGGTTCCACGTGCAGCAGGTTTATTAGTTCAAACAGGAACAGCTGAAAGTCCATAAAACTAAATCAGGGTCAGACAGGGAGAGGTCAATCACGAGCTTGGGGGCATCAAAGAAGAGACTAGAGATGTGAGAGTCCAGGTGAGGGTCAGGGCAGGCGGCAAGTAATCAGAGATAAAGCAGGGTCAGAAACAAAAGATCAGGTCCAGATAGAAACGCTCGGCAATGAAATACTTCTCATTGAGCAAGGTTCTTTAGTAACATGTGGTTGATGGGAGTCAGGTGAGTGGCACCCAGGAACTGTGCGCCGGGGTTGCTGGGAGATGAAGTGCATTCAGTCCTCTGGAGACTCCTGACACATAAGCTGTGTCTGAATTCCCCCCTACTCACTATATAGTGCGTTCGCCATTTTCTAGTGCTGTCCGAATCTACTCATTCCAAAATCGAGTGCACTACAAATTTCCCAGAAGTCTTTGCGAAAAACTAGCGTGCATCAATGCTCACTAGATTAGCGAATATTGACCACAATGCATTAAGGACGAACTATTGTGAACAAAAAACATGTTTAAATGTAATTTTTGAATAAACCATCAACATTTTCACCATCAGAACACAACAGAGTCATACATAAACATCGTGAAATGTTTGTATTGATTCCATTTTGACTGCGTGACATTGATGAGATCATATCCGGTGTTTAGAAAGCAAAAGAAAAGTAGTGAGCATCGTGTCCGAATTACCTTTAAAGTCCAGGACACTACATAGTTTGTAAGTAGTTAGGGGTTAGAGAGGGATTTCAGACACAACCATAGTTTCAGCAGGAGTTCCTAAGAAATGTGCCCGCTGCTGAGAGCTTTCTGTTTACATGCTCTCATACTAGCTTTTTAAACGTTAGCGGTTCATACAGTTTAATCCAGATTCCGAGGAAAACAAAGACGTTTGTGGATCTATTTGTCTGGAGGTTGTGGCCCAGCGTATTTTATGTTACAAATACGATCTTTTTCAGATGTATTTCTTTTTGTCTGCTCCCGACTTGAATGAAGAAATAATCAGAAACGCTAATTCTCTTTCTATATATCATGTTAAGAAACATCAAAAATGTGATTTTTAAGGCAGTGGGTCTCTGCTCTGCATGTTTGGAGTCCGAACTCGTCCTCTTCGTGTTGTTTGGCGGGAATAAATGAGAAGTTTAGTCAGCGACGGCAAACAGAAGCGGCTCAGGGGCGAGAATTCGAGGACGACCCTCCAAAACCCCCGTCCTCCTTCCTCCTTTTAACCGCCCTCACACGGCTGGCAGAAAAGCCTTGATCCACCCAAAAAGAAGATTAACAAACCCCTGACAGAGAAGTAATCTCTCTGAAAACATAGACTATTACCATTTCAACATGCTGCCTCTAAACAGCGGAGAATGCCTCCCTGGTATGCTTAATTGCAGTGTGTGGGACGCTCTCTGCTCCTTTAGGTATGTTAAATAGAAAGCCTCAGCTACTGAAGACATTCCAGCATTGTAAATGTACAACAATGGCTCTTTACAGCTCCGTGCTTGGCACAGAGTTCAGAAATCCAAGTGAACTCGCTCTGGAAGGTGCTTTGTTCAGAAACTACTGCTCGCATTCTGCGCCATTTTAACATCAGTTTAAGGGGAAACTGATTAATGGGGGACTGAGGCCCTTCCCCAAAAAGATATAATTGTTTGCATTGTCGACGATGAATGTTGTTATGAGATAACATTCCAGCGATCTGACCTCCTACTTCTGGTTCATTTAGCCACTTATCTGCGCTCTGCACAGGGCTCTATTTTTGTGACTTTTATTTTGGTTGAGGGTGATCCGTGCGGCCTTCGGTTCATTGCACCGCGCAGGCGATGAACTTTTGACCATAAACTGACAACTTGCTGTAGTCCTGGGAGGATTGGATTGATACAAACACAAAGAGTCTCAGTTATATCTCATGAAAACCTTTTATTAAGCAGGAAAAGGCTTCAAACCAGAACACGGTCCCTGCAGCGTCCATGCGGTTCTCCTCACAGTCCGCCGTGTGACGCAATCCATCTTTCAAATTATTTTTAGCGTAAAGTCCAGGCACAGGAATTGGTAATCCAAGAAGTGACATCTGGCCCTCGGGGCTTATGTGATTAGCAGGGAGCCTTGCCCCTAATAGCCTAGCGGACGTTCTTCATTACCTCTCAGGACGAGTCACAGCTTTGGCACCAGATTTGAAGTGAGCAGGTCACTGCATTCAAAACAAAAAAATAAAGGGAATAAAAAAATCCTAATGGCTTTTTGGAGAACAGATGGGTAGATATCATGGATAAGGCTTAAATAACTCCTGCTGATATCATGGAAAAGCTATGATAAATAAGCCAGTGTGCAGGACTAGTCGGGCTTACTGTGAGCCCTCTAATATGAAGTGCAACTTAAATCCCGCTGCATTAGGGCTAAGACCAGATGACCAGAGAGATAACAGTGTGTCAAAGGAAGGCCCAAGAAGACAGAAAGACATCAAATTAAATGGCAGCCCACTGAATTAATCATCTTTATGGCGGAAAATGCTAATAATGATGCATAAATGTTGTTTTTTTCCCAACTTTCAAGAAAACACATCAACTTTACTACATAACCAGACTTTTTTTAGTGATTTGTTGTGTGCACAGGACCGAAAACTCTCTGAATCAAGACTTAATTGTGAGTTGGGATAGCCAGGTGGAAGTAATTTGGGCTTTTTTTAATGGAAACGGTTGCAGCCCGACGTTCTATCTGCTAAATCATCTTACTGATCATCTCTGCGTTACAAACCAGGCCGCTCGCAAAGTGAGAGATAAAGCAAAGGCACTATTTTTGGGCAGTTGTTTGCTTGGAGAGGCGTTTGCTTATTCTGAGGAGCTCGTTCCCAGGAGCTCCAAGCACAGCCTTGGTTTTGTTTTGTTGTCTTCGGGATCTGTGTCTGAGAGGGAGTTCGGCGCCCCTCTTCTCCGACAAAGTTTCATCCTTCACCTTCCCAAACGTCTGCAACTGAGTAGCAATAATTGCAAGGTTGTGCTTTGGGTCTTTTTGAGTTTTTCTGCCTATTTTTGTGTTTGGTTGTTAAAGTTTTGTCCCATGAAAGGTTCTCTTTTAGTATTCATGCAGCTTGTTTACACGCCTGCAAATGGGAACAGTGGGAATTTCCTCTTTACGGCCGGCGCTTTGCATAAGCTTTACCCAATCTCAGCCGGATGTAAATTTTTTTAAACTTTGTATGACATCATGAAAACATTTATAAGCAGGTAGCTTGAAAACAGTCGGCGCTCCTGTAGCCCTTCTGGATGTTTTTGCAGTTCTTCTTTCTTACTGAACCTTTAAGTGAAAATGTTGCTACTACCACGTACAATTGTTTGATGTAGTGAATGAGCGCCCCTAAAATAAAATAAAAAAAATTTAAAAAAGACATCACTGAGGGTGAAACTGTCAAAAAATTAGCTTAAAACATGTCAAAATCCGCTAAAGAAACCAAAACATCTCCGAGATATAGTAAGGAGGTTTTTTTATTATTATGGGATGGCCACAGGACCTACGACTTGGACAACATTTTGCGGCAAAGTTTTAAATTTGTAAATTTTTTTACAAAGTCTGGCACACAAACCACCAGGTTAAAAGGGTAACCAAACATTAAATCAACTGTTTTTTGTCTATTGACCTCTATAATCTGGGCTTTAAAAGTGCTGTCTGTTTCTACATTTTTGACAATTTAAAATAAATATGTTTAATTCGTAAAATTATAGTCTAAAACCGCCTGTGTGCTGCCCCCTACAGGTTGAAACAAGGTATTACAGTTGAATTTTGTGAAGTCCCACATCATTTCAGAAGTTTTATGTCTTCATCCTCCTTAGCTCCAGCATAAAGCCCCGCCCATCTTTGATTCTGTACCATTCAGTCGTTATCATGTTAGCTTTAGCACGGCTCGTTGGTGTCTTACATTGTCAAAAATCTATTTCACTTTCCAGTGGACGTGGACGCTAGGGAACAGTAGTTTATTGCAATTTACATTGAATCCAGTGAACTCCGTCCTGGTGATAGATTTGCAATGTTTCACTCTAGATTGTTTGCTTAATACGTTAGCCTTTATTAGTTTATAATGCTAGAGTAATGCTAGCATAATTTTTAATCACCGAGGATTTTTTCTGATTTGTCGACTAATAGGGTCATTCGCAAACTGGATGTAAAGGACACATCTTAACCATCATTACTTTTGAACTAACTAAAGCTGAATTTGGTTGCAGATGATGCTAGTGCTGATGGCTGAAGATGCTGAATTGATAGCTAAAAATGGTGAAGTCGATAGCTGAAGCTAACAGCCGAAAATGCTGAAGTGGAAATCCAGCTAAAATATTAGTTAAATGCCAAATTAGCTTAAAAAACTGAAAAATTCCTAAATTAGCCAAAGTAGCCAGCATGCAGCTGAAATATTAGCTAAACTCTAATTTAGCCTAAATTAGCCAAAATAACTAGCATATTGCTGAAATATTAGCTTAACTCCAAAATATGGAGGAAGCGAACTTATATAATCCCGCCCAGCTCGACCATTTTCTCTACTTGAATTATTAATATCCGGTTCAGGACTTAATATCAAATATTTATACACTACAATAACATATTCAGGTTATAAAGGATCATTAATATAATTGATGTAATCAAATTTCAAAGCATCCACAGACTTTCATCTTCTATAACTTTCAACTTTACTACACTCTGACTCCATATAATATAAAGTGACGGCTAATCGACTTTAAATTAGTTGTCGACTATTTTAATAGTTGATTAGTCGTTGTTTATTCGACTAATCGAGCTGCCCTAATCACCTCCCAACTCTTTGATCATCATTCTGAAGCTACTTGGGAAAAATGTCGGAATTTTTACCGGAATGCTGTGGAAATGTAATAAATGAATCGCTGGCTCGAGCAGAACTAACATGAATATATTAGGAATGTAGGCGTGGTTAGCAAAAAGCTTCAGTTGCTATGGAAATCCAAAAGTTTACTTTTGCCAATTCTATACAAAATGACATAGACCTTTCTGTTACGGCCTGGCAACCAAAAAATTAAATGGTTGCTATGGAGATGAAACTCACAGAAAAGTGTTTTTTGTCACATGCAGCTCCGAGCTGGGGTCACAGAAGGTCATTGGGGGCAGGTAACACCCGTGAGGTCATAAACACCGCTTTAATTCTAGATTGGTTTCTCTATTATTATTTGTCTTTCTCCGTGGCGCTCTGTTCTTACCCAAGCACTTTTTATTTAAAGCTTGTAGCTTCCACTCATGTTTCGTACACTCTCAAATTCCTAACATCTCACTTTCGTTTCCCCCCCTCTTGTCGCAGGTATGGCCTCGCAAGTGCAAGTGTTCTCCCCTCACACTCTCCAGTCAAGTGCCTTCTTTAGCGTAAAGAAACTGAAGGTGGAGCAGAGCTGTAACTGGGATATGACAGGGTACGGCTCACACAGCAAAGTCTACAGCCACAACAGCAGCAAGAACGCCTCGGCCGCCAGCGCCATCAACAGCTCCCTGCAGGTCGCCAGCTCCACCCTGCCCTACGAGCAGGCTCTCATCTTCCCCGCCAGCGCCGGCCACATCGTGGTCGCCTCGGCCAGCAGCACCTCGGGGACCATCGGGTCTCTGCTGGGCAGCGGGGGTGGAGGGAACAGCAGCAGCAGCGGTAGCGGTGGCGCCGGGGGTAGCAGCGGAGTTCACAACCTGACGCGCCGCAGCACGGTCAGTCTTCTGGACACTTACCAGCGATGTGGGCTTAAGCGCAAGAGCGAGGAGCTTGAGAACAACAGCAGCGTGCAGATCATTGAGGAGCACGGCCCATCCATGATCCAGAACGGGGGAACCAGCGGCGCCACGGTGGCGACGGTGGCCACCGCCACGTCCACCGCCACGTCTAAAAACAGCGGCTCCAACAATGAGGGAGACTACCAGCTGGTGCAGCACGAGGTCCTCTGCTCCATGACCAACACCTACGAGGTGTTGGAGTTCTTGGGGCGAGGAACCTTTGGACAGGTGGTCAAGTGCTGGAAGAGGGGCACAAACGAGATAGTGGCCATCAAGATCCTGAAGAACCACCCTTCGTACGCGCGGCAGGGTCAGATCGAGGTCAGCATCCTGGCGCGCCTCAGCACGGAGAGCGCCGACGACTACAACTTTGTGAGAGCCTACGAGTGCTTCCAGCACAAGAACCACACGTGCCTGGTGTTTGAGATGTTGGAGCAGAACCTGTACGACTTCCTCAAGCAGAACAAGTTCAGCCCTCTGCCGCTCAAGTACATCCGGCCGGTGCTTCAGCAGGTGGCCACGGCGCTGATGAAGCTGAAGAGCCTGGGCCTGATCCACGCCGACCTGAAGCCCGAGAACATCATGCTGGTGGATCCGTCTCGACAACCCTACAGAGTCAAAGTCATCGACTTCGGCTCCGCAAGCCACGTCTCCAAGGCCGTCTGCTCCACCTACCTGCAGTCCAGATACTACAGGTAAGAGCTGCCGTCCGTCCACCTGAAGAGTCTCCAGTAGCTGGAGCCGCCCGGCTACTGTTGGCGAAGGCGAGGTCTGAGCAGGTCGCTGGTTACTGGACGACCGAAGAGTTGGAATGTCAGAGTGTTGACTCCTGATCGGAGGATTGTGAGTTCGATTCTTGCCCACTCATGTGTGGAAGTGTCATCGGGCAAGACAGTGGAGCCTCTGGTGGAAGGTTGGCGCCGGAGTTCCGCCATCAGGTGTGAACGGTAGGGCTGGGTTGAAATAATCGATTAATAGATCAATAATCGATTCACAAAAGATATAAATCGATTTAGCACACAAAGCTAAAGTCCGCTAGCTTGATGCTAACTGTCAATAGAATTTCCCATAGGACGGCTAATGCTAACATTCGGTTGACCAAAAAATACATTCTGACTAAATAAACATCTTTATTTATTTACAGGCATTAATTTTCCAAACTCTTTTAAAGAAATAATTTTTAAAGTTACTATTTGTGGTCTAAAACTTAATTTTTTCCCCTATACTGTTGTCTTCTTCTTCTGGAATAAAGTGTACTTCTATAGCGTGATCGCCACCTAGTGGCCAAACTGAAACGTCCTCCAGGAGAAGCAGAACAATGTTTACAATGTTAATGATCTGAACATTTTTGTTAGAACTTCTCCTTTAGAGAATCCATGTAACACTACATGATTTTTAATGTATTTCTAAACAAATGTGTATAAATTTGTAAACTTAAAATTTAATTGAAGAATTGAGTCAGAAAAAATTGGACTCGAATCGTTTCTGGAAATTAAAACTGATACCCAGCCCGACTGAATGAGTCTGTGACTGTGAATCATTTTGGGCTTCTAGGAAGGTAGAAAAGCTCTAAACTACCATTTCCTCAGATACAAAGAGATCCAAACAAGCCCATTTTGTCCTGTTCGTTGCATCTGGATTGTATTGCCTTTTGCAGCTCATTTAATCGGAAAGTTCGTGTTAAATATTTGTCCAAACACCCCGACTTTCAAGCCGCCTAATGAGCTGCTGCCGAAGCCCTCCCTGCATCTCTCCTGCTTGTTTACCCCATTAGTTAAACCCATTTTTAATGTGAAACGGGGCAATAAAACTCCGAGGCTTGACGAATTGCCAGTGTTGTGTTTCATAAGATAAAACAAACCCGTGTTTGATGATTTTAAAGAACCTGCTTGGTTACTCCAGTTCTTGCTGGAGCTCTGAGGAGCTTCGGAGGCGCTGACATCACCTTTTAGCCGATCTTCTGGAGAAACTCCCCCTGAGGAGAAGGGCACCGGTCATGTGAGGTGGCAGTCGGCCCTGCAGGGCCCCGGGACCCTCTGCCCCCCTCCCGTCCCTGACTGGCTCTCATTTCGAGGGGTCAGCCTGAGTTCCCCTGTAACATGTGCCTGTAATCCACACCGTCATGAGAAGCAGATGATTTGCTGGGAAGACCTCTGGTTCTTTTCATCCACAACAAACTGACTGTTGAGGTTTCAGAGCTGATCCGCTTTTTTGGAAGGGTGTCCTACTCTTTGTGTGTGTGGGGGGGTCTTCCCCGATGCTCGGGCTGCAAATGATGGAAGACCAGGTGTGGAGGTTGTGGTTTGGCACACTAAAGCACACAGGTGTGCGTTTTCACGGCAGGTGCGGCTCTGCCACTTTGCATGCTGTTGACGGGAGGCTTTGGTCTCATTCTGCATGCGAGAACAATCGTTTTCCGAAAGCGTCCGTTTGGAACAGGCCTGTTTCTGCCAGGAGGACTGTGCTGTTGTGCTAGTCAAGTATCTTATCCTAAAATAAACAGCAGCAGCAGTCGGATGGGTTTTCCATGCTGCAGGTCAACAAGCAGGTTTTGAAACGTTCTTGTTTATTTTTGTGGAAGAGACGGTGGAGATCATCTCTTCATTTCCTGATGTCAGCAGAAGGGAGGACAGAAGGACTGAGAGGAGGTCATCAAGCTGCAAACATGCAACTTTAAGGAATCAGGATGTTTTACAAACTAGTTCTTAGCTTTGCTGCAAAAACTGAATCCTAAAGTAAACTAGAAAAGTTGCATTACCTGCAATAATGTTAGTGTGAATGCTTTTTGCTGAAAATAGTCGCTAAAGATGCTGAAGCTTTTTGCTGAAAATGGTACTTTAATTGCTGAAGGGATTTGCTGAAAATGCAACATCTAGTTGCAAAAATGTTAAATTTGCTTAAAAACTGGAAATGTCATTAAAGAATTATAAGAGCGCTGAAGTTGACCTACATTTCTGAAAAATTTGTAGTAAAATTGCTTAAAAATCCATAATACATGCCAATTTTGCAAAAATATGTAGCGTGTTACTTAAATATGAGCCAAACTCCACATTAACATAAAAAGCTAGCTTGTTATAGCTCATACTAGCTAAACTCTAAAGTAGCCTAAAATTCCTCAGGAAAAACTACATTAGTCAAAAACGTTAGCATGTTGCTAAAATAAAAGCTAAACTCCAATTTAGCCTAAACAACCTTAGTAAATGCCAAATTAGCAACAAAAAAGCTAGCTTGTTATAGCTCATACTAGCTAAACTCTAAAATAGCCTATAAAAACCACAGCAGAACAAATTGGTCAAAAACGTTAGCATGTTGCTAAAATACTTGCTATTTTCCAATGTAGCATAAAAAACCTCGGTAGATGCCAAATTAGCCAAAGAATAGCTTGTTTCCTAAATACTAGCTAAACTCCAAAATTGCCTAAAAATATTCAGTTCACGAAATTAGTCAAAAATGTTAGCCTGTTGCAAAAAAAGAAGCTAAACTCTAGATTTGCCTATAAACCCCAGTAGATATTTTTTTGTAGCCCCACTGAAAATGAATGGGAATATTTTCAAATCCTTAAAAAACGTCGCGCACTTGTGAAACTTCCGTTATATTGGTATCAAAACGATCACCACGTTCACGACATTCATGCTTATACTCTTGATATTCATACCTTTTAGGCATTTTAAAATTGTTCAAAATTTTGGGCTAATTCGCTAACACGTTGGTATATTTTGTTATAAAATGTTAGCTTTTTTTCTTGGCTAATTTGGCATCTACTAAGTTTTGGGGCTAATTTTGATTTAAGCTAGTATTTTAGCAACGTGTTAGCTTTTTTGGCTAATTCGGCATCTACTGAGGTTTTTTTGGCTAATTTTGATTTAAGCTAGGATTTTAGCAACGTGTTAGCTTGTTTTGGCTAATTCGGCATCTACTGAGGTTTTTGGGCAATTTTTTTGTTTAAGCTAGTATTTTAGCCACAGGCTAGCTTTTTTTGGCTAATATGGCCCGTATTGAGGTTTGTGGCTAATTTTGATTTAAGCTAGTATTTTAGCAACGTGTTAGCTCTTTTGGCTAATTAGCCATCTACTGAGGTTTTTTGGCTAATTTTGATTTAAGCTAGTATTTTAGCAAATGACTAGCTTTTTTTTGGCGAATTTGGCCTGTATTGAGGAGTTTTTCCAGCAAATTTCCAACAATTTTTCCTGAATTTTTAGCATGATGCTTCAGTAGTTTATCTTCTTTAGGGAATTTTTCAAGTCCTTTAGCAACTTTCGCATTATGGAATTTGTTTTAAAAAATTTCAGCAAATCCCTTTAGCAATTAAAATAAACGTCTTCAGCATCGGCAAACAGCTTCAGTTAATTCAGCAACCACATTCAAGCAATCAGGATTCCCTTTTCTAGTCGTTTTTCCTGAACTTCTTTCACAGATTTAAGGAACTCGTTGCTTTCTGGATGTCATTGACAGTTTTAAAAGCTCTGGGTCTGAGTTATGGATTCCGCTCAAGGTTGACTCATGCTAATAAAATACTGCTTTTGGAGTCAAAACAAGTTCAGCTGTCATTATTCTCTAAACTTCAGACTGCAGGGTCACAAAGGCTAGCTCATCTATCCTCGTCACAGCCTGCAGGTCCTCCGACTCGGACTCGACTGTTTTTATTTTTCCTTGAATCTTAGGATTGATCCGGGTCGTGTCCTGATTACATAATTCTCATGACCTAACCCTGCCAGCTCCTTTTATACTTGTTTTGTTTCCTTCTCTTCTTTCCTCCTTCTAATTGGCAATGATGTAACTGGTAAGCTTATAGCCTTGGTCACATAAAGGGATTATTGTCTCCTTCCATTGGGATTTTTGTCCTATTTATCTCATCAAGCTCAATCTATGAGGTTGGAGGTATGCAGAAAGGTGTTATTTAGGTCGCCGTGGAGTTTTTCCAGGCAGTGCAGGCTTTGTGGTGGCTGCTGGTAGTAAGATGGATGTGTAATGTGAAGATACAGGCGAGTGTGAGAGGAAGTAAACATTCCCACCCTGCCTGACTGTTGAACCTTATTATTTCCTCTTCATAAAGGCACAAAACACTCGTGACTTGAGTCTTTTTTTCCTCTTTAAAGAAGTCTGGTTTGAAGTGAGCGCTACGTGCACTGATTCCATCAGCCAGCATCCGTGGAGTTTCTCAGACTAATATCCGTCTTTCACGAGTTGTTATATCACCATTCGGGGCTTGTTTTGATACAATAGAGAAGGTTGTAATTTTGGTTTGTGGTTTTCATCTAAATGAGGTTGTTTGTCTGCTT
Source organism: Oryzias melastigma (assembly GCF_002922805.2). Taxonomy (NCBI): domain Eukaryota; kingdom Metazoa; phylum Chordata; class Actinopteri; order Beloniformes; family Adrianichthyidae; genus Oryzias; species Oryzias melastigma. The sequence continues at coordinate 33,422,502 of NC_050517.1, read as the reverse complement.
ATTCTTGACTCTGTGACACACTGCTGTTGTGTCAGAACTCTGCTGCGTATAAAAATCAACTTTTATGCCCCTCAGAGCGCATCGTGAAGAACTCTCTTCATCATCCACTAACAGAGACTCTCTGTACATCGTAGGACTGATCTGTTGTAAGAGTTTTCAAGAAATAGGTGCAGGTTTTGCACTAGAGATGCAACAGAGTCGATGTAAATTCTAACTGAAACAAACTTCTCACACAACGCACCGCCGACACATCATTGGGTGTTGTATTAGTGTTCACCAGGACCTGTCACCCGCAGCATACCCATAGAAAAAAATGTTGATGAACGTTTTTGCTCACTGAGCGATCTACGACTGATATTTCCTGATTTTACTTCAGACAAAAGTTTTCTCTTGAGGTTCTTGGAGACGCTCCTTTACTCCATTTGGGCCTGAAGAACCCTGATGTTGGAATATTCCCACTCCACCTGCTGACGTCTGCTCGTTCAGCACGCTCCGGTGTCGGCTGACTGAACGTGTTACCATAGGAAACTCTCATGACGGCGGTACTTTTCCAGCCGTACCTGTTTGTTGACTTCAATCCGTGTGATTTATTTATGTTTTATACCAAGGAATGGGTTTGAACGGCTCATTCGGTCGTTTACTTTCAGATTCTGTTGTCTTTGTTGACCTGTCGGCCGCTACTGAACGCAGGTTTGGGACGTCTGATCACCAGAAGTTAACCAGATGATTGATTCTGAAAGTGTTAAGAATACAACCTCATAATTTGCAAATGAAATATTTTATATTTGCTTTCAAAAAAATGTATTTTTGCTTTCAAAAAATATTTTTGCATTTACAAACTTTTCCTTTTTGCCTAAAAAAATATTTTTGAGTTTTCAAACTTTTCCTTTTTTAAAAAAAAATATATATTTGCATTTGTAATTTTTCCTTTTTGCTTTCAAAAAGTATTTTTTATATTAGCAATCTTTTCTTTTTTGCTTTCAAAAAATATTTTTGTTCTATCAAACTTTTTTTTTTGCTTTCAAAATATATTTTTGCGTTTTTCTTTTTTAAGAAAACTTTTCTTTTCAGCCTTTTTCGTGGTTCTTCAGCCACCAGATGAGAGAAGACAGGCTGTTTTTTCTTTTTTTTTCAATCCACCTTAAACTGAATGATACCAGTAACATTTTAGACTTCGATTGTGCCAAAACTTTAAAAATAATTTTAAAAATATACAGTAAGGCGTAAAAAGCAAAGAGGTTGAAGTGAACTTGCAGGTCAACCTGTCAAATTCCTTTCAGTCCAACTGGTTACGCCTTAAAAAAGTGTGTTTTTACACCGTAAATGTCGATGAATGATCTCTATTTTCCTGGGCAGATGAGTTTTTCTTCTGCAGAACTTTTCCACCGACCTGTTTCACGCCCCCTGAAGCCGGAGGCCCCCACAAAGAGCCTCCAATATAATTTAATGTATGAACAAGCCCGAGGCTTAAAGCTGCATTACTGCACACATGTCATCACCTCCCAGTGTGCGTATATAATTAGACGGACTCATCACAGATGTCACACACCTACACATGGATGAGCCTTACAGGTAGCGGCGAAGGTTAAACCGTCACCAAAGCGTGCGCTGGTTCAATTCAGAGAGACTCTCTTCAGGATGTCTGTCCTCGCGTCAGCAGAAACGATGGGAACGGGATCTGGAAGGCCGGGATTATGTGATGAAGTGTCCTGGAGAGGAGTCGCTGTTTTGACTGAGTGTAAGACGAGTCTCTGCCCCACCTGCCTGCCTGCCTGTCTGTCTGTTCGCATGGCACAATCAGAGAGACAGGCGTTCCAGCACATTTACGCTGGCTCCGTGCGAAACATCAAAGCCTCTTCTAATGAAGGAGGTTGCTATTAGATACTGTTCTCTGAAGCGTGTGTTAAAGTGCATAAAGAGAGAAAGGCGGGTAAACAGCCGGATCGGGTTGCTACAGACAAAAAGGTGGAGCAGAAAGGGAGGAACGACGGAGAAGCTTTTAGGTTTATTATCTTAATTATTATAGAAGAACCGACAGGCAGACTCGTTTCTTCTGATTCCTCTCCATCATCTCCTGGATCCTCCTCCCCCGGACTGATTCCTGACGCGTACCTGTCAGGCCGTCCGCTTTGTTTTCTCTGACCTTCAAGCTGGTCAGTTTTTATGATTACCTTTCCATTTGGAGCTCCTGACCTCTTCTGTGTTGTTGAGAGAGGCTGATTATTATCAGGGATTGGCATACCAGGAGAACCAAAAAAAAAAAAAAAAGATAATTACTGCACTGTGTATTTACTACTGTGCTCTTTATGACAGTTATAATGCCTTAGTATGCATGGCAGAATTCTAATAACCGACGTCTCATTTGTAATTTGCCTCTGGGCATCTCTTCCATTATGTCTCCAAAGAGCAGTCAGCAAAGCAGCAGACAGGTAGAAGTGAAGCTAATTAAATACAGCTATTGGAGCATATGCATCCCAACATTTAAAGTTTGCCTCATAAAAGTATTTTTTTAATTCTGTAGACCTGTTTCTACACTCTGACAGGTTGCTCAGGTGTGTGCGCCCCAGCTAGCGTGGGACTGACGTAGCATAAAGTCGATTTTTTTATTTTTTCTCTGGATTCTCGTCTCCCTCTTAGTTCAATTTCCATACGTTTCCCAGGATATTAAGCTGACGGAAATTAAGCCGCCTTGATAAAACGCGGCACACGCCGCCCACTCATTAAAGCAGGGGTTTGCAATCTTTAACACGAAAAGAACCATTTGGTCTACTAGTTTCATACAGACCAGAACTTAACGAGAACCTCTCTTTATCATAAAAAAAGCACAATATTTATGTTTTTTTTGTCAATTATTTTATAAATGTAACTTAAATATTACAATAATGAAATTACAACAGTGTCTCTATGTTTATATGTATAAAACACACCAGTTCCTTTCAAAGGTTCATTAAAATAAAACTCACCCTGTGTCAAAAAAGTCCCGCAGCAACTTTACTTTGATTAAAAGTGCAAGACAGTCAAACATGATGTTTTTTATCACTAGGATTTTCCTTTTACTCTCAAATATAAGCTACATTTTAGTTGAATTTATTTATTTAAAAAAAATTCAAAGCATTTCGACTTTGATGTATAGCATTACCTGCGATAACACAAGTGTGATTGATATAAGCTAAATGTGGCCGCTAAAGATGCCAGAGAAGTTAGCTGAAAATGTTGGAGCTGAGACCTTGCTAAAATATTAGCTGGATGCCAAATTAGCCAAAAAAAAGTAGAAACATGTCTAAATTAGCCAAAAACTGCTAGCATAATACTGAAAGGTTAGCTAAACTCCAAATTAGCTAAAAACTGGGAACATGCCTAAATAGGCCAGACAGACTGCTAGCATAATGCTAAAATGTTAACTAAACTCCAAATTAGCCAAAAAATTAGAAACATATCTAAATTAGCCACAAAAAAACAGCTAGCATAATGCTAATGTTAACTGAACTCTAAATTAGCCTAAAAACTGGAAACATGTACATTAGCCAAAAACTGCTAGCATAATGCTAAAGTTTTAGCTAAATTCCAAATTAGCCAAAAACTGAAACATGTCTACATTAGCCAAAAAACAACCAGCATAATGCTTAACTGTTAAACTCAAAATTAGCCACAAACTGGAAACATGTCTAAATTAGCCAAAAACTGCTAGCATAATACTGAAAGGTTAGCTAAACTCCATATTAGCTAAAAACTGGAAACATGTCTAAGTAGGCAAAAAAAAAAACAGCTAGCATAATGCTAAAATGTTAACTAAACTCCAAATTAGCCTAAAAACCGGAAACATGTCTAAATTAGCCAAAAACTGCTAGCATAATGCTGACGTCTTAGCTAAACTCCATATTAGCCAAAAAATTAGAAACATATCAAAATTAGCCAAAAACTTCTGCATAATGCTAAAGTTTTAGCTCAATTCCAAATTAGCCTAAAAACTGGAAACATGTCTACATTAGCCAAAAAACAACCAGCATAATGCTTAACTGTTAGACTCAAAATTAGCCACAAACTTGCAGCATATTGCTAAAGTTTTAGCTAAATTCCCAATCAGCCAAAAACTGAAAACGTCCAAATTATCCAAAAATCAGCAAGTATTATACTAAAATGTTAGCTAAACAAATTAGCCAAAAAAACTAGAAATGTCTACATTAGCAAAAAACAGCTAGCATTATGCTAAAACAAATAACTCTTAATCCTTTTCAATCTTTTAAAAATTCATTTGTACATGACTTTAACCACTTTGTGTAACTTATTAAAACAAAACAACGTTTGGAGACTTTTATTTGACTAACTAGAAATTAAAAACACAAATTTAAAGAACATTTCTAGATCATTTCTGACAGTAAATTAAAATGTTTTTGCTTATTTCTTTGACATGTTAAAAATCTAAACCCCTGCGCTAAAGGTTCCAATCTCTCTTCTGATTGGCTCGTTTGAAATACTGGATTTTTCCTCACCTAAACGCTTCTTGGGACGGAGTTTACAAGCGATGGTCGCTCATACGCAGGAACTTTTTTTCCCTCTTCTAAACTGAGATGATGTGACGGTGGAATTTTCCCTCCGTTTGAGAATCATTAACCAGACAGGTGAAGGTGGCGGCGATGGCGGCGGCGCCACTTGCATACTAATTTTCCTGTTTTCTGCGGTGGGCCGGCCGGGGTGACGGCCGCCCTCAAGCTGACTGGCACAGGTGCCCCCCCCCCCAGGTTTAAATAAATCATGAGACTGCCCCCCTCCCCCTGAGGAAAAGGGGTGGCCCCCACTATTACACAGTCTTTTTCCCGCTCTCCTGTGCCCCCCCCCCCTCCATCCACCTGCATGAATATTTAAAAGCTAAGTTGGAACATAAGCAACAAGGCCGACGGAGACGGATGGAAAAATCACAAAATTTTCTTGTTCATCGGGCGTGAAGGGAGGAAACTTAAAGAGGTTATAAAAAAAAGAGGTCGGTGAGAGGGGGGGGTCAGCTGTCCAGCTGGGGGGGGCGCTGGGAAAAGTGGGAGCTGTGGTGTGCAGAGGCCCGTGGAGGCTCCCATGAACAGAACAGATGCATTTGTTTTCTCAGTTGGAGGGTTTGCTAATGTGCATCTAGCGGAGTAAATAGTTTGACTAATTTGTGGCACGCAAATGGTCAGCCAGTTAGCTGGGGGGGTGGGGGGTGGGGGGTTGATAAAGCACCTTTCAGGAACCCCCCCCTCTCCGAAATATTTTCCTTTTCCCATCATTTCTGCTTCACGACGACTATGGAGGGATTTTTGTGCCACCAAATTTTAAGCAAAAGTCCCAGTTTTGGGATTAAAATTTTCTAAATTACAAACAAAATGTAAAGTGCTAAGATTAAAACTTCATAATTTGTGGATGTAATATTTAATATTTGCTTTCAAAATTTGTTTTTTGCTTTCAGAAAATTATTTTTGCGTTTGTAAATATTTTTTGGATTTCAAAAAAATATTGTGTTTGTAAATTTTTCTATTTTGCTTTAAAAAACGATTTTGTCGTTAAAATGTTTTCTTTTTATTCAAAAAATTTGTCTGAATTTGCAAACTTCTTTTGTTTTCAAAAATATTTTTGCATTTTTAAATTTTTCTTTTTTGCTTTCAAAAGATATTTTTGCATTTGCAAACTTTTCATTTTTTGCCCATCGAAAATAATTTTGCGTTTACAAACTTTTTTTTTACTTTTAAAAAAAAGCTTTTTGCATTTTCAAACTTTGTTTTCTTTAAAAAATATATTTGCCTTTGCAAATTTTTCTTTTTGCTCATAGAAAATAATTTTTCTTTTTTTAAACCTTTTTTTTTTGCTTTTAACATTTTTTTATGTTTAAAAACGTTTTTTTGCTTTAAAAAATATTTTTGGCATTTGCAAACTTTTTTTTCCATCAAAAAATTGCGGATATTTATGCAGCATAAATGTTTTTAGAAGCCTCATTTTGCTTTTTTCCTTGGTTTGAAATTTTTTTGAAGCAAAAAAAAAATATTTTTGATAGCAAAAAAAAGAAAATTTTGAAAGAAAAAATTAACATTTTTGAAAATTTTGATTCCAAAACTGTGACTTTTACTTTCAATCTGGTGGCACCAAAATCACTCCATACAAACGTTCTAACTTTAACGGTGCCGGCTCGGCTTCATGAATCAGAGCTCAGAATTCCGGTGACGGTTTTTCTCCTGCAGAAAAGTTTCTATTTTTCGTTGCAGATGGCAGAATTAAATGAGGCTTTGTTCAAACCACTCAGGCTATTTTCAGAACTCTCTTCATAAAGTCGGGGAACGACTTTTCTGCACGACTTCAGTTATGAGCTCTGCTGTTTCTCTCACAATTACGGCTCCAAGAAAGATTTCAAAGAAATCTTTTATCACCTGATGTAAGAAGATGATCCAATAACGGCAGCGAAGTCTGAATGGAGGATTACTTAAGTAATGTTTATGTAATTATAGGAACAAAAGAAAAGCATTTTGCTTTTTAACAAGATAGTTTTATAAGATTTTTGGCGCATTCGTCCGGTCTGTCAAAATATGATTGTGAAGAAAATCCTATTTCAGCCGGGCTTGATGAATAATTGAAAATGACTAATAGTGCCTTGTGATGGGGAATGTATCGCTGTGGCATATCGGATTGCTGTAGTTTCAGCCTTGGGCATGATTTGTTTGGAAAAAATAATTACTCCTGCATTGGCTCCTGGTTAAATATTAAAAGGGTTAGCATTAGGAATGGGGCAACATCCAAGAAAAGATTACCGTCTGCTTCTTGGCAAAACGTGATGGATTCAGATTCCTGGTGCAGATGAACAGCTGCAAAAAAAAGTAATAATCAGTAAATTTAAGCTACAACAAATGATGAACTTTGACTTTGTGCCACTAGGCTGAAAGCCTAATCCTGTGTTTTTCTGAGCGAGGCGCTTTGATGGTTCCAGCTGGTCAGTGAGTTTACTAAAGCAGAAGAACACGAATTCTCTCCCTTAACCCCATATAGTGCAGGACGATCCAGTCCTGGATTTTAATGCCGTCCTGACACATGCTTACTACTTTAAAAAACATTTTTAGACGCCAAATGCAACGTCACCCATTTGTGGAAGCAAAAGCTAAATAAATATGAAGATTTTACTAAAACCTAAAGAGATGATGATGAAAACCAAAGAGAAATGCATTTATATTTTTCACATTTTTCAAAGACTTTTAGGGACTTTTTAAATTGTGGAATTGGACATGGCAAACGCCCGGTAAAGCGCACTAAGTAGTGAGTAACTCAAACAAACGAAAGGTTTTTGGGGGTTTTTGGAATTTAAGAAGCTGCTATGACATTTAGCATGTTGCTAAAATAATAGCTAATCTCCAAATTTCTGAAAATTACCATTTTATTTTTCTTCATCCAGAGATGGAGAGATAATTGAGCCACATGTGGCTTTAGAGCTGCAGGTTGCAGACCTCTGGTTTAGGTCGACCAAGTGTTAGCTTTAGCCATCCTATGGGAAATCCCATTATACGTTAGCATCAAGCTATTGGACTTTAGCATGATTTTAGATTGATCTCTATTTTTTTTAGATTAATCATAAATCTATTAAGTTTAGATCAATTAATTCATTTTACCAACCCAGCCCTACTCTCTCCTGCTAGCTTACGCCTCCTCATCCCCTCAACCTGACATTAGCGGTTCAACAAAAATGTCCAACAATATCGGAGCTCTCCAAATGTACAGTTTAGATCCAGATTCCAGCTCAGACGAGGACAACAAAGACGTTCATGGATCTATTTGTCTGCCTCACTAATACAACCTTTTTTAATCATTTCCTTTCTATCATCAGAAAATGCCACAAGAACATTTTAAAAACACATTTTTTATCAGCGTGGGTCTTTGAACGCAGCACCAGCAGGAAGTAACCTACTTACGACCACAATCTACATGTCTCCCCTTTAAATAACCTCCCCTCATACTGGTCTCTCAGTAACGTCTCTTTACATCTCCGTATTCACACCAGGCAGATGCCACTAACAGGTAACGCTCCTCACATCCTCGGAGGGGAAAGACGTCAGTCGACGGATGCGGGAGACTTTCCCAGAAGGCATTTCATAGAAGATATAATGTCTCAGTAATGTCTTACAAACTCTGAGTGTTTTAATAAACTTTCAACATTAAGGAGAAACACAGCTGAGCTTTCAGTGGGACGGCCTTGTGTCACACATCATTTTTGAAGAGTTTCTGATGCTGTTTTCGTCATGGCAACCATAAAAAGGTCTCCACGAGGCTGTGAAGGTCCAACACCTGAGCTCTCCATCGGGGCTGTTTTGATCTGCCCCCCGACAGCTGTGCACTTCAGGGGCGGGGAGGGAGGGAAGGCCCTTCAACCGCACTCTCATCCCGCTGCCATTGTTTGCCCAGGTGGGCTTGAACGCCATATCAGCCTCCTCCGGCCCCGCCCCCACCACCTCTGCCATCACCCCCCCCCACGGTTGTCTGGGTCTTTGTCCCGCCGGGACCTGTGGTCCAACCGAAGCTCTCGGTTACACAAAGACCCTCAATTGGCTTTCATCTGGAGCCTGTTGCCAGCTGTGTATATTCTGCATTTCAACTCCTGTTTTTGTGCAGGAAAGTATCGATTTCACCCACGCCGGAGCGCTGGGAGGGAACTTTCCTTCTAATTTGTTGTAACAGCTCCGTGGGCTTCAGTGTATATTTGTTTCTCAGCAGGTTTAACGTGGGAAAATGAAATGAAGTTTTGAAAAAATGAAAAAACTAGAAGCAGGACGGCACTCTGCTTTCAGCTTTCTGTCAGAAAGTTCCCCAAACTGCCCATTTAGGACCACAAACCAAACCTGTTATTCAGATTGTTGCTGCGCTGACGATGGAGATGCAAGTCAGAAACAAACATGTTTCTGTGTTGTCAAAAGCGAGTTTCTGACAGTTTCAGCTGAGAAAAATCCTCCTTTTCTCCTCTTCTTAGTTTCATTTTTTTATTCTTCGGTCCATCTTCATCCTCTCCCTCGGACCGACGTCTTCTATGGAGAGAGAACAGTATCATTCCCATATGTGCGTGTGTATTGTTGATTTGTGCATAACTTTGGATTTGTGTGTGTGTAATTCTTGATTTGTGTGTAACTCTGAATTCGTGTGTGTACAATTGTTCATTTGTTTGTGCATAATTGTTGATTCTTGTGCGTAACTTTGGACTTCTGCGTAACTTTGGATTTGTGTGTGTGTAATTTTTTATTTTTGCGTGCTAAATTGTTGAATTAGGCATAATTTTGGATTTGTTTGTGCTTATTTCTTGATTTGTGTGTGCATAATTGTTAATTTGTGTGTAACTTTGAATTTGTGCATGCAAAATTGTTGATTTATGTGCATATTTGTTGATTTGTGTGTGTGTAATTGTTGATTTACGCATAACTTTGGATTTGTGTGTAACTTTGGATTCGTGTGTGCACAATTGTTAATTTGTTTGTGCATAATTGTTGATTTGTGCGTGCATAATTGTTGATTCTTGTGTACCTCTGGCTTTGTATGTACGTAATTCTTGGTTTGTGTGTAACTTTGGACTTGTCTGTGAATAATTGTTGATTTCTCCATGCATAGTTGTTGATTTGTGCGTAACTTTGAATTTGTGTGTGCGTAATTCTTGATTTGTGTGTGTAACTTTGGATTTGTGTGTAACTTTGGATATCTGGATAACTGGATTTGTGTGTAATTTTGGATTTGTGTGTGGTTTTTAAAGATTTGTGTGTAGTTAGTTTCAAGCTATTATAATTTATAGTTGTTTATGCGTAAATTGTATTTTGTTTTTGAATTTGTATTTTGATTTCATAATATTTATACTTGTGCACAAATGCGTTGTATTAATTGTAACAATGACGCTCGCACAAACGGGAATGATGGTATTTTCTCCCCGTTTTCTGTCCATTTCCGTTCATCCGACCCGTGTTCCTCCTGCAGCTCTGCTGGGCGTTTTAATCATCCCGTCTCAAAGCTGTGGATCCGGAGGGCTCAGCCTTCACAGCTGGCCGCTAGAGCTGCAATATATGAGTCCATATTTCTGCATGCAGTCGCTGTATGTTTAAGTAGAGGCTTTGCACAAGCATGTTTGAGAACGCTCCGGAGACCCCAGGCTGTGAGATGCATTCAATTTCAAAGATAAATCTTTTAATCTCCTCATGTACAGAAATGTGCGCATAGAAAACTTGCAAATAATGTGCAAATCAGCATCTGTTCTTCTCCTTTCTAGCACGGGAACAGGTGGTCGAGGGGAAAAGGAGGTCATACTGCGTGTCGCCTCCCTTTGTTGGTGTTTGTGCACCTTAACAGGTGTCTGCCACTCTGCAGGATCTGCAGCCACAAACGTGCTGCTGCTGACAGAGGAACTTTTTTGGCTCTCATGTGAAAAGTGAGCGCTGCTGCAGGAGGAGAGCGTTTAAGCGGCTCTTTGAGCTCATGCGCGCGGCGGCTTTGTGCTTCTGGTTGAATCGTAAATGCAGCTCGAATCAATCATAACTGCAACACCTGTTCTCCAGAAACGCCAACATCAGTTAAAGAGGCGGTCTGTTTGTTCATCTGGGCTTCTTCTTCTTTCTGTTTGTTTGCGCTTTTCTTCACAGGAGCAGAGTGGGGGGGGGGATGACTAAGTGCAGTGAATCATAAATGATTTGAGGAGTGGGTTCAGTCTGAGAGAGCACCGAAGATCTGTCGCTGCATCTTTGTGTTTGCAGCAGCTTCTTCTCGTGATGGATCACGACCCAGACGGCGAGTTCAAGTGGGCCCCATATGGTGTCAAAGTGGCCAGAAAATGTGGGCCCGGTTGGGTTTGTCCACAGTTTCTGTGGTGGCCGAAAGGGTTTGTGGGTAGCCATCTGCCTGGTGGACAGCGGTTGTGCTAGTGAGCTCCGCTATATTGGGTTAGCAAACTCCTATGTTGCAAGCTAGTGATCTTCACTATAGCATGCTAGCGAGCTACATTGTATCAAGTAAGCAGCGAGGTAGCAAGCTCCCGTGTAGCAAGCTAGCCAGCTTTGCTATAGCTAGCTAAAGAGCTCCTCTGTAACAAGCTCCAGTGTATCGAGCTAGCGAGCTCCAAAGTAGCAAGCTAGCGACCTCCACTTTACCGAGCTAGCGAGCTCTGTTTTCTTAAGTTAGCAAGCTCCCCTGTAGGAAGCTAGCGAGCTTAGCTGTAGCTAGCTAAAGAGCTCTGCTGTATCGCGCTAGCGAGCTCCATTGTATTAAGTTAGCAAGCTTCCCAGTAGCAAACTAGCGAGCTTTGCTGTAGAAAGCTAAAGAGCTCCTCTGTAATGAGCAAGCGAGCTCTAATGTAGCAAGCTAGGACCTCCACTGTAGCATGCTAGCAAGCTCTGCTGTATCAAGCTAGCGAGCTCTGTCGTTTTGAGTTAGCAAGCTCCCCTGTTGCAAGCTAGCGGCCTCATCTGTAGCGAGCTAGTGTGCTCCACTGTAGCGAGCTAACAAGCTGCGCTGTCCACCAGGCAGCTGGCTATCGTAGAGAGCTAACCCACTGAGTGTCCACGTAAGCTAACGTGGGCAAACACAGGTGAGGCCACCACAGAAACTGTGGACAAACCCAATCGGGCCCACTTGGCCTTGCTAGCCTTCAGATCTCAATCATCTGAAAGAGAAGCTATTTGAGAAGCTAATTTCATAAATCTGGTTGCATCTGAAAACAGATCAGAACGGTTCTGTTAGACACGACTCAGATCCTGCAGAAAGAAAAAGAAACGGCAGCTCATCATTCAGTGATAACCGTTTGTTTCTCAGCAGCTCAGGATTCCTGTAGCACATTATCAAACATTTGTGCAGGAAGCTTTGTTAAAGCGAGGGAAGCCCCGCCTCCTTTGTTAAGCTGAAAGTGCAGAGTGCTTTTTTTCTTTTTTGTGATGGGAGGATTTCTGTGGAGCAGAAAGAAACGGCAACACTCTGGGGTGGCCCTGCTAATTGCTACCAGGGTGCATTTTACTGATTATAGTTAAGTGGTCCAAAATGGTCCCCCGCCTTTCTGTTAGATTGACCCGCTCCCCCTCCTGGTGGACGTGGTCACCAGCAGAGATGCCTGTCCGCTGAGAGGAGAGCGTCCCTTAGGATGAAGAAAAAGAAGGTATAAAAATATCAAATTGTTGATGATGTTCTTCTGATAACTATTCATGCAGCCTGCAAAAGCATGCAAGTGTGGTCAAATGGAGACTAGGAGAATGTGAATTGGCTTTCAGAGTGGGGGGCTAATCGTGGCTCCCGTGGACGCAGGGGCAGCCCTGGGCATAGACAACCTAGGCGGCCGCCTAATACAGCATCTGCTGGAAGTGGCACCAATTGCAATGATTTGTCTGTATTGAACTAGTGAGTTCTTCTTTAGCATGCTAGTGAGCTCTTCTTTAGCATGCTAGTGAACTCCTCTGTAGCATGCTAGCTAGCTCCTCTGTAGCATGCTAGTGAGTTCTTCTGTAGCCTGCTAGTGAGTTCATCTTTAGCATGCCAGTGAACTCCTCTGTAGCATGCTAGCTAGCTCCTCCGTAGCATGCTAGCGAGCTCCACTGTATCAAGCTAGTGAATTCTTCAGTAGCATGCAAGTGAGTTTGTTGTAGCATGCTAGCGGTATCTGCTGTAGTGAGCTCCATTGTAGCATGCTATCGAGCTCCACTGTAGTGAGCTAGCAAGCTTCTGTGTAGCATGCTAGTTAGCTCTTCTGTATTGAGCTAGCATGCTCCACTGTAGAAAACAAGCTAGCTCCTCTGTATTGAGCTAGCTAGCTCCGCTGCCAACCGGGTGGCTGGCTAGCATAGCGAGCTAACCTACTGAGATCCTACTTAAGCTAATGTTGGCAAACACAGCTGGAGCCCAGATTTTAAACTATATGGGACCCACTTGCCCTTACAGGCTGGGGTCTGTGGGTGTATGGTGAGTGGGGGGCAAAACCACGTTTCGCCTAGGGCGCCATGCTGCCCAGGGCTGGACCTATGCAGACGGGACGAAGTCTCTGCCCCGCCGTGGGAGAGCCAGCTGGGGTTGATGTAACCGCCACTGGATCACTGCATCTTTGATCCCGCCCCCCCTCCTGGGCCCCCACGCCCCCTGCGGGACCGTCTTTAGCCCCAGTTATGAGGCGGTGGGGCTCTCTCACACCCCCCCTCCAATCACTCGCAAGTTTCGTCATTTTGTTTCATTTTTATTGACGCAGAAGATCAAAATCCCCCCTTCATACCTGGAATGCGATCCTCCAGAACCCAATCCCAGGCGGTTTTCTGAAATCACTCCTGATGTTGCCTCAGAGCGTTTCTTCATGACGAGTCTTTTATATAACCGTGTGATGTAATTCCTTCTCTCTGAGAGGGCCGCTCGCTCTCAGAGCATCTTTGTCGCCGCCGCCGATCCGCCTGTGTTGTAATTTTCGCTCGTCATGATCTGGATTATGAAACGGCGCTGCAGCCCTTCCTAAAGTGCCAAACCCTCCTGGACCTGCGTTTTATGAAGCCTCGCCGCCCGGAGTTCGATATTACAACAGCAGAATAACAAGCTCCATTACATGAACATGCAAAAGCAATAAGAGCTGCAAAAAAGTTTTACAGCAGAACCAAGCAAATAAAACTACAATGCCAATTAGAGTGTGACTTTTTTTACGAGTTTGGCTTGCTGACATGGAAGGATTTGAGAGTGTTTGTGCGGTTGTGTGTTCATGTCCTTGTGCGAGACGGAGGTTAGCCTTGTGTGACTAATACAACACAAAACCTTTGCCTCTTTGAGCCCAAATCCCTGCTAGAGCTCAGAGCGACCGGTGCTTCATCTCAACAGAACGGCTCTTATCTCAGCGAGCCTGGACTCCTTTTGTTTGTGTACACGGCCGGCTGTTTGCGCGACTGTATGCACATCTGTGTGTGTACGGACAAACATCTCGCTGTGCTGCATGATTAGATTTCCAGGACGGGGCCGTCGGCTCGGCTGAGTTCGTGCTCCCGTGTTGGAAGTTGTTGGCTTTTTTAGGGAGGGAGAAGGAAAATGATTCCAAAAACCCAAACAAATCTAGAACGCCGCTTAACTCAGGGCGTCAGGCGGCGGGAAAAACACAGACAGACCTTCAGAAAGACGCAGGTCAGAGCGTGGCTCCAGGGGGGGGCAGGCCTTTCGAATGAGCATTTAGGTTAGACGGCTGCCCTCGGATATAGATTAAACCCGCCCGCCATCGTTGCTCCGGGCCCATCCGTGACCTCCTTGACTGGGACTGCAGGAGACGGACGCCAGATGTGGTCAGATGACCCATTGATTTCAGTTGGACCCATTTGAGGTCGTTTTAATCTGGTCCATCACGAACGCTGACCTTTGGCATTTCGGAAAGTGGGACAAACGAGTTTGACGGTTGCTGAAATCTGACCAGGACGTGAAAAATGTAAATCGATCTGAAGATGTAGAAATGATTTTAAGCGTGTTGTTCTAACCATTGACGTATATAGAGATGGACAAAGCAAGGCAATGACATCACCGATAGAAACCTCCACTTCCAATGAAATGAAGTCGCCATTTTTCCATAGCACGGATGGTTCCATTTTGGGACCAGACGACGTTAATAAGCGGTGATTGGTCCGAGTCATTGTTTCTATGGCAACCACTCTCACCAATCAGGAGTGAGCTTGCTGGAAAGCCACACGAAAGTGGGCTCAAGAGAATCTGTCAATCTAACGTTGAAGGTGGGAGCCAGCGGGTGTCACATGGTCTTACTGAGGCGTCTGATTGGCCAGTTTATAACTTGTGATAAAGAAATGAAAAAAAATAGGTTTAGCAAGAAGAAACACCGGAGCAAGAATAGCTACTCTAACAAACAGATTGACTGAGCGATAGCTGTTGGAGTTTTGGCTTTCTGGTACTTCCTGTTTGGAACACGAATGTGTCCAGTTCTTTATATACTGTCTATGCCTGGGTCATCATTTGGTGAACTGACTCGGATCCAGTTTGATATGTTTTTTTTTTTAATCTGGAACATTGACTGTATCTTAAAACTGGACCGAGTGAGTGTGACGTCATCCCTAGAAAAACAAACAAAGGTCAATTCAAACCTGTTATTGCACTGTGGATGCCGCCATGTTGGAACCAGACTTTATTGGTAAGCAGTGTTTGGTTAAAGTTGGTCTGAGTTTCTATGGCAACCACTCTCACCAATCAGCTTGTTGGAAGGCCACGCCCCTCCAAGTTGAAAGTGATCTGTCAGACATTTTGAATGTTGGATGGGGGGGCATTAGGCTCCACCTACTTTTATTAAACTATCTGATTGGTCAGTTTATTACTTGAACTACAGAAAATATATCATTAAAATATTTCGATTATCACAAGGATATTAAAAAGAGACACCAAAGCAAGAAGAGTTACTCTGACAAACAAAAAGACTGATTATTTACTGTTTATTTTTCAATAGGAGTCTATGGGATTTTGGCTTTCTGGTACTTCCTGTTTGGAACACAGAGGAGGAGGAAATCTATCCAGTTCTTTATATACTGTCTATGATTCTGACTTAGAAGTAACTGGGTCATCACTTGGTGAACCAACCTGGATCCAGTTTGATATGGATTTTCAATCTGGAGCATCGACTGTATCTGAGAACTGGACCGAGTGAGTGTGACATCATTTATAGAAAATAGTTTGTTCCGGATCTAACCAAACAAACATCCATTTAATCACTTATTTGGTGCACTATGGAAGCTGCCATGTTTAAACCAGACATCATTGGTAAGCAGTGATTGGTTCGAGCTGGTCTGAATCAGAAGTAAGCTTGTTGGAAGACCACACCCCCATCCTTTGAAAGAGCGCAACAGAAAATGTGTCAAATGTTTTGATTCTTAAATATGGGGACCATTAGACTCCACCTACTTTTATTGAAGCATCTGATTGGTTCGTTTATAACTTGTATTAAAGATATGAAAACAATTAAGATTATCAAGAACAACTACTTCCTGTTTGGAACGCCAGGAGGGGCGGGGCCACTCAGTCCAGTTGCCATGTACAGTCAATGATCTGGATGTTGGAGGGTCATGGTTTCTGGCTTGAACTGTCCCCCCAGGATGGAGTTAAGTTTTCAGCTAAACAGTTTTTTTCTTTTCTTGTTCGGCGTCTCAAACCAAAGTCGGCTTCAGAAACCGTGGCGACCGGACTGCAAACGTGTCGTTTGCTCTGCGCTCCGTCTCCATTTCCGCCGTGACATTTAAGCAAACACTTGGAAAGGGAAATGAGGTTGATTTGTGCTCCTCAGCATCCTGCCTGATCATCCTGAGAGGGTTGGGGGGGGTCAGTATGCTAATATCCGATGTGCATGTTGATGCCTCCATCACACCTCTGAGTGCCTCCCTCCACCTCCTCTCCCCCTCATTATATCCCTTTGGGTCCGTCTCCACGTCTGTCCGCCCCCCCATCCCGTTTGCCTTGTTCTCGTACTCACCTCTCTGCCCCCCCTTCATATCTCCTCTGTTATCCACTGAAAACACCTCCCTCCCGGAATATGAGATCCATTTGTTTTGGCCGTGCTGCAGGAGTGGGACGCGTGGCGTGCAAACTGCTGATGTGTTGGTTTCTGGGTAATTATAACATCCCTTGGTCTCAGAGAAAACTCTAAACTAATGTTTAATTTTCCCCCCGTTCAAAGGAAGCCCCCCCTTTGTTATTGCTGTGGCAATTAGCTGGAGCCAAGGCCCAGGCATTTCCTGTGATTGTTGCGATTTGCATAGAGAACAAATCAGACCCGAACCCCCTCTTTTTTTTTTTTTTTCCATACGTCCCCCCCTCTTTCTACCCCCCCTCGATCCCTCCTGCCAGGCTGGATTTCCATCAGCAGCCTCTCTGACACTTCAGCCCGCGGTGTCTGATACCTGGCTCTTCCCTGACTGATTGACAGGGGCCGCGTTGACTGACACACTGATTTCAGTTATTTATTTTCTGCAGGAGCATAAAGTCGCCGCGGCTGCAGCGGCGCCGGCGTGGCGCCTAATGGTCAACCCTTATAGCTGCAGCCCTGCAGGTCCCAATTAGCCGCCAGTCTGGTGGCATTCCTCTGAGAATGGCACTAATGGAGGTTAACTGAAGGTATAAACATATTGGCTGCACTGTAGACAAAGATGTCTCGCCACATTTATATGCACCCAGCTACAGGACACCCCCCCCCCTCCTCCCTGCAGGGCTGAAGCATGGAGGCCTCAGTGTGGTTAATAGGATTATCAATTCAAAAGTAAACAGATATGTTTGCTATTGTGCTTTTTTCTTTTTCAGGAGAAAACAATAACGCAGCATCGCCGCATTGTTGTACGTCAGATACGGCATGCGCCCCCCCAGACCGACCAGGGTGTCAAACTCAATCGCACAGGGGGCCAAAATCCAAAACACGCCTGAGGTCGAACAGGATAAACATTCATTGAAGACACTAAAGCTACATTTTTTAAATTTTAAAAACGTAACTATTACTATAAACTAGATATATAGCATTACCTGCAATAATGCTATAGTCTGAATGCTGTAAGCTGAATTTGGTCACTGAAAATGCTAGCGTTGGTAGCTGAAGATCCTGAAATTGATAGCTAAAAACAATGAAGCTGATAGTTGAAAACTAGTTGAAAATTAGGCTAAAAAGCTTAAAAAAAACAAAAAACAGCTAGAGTGTAAATATTAGCCTTACTCCAAAACAGGCTAAAAAGCTTTTTAAAAAGCATAAGAAGATTAGCCAAAGCAGCTAGCATGTAGCTGAAATATTAACTAAACTCCAAAACAGCCTAAAAAGCTAAAAAAAAAAAAAAAAAATATTAGCCAAAACAGCTATCATGTAAATATTAGCCTTACTCCAAAACGGCCTAAAAAACTCTTTAAAAAAAGCCTCGATTAGCCAAAACAGCTAGCATGTAGCTGAAATATTAGCTAAGCTCCAAATTAGCCTAAAAAATCTTAGCAAATGCCAAAATATTCCACATTAAAACCGTAACTTTTTAACGTAATTATAAATAACAAAAAGGCAGGAATATTATTCCAGAAAATAAATCAACTTAAACCTTAAATCATTCTCAATATTTTACTCTCCATAAAAATATATTTTGTCAAATTTATACTAGTTAGAAATAAGCGCAAGATAACATTAATAACAAAAACTAAAATGATCTGGAGGGCCAGATAGAACTACCCCGAGGGCCGGATCTGGCCCCCGGGCCTTGACTTTAACACATCTGCTCCAGACGGTCTAATTCCCGCGTGGACGCCGCGCGCAGACGCTTCGGTTGCAGTCATGTTTTATTTAGTCGACTGAGTCTTTTGGAATCTCTGGATTTTAATGGATTGAAGTGACCTTAACGAACCTCACAGACTGTGATTAATTTCCATAAAAGCTCCTCTTTTTTACTGACGCACTAAGCTGTGGATTCATTAGAATACCTGAGTGAATTTCCATTGCCTTATCAGCACCTGCCTCGGCGCGCAGACTCTCCATAATAGTGCGGCGGTTTGAAATGATACCCACAATTCCAGCTCTGCTTCTGCCGTCCTCATCAGATTATTAAAACTGGTATTTCCCCTTTCTGTGAGCTAAATGCCAAAAGCTTTGGCTTCGGGGAGCCTATTTAGTGTAGAGAGATGGAAAGATGAAGTGTGAATAAAGCAAATGAGCGAGAGGTAATGGTGAGATGGAGGGCAAAGCTTCGGGGGCTGTTAAACCTGAGGAGTAGCTAATCCGAGAGTTGGCGCTCGCCTGGTGTGGCTCGGCTCTGAGTGCTACATCCAAGACCTCAGAAGTTAAGCGCAGCCTCCTGATCTATATTTTAAAGCCGGGAGAGGACAGGAATTCAGTAATGAGCTCCCATCTTTCTATTGGTAGTGGAAGACTCTCTTTGTGGAACTAATTGAAAGTGGCATGTGGAGCACTGGGGAGCTCTTTGGGGGCTGCGCCGCGTTTCAAGGGATGTGCAGAGATAAGCATGCACGCCGCCGTAGCTTTTGTGTCACGGGGCCCGAAATAAACAGATCTCTGAGAGGAGAGTGATGCACTTTATGGCTGTTAGTGTGCCGGTCGGTGCGAGGTATTGTGCGTGTGTGTGCACATGTGTGCAAACATTTGTGCAGACATGTGCTATTTGTGCTCTGAGAGAGCGCCGCAGGAGCAGCTCTGACAGGAGATGGGCTTCCTCTATTACGGATATGGAAATAGTGCCGAGCGTTTGCAGTTAGATTGATAAACTGCGCGGCATTTGCAGAAGTGATAAAACACAGGCTGGCCTTTACAGTTACCACAGACGCACATGGATGAACACAAACCTCCGAGAGCCGCGCAGGCTAACATGCTTTCACTGACATCAAACTTACCTGGATGTATTTAGCGTGTGTACAGGATGATGTCACAAAGTAGAGACATGTCACAGTGTGTGAATCAGCTGTTATGGTTTCATTAAGTCTCGAATTCAGTC
Organism: Oryzias melastigma; assembly: GCF_002922805.2. NCBI lineage: Eukaryota > Metazoa > Chordata > Actinopteri > Beloniformes > Adrianichthyidae > Oryzias > Oryzias melastigma. The sequence continues at coordinate 33,403,075 of NC_050517.1, read as the reverse complement.
GCACAAGGTGACAGAATCTGTATATTCAGAAGTTTTCCTCTCTGCTGATCTCCCTTTTTTGCACAATCCGTGAACGTTACAACCCGTCGGGTCATGTGACTAAGGCATTAGCCCTCTCTCTACGAGGCTTCCCAGCTTGTCTCATACATTTATTTATTGCATTAAGAGGTCGGTTCCTGAATGCAGCCGTCCGCCGACAGTCACCGATGTTATTAGATAAAGCTTGGTGTTTGCTGTCTTTTTTCCTCCCGTTGCCTCAGAAGAATGAAGTGATACGCAGCTGTAGAGCGGTTTCTGTAGAAGATTCTTTTTCATCCTGATGCGGCGTTCTGGCCTCCGACACTTCTGTCTAACCTCATTATGTAAACTGCGAACGAGCTAAAACAGGACAAAGATTTTCCCCGCAGAACAATCGGCAACACTCGTATTGGGGTGAAAGAGGAGCGTGTTGAGTTTGAGGAGGTTTTGTGAAGAACAGCCCAGCTTAGTGCCCAGCTGTGAAGCTCCCCCAGGGCCCGCCGAGACATGTGGAATGTGGCTGATGTGAATCTGGTTAGAGCTGGAGATAGCAACCGCCGGCGGCCTGCAGCTGTGAGTCTGAGGCCGGTGATGTGGGCATCCGTCCAGCTGGAGGGAAATGCCTGCAGTTTAGGGATGCGTCTCTGTCTTCCGAGCGCCGCACGCCGCCTTGTTTTGTTTATGCATTCGCGATGTCCGGCGGTCACAGCTGGAGCCGTCATCCCGGGAATCGTTCAGATTCATTTCCTGTTCGACGGCTGGGGTCACACTCACCGGAGTCGCCTGGAATGTGGGACAGAACCAGATTACTGCGAGCTGCCTCCCTCAAGATTCGGTCAGTCAGCTGAGATCCGTTTTATTTTTAGGCGGTGGTGTCAAGCCGTGGGGGGGGGGGTGACGGCTCACTTTTGTTCTGGAGATTTCCTGTTCTGGGCGAAGGGTCAGTTAAAGGTGCTCCCTCCAGTTTTCCCGCCACTGCAGATTTCCCACACCCACCAACCAATGAGAGAGTCTGTGGATCGGGGGGGGTCCGATGCCGATGCCTCAGTCGGGGTGTCTGGAAGGTCAGGGCTGCGTTCCCTTCACACCGTGTCCTTTTGGACTCCCTCCAGCTGAGAAAGGAGCCAAAAGTGTAGACGAAATCCACCGAAAGGGCTGAACGTTTTGTGATTGCCTTCTTTAGGAATTTGAAATGCTTTTAAAACCTCGGCATCAGTTTGTTCCTGGAGAAGAAGGATCGAGGTCCGGAATGCCTCTGAGAGGGACGTTCCTCCTTCAGGGCAAAGGAAGCTCAGGCAGGAAAACACCTGGTTTGGTGTCTGCGTCACACATATATCACCAAAACACGCCTCACATCATATGATTATTGTCGTGAAAAGAAAAAAGTTGCATTCGCAAAAGGGTCAAAGTTTGTGTAATGAAACGTTGCTCTGATGAATGCCACACCAGCGTGGGATTGATCATCCTCTGAGGAATGATTGATAAGCAGTTGAATCTTTACAGTCGGATCTGTCTACAGATACCGTTATCAGTCCCTCCTCTTTAAACTTTAAGTTCATATATTGTCGTATGTAAATTCATCCTCTTTCCCAGAGTGCTTTTAATTTTAATAAAACTGTTTTTAGCCAATTTTTTTTTAAGTGTTGTTTTCTTGGACATAGTTTCTGCAGGAGTTCATTAGGAATCTATGCCTCAGAATAGGGCGGAGCCAGAATCTTGTGGCCCCACCCACTGTATTTTGAACATCACAAATACTATTTTTAGCCAAAATAATAAATAGGTGTCATTTTATAGGCTGGAGTTCTATAGGAATTCACATCTGAGTTGTGGGCGGGGCTGTTGGGGCAGAGTAACCCCGCCTCCCTCCCAGTTGGGGCTATGTAGCCGTATAGTTTGAGCCAGATTAAGATGAGGAAAACGAAGACGTTCATGAATCTATTTGTTTATGAGTGGAACCATCAGAATGGGGCGGAGCTGGGAGCTTGTGGCCCCGCCTACTGTATTTTCCATGTCACAATTACGATCTGTTTTTAGCCCAAGTAAAAAAACGTGTCATTTTCTAGGACCCAGTTTCTGCAGGAGTTTATTAAAGTTCATGTCTGAGTTGTGGGCGGGGTTGTTAGGGCGGAGTAACCCCGCCTCCTTCCCATTTGGGGCTATTTTGCTGTACAGTTTTGAGCCAGATGAGAGCAACAAAAACAAAGACGTTCATGGATATATTTGTCTACAAGTGGATGCATCAGAATAGGGGCGGATCCGGGAGGTTGTGGCCCCGCCTACTGTATTTTATACGTCACAACTACGATATTTTAAGAGGTTTTGTGCCAAAATAAAAAAGACATGTCGTTTTCTAGGACATAGTTTCTCCATGAGTTCGTTAGGAATTGAAGTCTGAGTTGTGGGCGGGGCTGTTGGTGCAGTGTAACCCCGCCTCCTTCTCTGTTGGAACTATCCAGCTGTACAGTTTTGAGCCTGATGAGGACGAGGAAACCAAAGACATTCATGGATCTACTTATCTGATTCAGAATAGGGCGGCGCCTGGAGCTTGTGGCCCCGCCCACTGTATTTTCTACATCACAAATACGATCTTTTAAGATATTTTTAGCCAAAAGAAAAAAAAATGTGTAGCTTTCTTGGACATAGTTTCTGCAGGAGTTCATTAGGAATTCATGTTTCAGCTGTGGGCGGGGTTTTCTAGGCAGAATAACCCCGCCTCCTTATCTATTGGAACTATCCAGCTGTACAGTTTTGAGCCAAATGAAGATGAAGAAACCAAAGATGTTCATGGATCTATTTGTCTGCTAGTGGATGCATCAGAATGGGGCGTAACCGGGAGCTTGTGGCCCCGCCCACTGTATTTCCTATGTCACAAATACAATCTTTTTTAAATGCTGCAGGTTGTTGTCTGCTCCTGATTCTGGACAATTTGAGTAAAGAAATTCTCAAAAATTCAATTCGAAGATCAATTTATTCAAATATTTCCTCCATCATCACGTCAAAAACAGCATTTTCATGGGAGTGGGTTTTTACCCTCTGAGGCTCATCTTTGCAACATTTGTGTAGCTAAAATCACAGTTGTGTACTCATCAAACTGGACGTCCAGTTTGGCTCTGTTTGAACTGCTGTTTAAATACAATCACCAGCGTCTGGGGCCTCCTCGTCGAGGAGCGTAGAAGGAGAAATAATGTCATTTTGTCGACAGTAATTGAATCCTCAAGTATGGCTACATGGAAAGGATAATGCCGTATTGATTATTGTTGTACAGTAATTGTTTTCCTTCAACGGCAGCGTTCGGCATATTAAACGGCGAGCGCGGCTGGGTTTGGCGTGTCATAGACGGCGTGTAGATGGGAGAAAATGAACACGGCGTCTGACAGAAGGAAGGGAAAACAATACAGGGGCGTATATTGTCACTGAAAGGTGATTAACTGCGACTATACTTACAAACGACTGCAGGGCACTGTTGCTCGGTCAGATTAATTACCTGTCATCGTGACTTATTGTTTGTGAAGACGCCTCTTATTATTGTGGCGTGCTCTGGGTTAGGAGAACACGCTGGGATTCTGTGTGTAGTTTAGAGAGATGTTTTTTTGTTCATTTTTTTAAAGAGTCTGAAGAAAGAAGCAGAAGTTTTCTTGTTTTTTGTCATGAAGGGATGAAAAAACCAGAGCTGGGTATCGATAATAATGTTCAGATTTGATTTGATTCACCAGAGCCTGGATCCATTTGATTCTGATTTTTTTTTATTCTTTCAACCCACTCAATTCAATTTGATTCATTTCATTTTGAGTTGATACTGTAAAATGTATTAGTGAACAAATGAGATTGTTAAGAGCAGACAATGTCACGTGGATTCTCAAATGAAGAAGCTCCAACAATTGTTAAAAAATGTGAAAAACACCAATTCTCAGATTTCACCCCAAGATGGCCGCCAAACCGTAGGTCGTGTGGACATCCCATAATAATTTCAAAAGTCCCCAGGGATATCCCCGACATCCGTTAGCGCATTTCGAAAATTTTTAATTTTTTGGCCACATAAGTGATTTTCGGCCCGTTCATTTTATTTACGGAAACGCTCGCCATGATGTCACCGTTTGGGGGGGATGGTTGACGCCTACTATGCCCAAAATTCATTTTCAATTTTCCCTAGGTGTGTGGAAATGTTGGGGACTTTTCCAGTTTGTGGCGGGGGTCAAATTTCCGCTCAAACTTGCAGAAAGAAAGAAGAAGAATAAATAATAAACAAATAAACAAATCAGAAACAATATAGACCTTATAACCGTTAGGAGTTTGTCACTTTGTGTATTTTGTATTATGCTACACACCGGCCCTGTCTGAATATCATACATGGATTCTCAAACGGAGAATTGTTCTGCCTCTCCTGGAGGGCGTTCCAGTTTGGCCACTAGGTGGCGATCCTGCTACAGCATTACACTTTTTTTTTAAAAAGAAGAAGAAAATATCAGCAAACAACGATGCAAAAATTGTTTCTTCAAAAATATTTCCTTAAGATTTTGGAAAATTCATATAAAGATCTTCATTTAGTCAGCAATGTATGTTTACGTTGATCAAGCAAAATGGGAAATTCCATTATACGTTAGCATCAAGCTAGCTGTATTCGTTAGATCGGTCTCTACTTTTATGGATCGATTATGGATTTTAGATTGATTAATCGGTTTTATCAACGCTTCCTTAGCCTTTTTACTATAAGATTCTGTTTTTGCTGTGTAACAAACCGAGAGATTTCATGTTTTTTTGATTGGTTTTGTCTGTGTTAAAACAGGCAGTCAGGAGAGCGCCACGCCAGGCAGTGGTGTCGTTGGTAAAGGGGGTCAGTGGGGCAGATGACGCTGCATATCGAGACGCTCAAACCTAAACTTGATCACCAAAGCGAGTTGGAGAGCGAACTGATGAAGAGAGCCAAACTAATCCTCGTCCTGCTCCATCTGAGGAGTGAAAAGCACAACAGAACGGCCCAGAGAACTGAGATGATTCGCCAAAAAAAAAAAAAGAAGCCCCTCCCCCAGATATTTTGGTTCTTATATGGCATTTTTTTTAATAACAGAAACCAAACGTTCACTTACTTCTCAAGTTTTCCCTAAATGTCTCTATTTTTTGAGTATTTGTTGCCATTTTCCTCCTATTTTTTTGCAGTGGTGGCTTTCGGCTCTGTGTTGACACGTCTGTCCCCTTCAGCTGATTTAAGAAAAACTAAGACAAAGATCAAGTGATACGGGGGGGTTTGGTGGAGCCATGCATACTGGATATGTGATAAAAACAACAGACGCCAAAAATCCATTTTAAAACGCGGCGCCTGAGAACATGTAGTAGCTGGGAGCCACCGGGGCGCCGTCCTGCCGTCAGGATGACATATGTCTCCCTGCAACACACAAACATACAGGCTGAATGCACATGCACGTACGGCGTTTCAATAATAAATGCTGCTCTGGTTGACTAGTTCCTTATTTCCGGGGCAAGTGAAGGAGGGCAGAGGGAGACCTTTGCAAGACAGACTGAAAAATCCCCCCTCCCCTGTTGACACACAGCCATACACTTCCTTACCTTCACCCTCTACTCCCCTCTTTCCTTTGCCTCTGTTCGACTCCCCTCATCCTTCCTCCCACCAGGTCAGGCAGTAATACCATCTCCTGCCTAATCAAATTCTGGCGTGTGACATGAATTCTCAGTGCCCACGGCTGCGCTGCCTCACAACAAGCTACAGGGCTGTTCAGCGCTGCTCCACATCCACGATCTGCTCGAGCCTCACAGACTCTCATCTTTCTGCTGTGCAGCAAACCCGTGGAGGATTCTGGGTAATTAGAGGCCGAGTGGACGGGACAGAGACAGCGGGTGATCCAGAACGTCATCCACTTCCAAGTCCTTTGGTCAAAGCTACCAGCACCATTGACTGTATATGAAAACTGGACTGAGTGGCCCCTCCCCCTTGGTTTTCCAAACAGGAAGTGGCTCCAAGAAGCCAAAATCCCAAAGACTTCTATAGAGAAATAAACAGTCAGAACAGCCTTTCTTGACCTGATTTAACATCAGTTATAAACTGACCAATCAGATGCCTCAAAGTGGGTGGAGCCTGCTGGCTCCCCACTCCAAGATTCAAAATGTTAGATTAGTAGATTTCATGTTGCCTTCCAACAAGCTCACTCCTGATTGGATAAATTAGTTGCCATAGAAACGTCGACTCAGACCAATTTCGAACAATCGTTGCTTACTGGTTCCAACATGGTGACGTCCATATTACAGAAAAAAAAGTAGAGAGGACTGACTTAATTTGGTTGGAGCCAGAATAAACTCTTTTCCATGGGATACTATCACATGTCCTCATTCCAGTTCTTAGATGCAGTCAATGGTCAGAATACAGATGCAAAAAACCACAAATCTTGAGATTTCTGTCACTTTATTTACCCCCATATGGGGTATTTATAAGGGCTGGGTTGATAAAAATCTATTTTATAAAGTCATCATAATTTTTAAAGGAAATATTTTTCAATCTAACGCATGAAGTTAAAGTCCACTAGCTTGAGGCTAGCGTATAATGGGATTTCCCATAGGACAACTAATGCTAACACTCAGTCATACATTGCTGACTAAATGAATTGTCCAAACTCTTTTAAGGATATATTATTTAAAGTAACTATTTGTGGTCTAAAACAGTTTTTGCTCATACTTTCTTCTTCTTCTGGAAAAAGTGTAATGCTATAGTGCGATCGCCACCTAGTGACCACACTGAAACACCCTCCAGGAGAAGCAGAACAATTGTTGGAGTTTCTCCGTTAGAGCATCCATGTAACTCTGTATGATATTAACAATCTCATAATTTCACTAATAAATGTTACAGTTTGTGAACTGTATCAGATTAAGTGGATTATTGATGTATTTCTAAGCAAATGTGTTTCAATATGTAAACTCAAAATTTATTGAATCAAATCAAATTTAGTTGGTCAAAAGAATAAACAAAAATTTTAATTTAATTGATCCTGTACCTGGTGATTCAATTGAATCGATTCTGGATTTTATTGGCGATATCCAAAAGACCTTAGTTCAAGAAAATAAATAATCGCATTTTCTGTCATGCGAGATGTTTTTCAACAACAAAGTGATCCTTGTTTAGGAAAATGTGTCTTCGTAATTAGAATTTTTTCATCCCATTGGTAATTTTTTTGTTTATTTAAAGAAAATCTGCCAATAAGGTGAGAGGTTTTGATCTTTTTCTAGAAGGACTGTTTCACAGTGAGCGTTGGAGCAAATAGAAAATAAACATTATTTTAATCCTAAATTCTAAATCTAAACCCAACTAGACTTGTTTCCAGTTGTTTCACATCACAAGTTGTTAATTACCCCGCTTGGATCTGTCTTTTATGCTGTTCCACTCGGTGCCACCGATAAGTACCGTTTCTTTCTTTTTATGGGTCTAGGACCGTTTTTGCACCATTGAAATCCATGAGGGTTTTCTTCTGATTGTAAGACTCAGGTTAATCATGGCAGAGCTTCACGAGCCCCAGGGTCAGGTCAATGACTGGTTAGTGGCCCACTAGTCAGCCTATTAACGAGTGAAAATCAGTATACCACCCTAATGAGGCTGGGGAGACTCCAGGCTCCCTTTTGGCATCCCCTAAATCTTTGCTCTGGGCTGTCTGTCCTGACTCCGTCACTGTCTGCCAAACACCCGTCAGTCACCCCTGGCAAACCCTTCCCAACATTTTCCTTTTGACATGAGTGGCAGTGAGGACAGATCCACGTTTGCGGTTGATGAAGAAGGCATCCGTCTCCTTTTGTTGGCCTCACTATGACTTACCCTCTCTCCTCCTCTGGCTGCTGTTGTGAGGGAGGGGGTCTTGACCACAGCACCGAGCACCAGGAGGTAGAGCTGTGGAGGATGAAGCTGCAAAAGTCAGGAGGCTGTGGGTGGAAATAAGATGTATTGCTGATAGGATCAGCTGAATACTGGAGAATAATGACCATGGGGAAGAGGTAATTACCAGCTAGAAATGATGAAATCCAACAGAGACATCCAACTCAGCTTGGCTGTAGCAGGAACCATTGTTTGTTTTAGTTGAATTGGATATTTACCTTGTAGAAACAGTAGAAACTAAAGGTCAAAAGGAGTCAGAAAATGTGGCGTGCTAATATTGACCGGATTCCTTGTGTGCGACGGTGACAGGACTACCTCACTCCCTCTGAATATTTCATTATCTAAAAATGCTTCAAAGAGGCGGGAAGCTCTGAGATGGGGGGACTGGCAAAGGAAGGGAACGCCTTTGAATGTTCAAGTGTTCTCATTGTTAGTACTCAGTTACAATTGACTCCTTCAGGGTGACTGAGCTGGACGCAAGGGGAGAATGTAGAAGACCAAAAGGAGAGACCAGTTCCTACAAACTATCAGTTCTGACCAATGGCCTCAGTCAAAAGCTTTGAGTCAAAGTATGTTTCTGCTGACCTACACCTAGAACATCGTAACCCTCCCGCTCTACTTGGCTTGTTTACATTAAAAGTGGGGTCATCTGGACCCCACAAGACAGAACGCTGGATTTTTTTTTTCAATGATTGCCGATCTTTACTGGTGTCTAGTGACAGACATGAAGTCTTGTCCACCTTTGTCGTGGAAGGGCTAACACCTCAATGTAAGGGTGGGGTCATCTGGACCCCATAAGAGAGGACGAGGGTTAATCCCTGTCTACCCTAAAACCTGCCTCCGTTTCTTATTTGTGACGGTTCTCATTTAAAGACCGCGACGTACAGTTTGCACATTGTACGTAATGTCGGTCTCTCGTGATACATGCGTGACACATGTTTCTTGCATTCATCGATGTGTGCAGATGTCCGTCAAGGGTGTCTGTTGACGGGTCTTTACATGAATTTGGTTTGAGTTGTTCCAAATTTTTGGTAGGTTGAGAATTACGCAGTTCATGCATTTTTTTTGTAGTTCACACGCAAATGTTACATTGATCTTAAAGTCCCCTTCTGATACTTTTTTAAATAAAAAAAACAAACAATCTGTGTTTTATTTTTTTTTTATTATGATTATGAAGTTTTTAACCCAAATCCCACAACCTCGTGCTTCTTTATGGGGTCCAGATGACCCCACCTGTCAGCCCTTCCATGACAAAGGTGGACAAGACTTCATTTCTGTCATTGGACACCAGCCTTGTAGAGTGGAAGGGTTACTGTCTTAAAAAAACATGTTTCATGTTGATCTGAAGCCTCTGTTTCCAAAATCATGAAACTATTTTTCATAAAATGAAAAGTTTTGGTCTCACTGACTCAAATGTAACAAAAGTGCACTTTTAATAGTATTTTAATAGTAGAATAGTTGTGTAAATGTTGCAGCTCTAGTCTCTATGACCCTCCATTGGCCTGGAAAACCTAAAACCATGTATCACCTGTACAGGTGGCTACGTTTTTATCCATGGTACATTGTCTTAAAATGGAATCTTGACTTAAAATTATCGTCTTTGAAACGTTTTCAGTGCTTATCCAAGTGGATTAACTGAAGCCAATGAGATTGAGTCCAGATGATTTGTACTTGGGCTTAACTGACAGTATCTTCTAAATATATTTGAAGCACCAGCCTGTTTCCAAAGGTGTGTTTGTTTTAACTCTTTAACGTTGGAGATGTTGTCAGTGACATCTAAATAACTCACACTCTTTGACAAACCGTTACAGCTCAGTGTGAACCAGCTGTGAAAATTGGCTTTAATTTACTTTACACTGACACATTCCTAATGTAAAGTGTTGCGTATTGGTGCAAATCTGCTTTTTTGAACTTCAGAACTGGCTCAAATGATGCCATTTGTGTCTATAGCTGAATTGTTAAAAGAATGTAAACACTCCGTAAAAGAGTTAAAGACCTTGTACATCCTGAGTGTCGCATCTGCTTAGAAAGAGGGAGGAAACACTTCTCACGGTCTCTGAAAAAGTTATCCTTGACCAGATACCCCCAACCCCCACCCCCCAACCACCTGGAGCCCTGGAGCTCTAAATGTAAATGCGGGATGCAGCCGCTGCCTGCATAATGTGCATGTGTTGTTGGCAGTCTTTGGATCCTCAGCGTCGCTCAGGCACTGTGTGGCAATCTCTGTAATGATAAGGGTAGGTGGACCACTCGGAGACACGTCATGCATGTATGCATGCGTGCATGTCTGGAGCGGGAGCTCGAAGGAGCCACAGGTGCACAGCGGGGCGTGTAACTCTGCAAAAAGGGATTTCACAGTCTGCAACCACCGTGCAATATGTCAAGAAAGGCGCTTCTCTACGGTGCCTCTTCAAAGAGGTGGCGGAAGAATATTTAGGGGCATGAATATGTAGATGGAAGCCCACAGAGAGGATGGGTGCATTCACAGCACCAACATGACACTTTTACATGAAGCAGAGGCTGGCAGGAGATGGTCAAAGAGGAAGAAGCTGAAAAACGTTCTCCTCCAGCTCGAACAGCATGCTAATTACCATCATATACCTTCAGAACTGCTGAGGTTCCTTCTCTTTAATGGTTTGTCCGTCATAATGAGACACTGTGACACGCCGGGACAACGAGGAGGGTTTCGAAATGGAAAAAGATCACCCCGTCCACTGTAAGCTGGTTTGATCCGTGCGTATTCGCGTGCGTGTAACTTCTGTCAGGTTATTTGGATTTATCAGCCTCCCAAGCCAAGCTAAGGGAAGGTCAGCCTGATGAATCCATCCTGACATGCACACAGTCTGTGATGTCAGCTGAGTGCATGGATCTGTGTGAGTGTCTCTGCTCATGTGCGTGGGGAGGGGAGCATTAACCCGGGTGTCCTAGATTAAGAGTGGGGTGGGGGTGGTAGGGTTGGGTTGGTTGGTGAGGTGTCGGGGTTGGCAGCCGGTGGAGACGGGTGAAAGGGCTGAGGAGTGCGAGAGTGTTGGGGTGGCAGAAGAAAGGCCTCATTCATGAGCGGTGCCATCTCTGGCTCCTAAAGGGACGGAGGCTCATCAATGACCAGGCCAGCTGGGAGGATATCAGCAGGCAGGCTCTGGCTCTTTATCCAGCCTCCTTCAGTCTTTTGTGAAGCCCCGGGACTTTCAGAGGCCTCGGCCAGCACACTGGGGCCTCTGATGCGGCTGGCTCTTCTTTCGGATCCAGTAAAAGCTTTGGGCTGGTCTTTGTGTTGTTAGCCGTTTCTCGCTAAAGTACTAACTCAGTCCTTAAGAATTCGTCACGTGCACCCAAACCCTAACCTGTACATGTGCTACGAGTTCTTGGGTTGTCTGGACTCATGGAGGGTTGTAGAGAGGAGTGGTTTCATCTTGAGACTCGTACGGCCACCTGAAAATGGAACGTACCATTGTCGTGTGTGTGCTAAGGGTATTGAGAAGTGTTTGTAAGGCTAATGGGAGTTTCAGACAATTATGACCCTTGGACCGGTAACTGACCAGTACCGGTACTGGTACCAAGAGTTGGGGACCCCTGATTAACGTACTCTTGTACCGACCCATCCATGCCCGTCCACGTACCAGGACTGGTCAGAACCTGACAGGTACCAGTCCTCGTACCAGTCGGGTACGAGGACAGGTCCCTCTGTACTTTGTACCCTGGTAGCACTGATTATCATACTCTTGTACTCACCCTCAGTACGTGGACAGGCCTAGGACTGGTACATGACCAGTACCGGTACTTGTACAGAGGGTTGGGGATCCCAGATTAGTGTACTCTAGTATCGACCACATTACGTGGACGGCCTAGGACCAATACCTGACTGCTACAGAGGGTTGGGGACCTCTAATCAGTGTACTCTTGTACCGACCCTCAGTACGTGTTCTGGCCCTCGGACCAGAGCCAGTACTAGTACTCTAACCTGGTACCAGTTTCCCATCTGTTACCGCGGTCCACGCACTGAGGGTTGAGACCCCTAAATAGCATACGCATGTTTTCCCTGTCTGTGGCCTGGTACCAATTCCCCTCCTGGTACTGGTTAGGTACCGGTCCAGGACCGGTCTGCATCTCGAGGGTCTGGGAGTCCTGATTAGTGTATGCATGTTTTCCCTGTCTGTAGCCCCGTATCAAGCGCCCCTTGGACTGGTACTGGTTCCCTTCGTTGTACTTGTACTGGACAGACACAGGTCAGCATCCAAGTACTGGTACTGGTCAGGTACCGGTCCCCGATTAGCATATGCATGTTTCCTCTTTATGTGGCCCAGTACCAAGTGGCCCTTGGACTGGTACCGTTCACGCCCAGGTACTTGCACTGGTCAGGTACTGGTTCACTACCGGTCGGCGCCCCGAGGGTCGAGGACCCCTGATTCGGGTATTCCACGTTTCTCTGTCTATGGCCCAGTACCAAGTGGCCCTTGGACCGGTACCGGCCCGGAGGTTGGGGACCCTGATTTTATGGGAACAGCCAGTACGTCAAAAAATGACGCCAAAAACATCAAAAAGTAACTTGGAGGGGGAGAATGAGTGCGGTGTGTTAGCACAGGTTTAGCATTGACCTGCTCCTCTTTTACATGTAGTTTTTGGACACTCAAATATAAAATCCGGTCTGGTCTTCACGCCCTTAAAGTTCCTAAAATATTAACCCTGAATAGTTTAGGAAGCAGAAACCCTGAAGTCCACCTGCAGTAAACTATTCAGCATCCATAACTGTAATCATGGTAAATGCATGAACTTCTTTTTGTTTTGTTTTTTTGTTTTTGCTCTGAACTGCGCAGATGTGTGTGCTGTTTATCACTGCCAGTGGAAGGGCTGCACCAGCAGCTGTGGAGCGCTTTGCATGCAAGAGCAGAGATGCATTGGCAGGGCCACATTTGCATTTGTGGTTTCTCCCTCGCTCTTCCTTCCTCTGCGCGTCTTCTCTGTGTTTCGCTGATCTGGAGGAGCTTTCTGTGAAAGGCGGGCGGCGAGGCGGCGAGGCGGCGAGGCGGCGAGGCGGCAGGGCAGCAGGGCGGGTGGCGAGAACGGCCCTGACTGGAGCTTTGTGAGGAGGTTCAAAGGAATTCAAGCTGAAGAGCAACTCTTGCAAATGTCCTAATCAAGCAGTGGGGCAAAGTGCATGTTTTCATCACAAACAGCCACACGTGCACCAACAGAGATTTTCAATTAAAAGCTGGAGAAAAAAAAAAACAGCCCTAATTGCTGTTGTTTCTGTTTGACGGTGGGCTTTGTTGGAGTTGCTCTGAAGCTTCCTTTGTATTTAAAATAGAGTCAGACACTCTTCTTTGTGAGCGCCTGTGAATAATATGTGGTGATAGATGTTTTCTGCGCAGAAAAGACAGTAAAGTTGACGCTCCTGTGGATTGCAAGCCTCCACCAGAGTCATGGGAATCCGAGCATCTGATGAAAGGAGCTTCAGTCTTTCATCTCCCTGCAGTGGTTTCCACAAACCAGACATGTATTGTTAGAAAAGCTCCTGCATGTCACAGTGATAGTTAGGATGGAGGTAATCTGACTTCATGGTTATGTGTTTGCGTTCGATCTCCTTTCCTTTTGTTTAGTCCAGTGTGTTGGAGAGCATGTGTGTGCGGCTGATCTTTCCTTTTTCCCCGGCGTTCTCATGAAACTCCAGCCGCTCTAACAAGCTGTTAGAGGAGGATCACACTGACCTTGGTACTTTAGTTCGTCTCCTTCCTCTCCTGGCCTCAGTCGGCATTACTCTTCCTACTGAACGCTCTCCTCGCAGGCTCCTTTCTGCTTCTTGGGGAACCTTTTGACAGATTCCTCTCCTCATTGTGTGTGATATTTACTTTGTATTGGCGCGTAATGGCGCCCCGAGATACTGTTGCTGGACTGTTGTCTTGGTGTCAGTTCCATAGCTGGCCTTTAGACCCCAATAAGCGCGGTTTGTGGTGGGAGCTGCTGGCCGTGTGAAACTCCGCTCTCCTGGCTTTGTTTGTGTCTGCGCTGTTTGTGGAGTTTCTCTTTTGTCCGGCTTCTCCGGATGGATCAGGGCCCTCCTGCTCCCTGTTGACGTCCCGCCCGTCCTCAGAAAGTGGGGCGCTGCCGTTGGAATTTTCCCCCTTTGACTGTTTGCAGTGCGTTTCATTTGTTCACCTCCAGTGCCCTGCGAGTCTGGGAGCCTGCTGTCTCCCACATTCTGTCGACTTTCGGTCGGCCTTGGTCCAGACTTCCCTGTTTCTGCGAAGCCTGCCAGAGCCCACCAAGACTCCTGGAGGGGGCCGGCCGTTTCCATGGTCACTGCAAGCAGCATTAGGATCCTAAAGCTCCGTTGAACTCTCGTATGGTTACTATAAGCTATGAAAGAAGGCTCTGAAGTTGATTTAATTAAGTATAATTGAGTGTGAGTATAGCAGGTAGACTGTAGACCAGGGGTGTCAAACTCAATCGCACTGGGGGCCCAAATCCAAAACACACCTCATATCGAGGGGCAAACAGTATAAATATTTATTGAACACACTAAAACTACATTTTTAAAACTTCAATATAATTATGAGCTAGATATATAGCATTACCTGCGATAACGCTAGTGTGAGTGATGTAAGCTGAATTTGGCCGCTAAAGATGCTAGTGCTAAAAGCTGAAGATGCTGAATTCTTTTTTTTTACTTAATTTTTATTCGTTTTTTTTTTCATATTAAAACAAAATAAGCAGACCATAACACAAACACTTAGAGCATACAGAGTTGACAAAACTTTGACAATTGACAAAATATAATGAACATGACCAGCACTTATAAAGTGAGTGAGTACAGCGATGTAACACTTTTGTAGTTATTTTGTTACATGTTTAAAAGCCATTTTTTCCAATATTTGGTATATTTTTTGTTGCCAATTTTAAAGAGGAAGATGCTGAAATTGATTGCTGAGAACGATGAAGTTAATAACTGAAAATGCTGAAGCTAATGGCTGAAAACGCCACCTAAAACATTAGCTAAAAACCAAATTAGCCTAAAAAAATAAAATAAAAAAACTTAGGTTAGCCAAAACAACTAGCATGTACCTGAAAAAATAGCTAAACTTCAAAATATCTTTAAAAAATGAAAAAAGTTAGCCAAAACAGCTGGCATTTAGCTGAAATATTAGCCTAAAAAATCTTAATAAATGTCAAAATAGTGTAAAAAGCTAGCAGAATTCCAATTTTTAAAACTTTAAATTTGTAACTTTTAACATAATTATGAATAATAAAAAGGCAGGAATATTATTCCAGAATAAATCAAAATGGAATAAATTGTGTGGGAGTCCGTTGGTGTGGACCTTTTCGTCTATGTTAAATTGGTGTACTTTTATGTTCATGTACTTTCACTTGTACTTCATTCCATCCCGTTGTACTGCGACACAGATCGAGGATGATTGACGTTTGACGTCTCGTGTCTTTCCTGGGTGATTAGCCCCACCAGATTTGCGTGGCTACTGCCCACCATTGGGAAATATGTCTTGTATGTGTTGCCTACTACCACCAATTTCCCTTGGGATTAATAAAGTATACATCCATGCATCGTCATGTCAATTAGAAATATGAATCTGAGTGTTTTGCATCTCGGCCCTCATGAGCAGACTGGACCAGCTCCTCTCTGCCCTGCTCTCCATGAACTCATTTGAAGTGTAAAGATAAAACTCCTACAAGCTTTTGTGAAAGGATTAACGGCGGCGCGTCGGTGTGTGTTAAGCATTTTCCATTGTGGACAGTAAAAATGTCTAAGTGTTGTCATTTCTCCGTCCTCAGAGCTCCAGAGATCATCCTGGGCCTGCCGTTCTGCGAGGCCATCGACATGTGGTCGCTGGGCTGTGTGATAGCCGAGCTGTTTCTGGGATGGCCGCTCTACCCCGGAGCTTCAGAGTACGATCAGGTAACCCACATTTGGCTTCTGCTTTTTTAGCATTTTTATATTTCTTCCTTTGAGAGATTATACCTGAGTTTGCATGGGGGGGTGATGCTGCAGATGCCTTCCCTGAAATCCCCCTGACAGTCCCTGATGATTCTTGCAGAGCCTCCCTGTTTATCTGAGCAGATGCCACAGAGCCACTTGTCCAATTAGTGCAGCCCCTGTGCTCCGGAGCAAGACACTGTTGCGTTCCTCCTCCTCTATCAGTCAGATGGGGCTCAGTGGGGAAACCTTCAGCAAGTTGCTCACATCTCTGAACAAGCTTGTCTGATTTTTTTTTAAACCAGCTCAAAAAGCTCTGCATGTGTCATTTGTAATCCATTCTGCGAGGCTGCCGTGCTGTGCTTATTTCTATGGTTTAAATCAGGGGGGGCCAAACTACGGCCCGCGGGCCGGATCAGGCCCCCCACACACTAGCAGAAACACCAACTGAAACCCACATAGAACTTTGCTTTTTATTCCAGCCTTCTGCAGCCTGAACTATAGCAGGAGAGGATAGAATATTCATTGGTTTAATAGGGATTCACTTTTTCTTTATTTCTTTATCATTATTATTATTAGTTTGTTTTTTGGACATCCATAATTCTTCAGCTCTTTCAACTATTTAGCTCTTTCAGCTATTAAAATATTCAGCTCTTTTATGCTAGCTTTTTTGACTGTTTTGACAGAAGGATTTCTATTCTGTGTTGGAGTTTAGTTAATATTTCAGCTACATGCTAGCTGTTTTAGCTAATTTAGACTTCTTTCAGTAAGCTAATATTTTAGCTTTATGTTAGCTTGTTTGGCTAAATTACACATTTTACCCGTTTTTTTAGGTTAATTTGGTATTTACCTTATATTTCCGCTACATGTCAGCTGTTTTGGCTAATTTTTGCCCTTTAAAGTTTTTAGGCTGTTTTGGAGTTAATATTTCAGCTACATGCTAGCTGTTACATCTAATTTATTTATTTTTTTATATTTATTTGTTTAATTTGGAGCTTCACTAACATTTTAGCTTTATGTGAGCTGTTTTGGCCAAACTAAGCATTTTACTAGTTGTCTAGGCTAATTCGGTATTTACCTTATAGCTACATGTTAGCTGTTTTTGGCTAATTTAGGCTTTTTTCAGTTTTTTAGGCTAATTTGGAGTTTAGCTAATATTTTAGCTTCATGTTTGCTGTTTTGGCTAAATTAAACATTTTACCCATGTTTTTGGCTAATTTGGCATTTACCTTATATTTCCACTACATGTTAGCTGTTTTGGGTAATTTATGCTTTTTTTAAGTTTTTTTAGGCTGTTTTGGCGGTTGGCTAATATTTCCACTACATGTTAGCTGTTTGGCTAATTTCTGCTTTCCCCCCCATCTTTTTAGGGTAATTTTGAGCTTAACTAACACTTTAGCTTTATGCTAGCTGTTTTGGCCAAGTTAAGCATTTTACCATTTTAATACTAATTTGGCACTTACCTTATATTTTAGCAACATGATAGCTGTTTTGTCTAATTTAGACTTTTTTCAGTATTTTAGGGTAATTTGGGGTTTAGCTATGCTAGCTGTTTTTGGCCACATTAGACATTTTACCATTTTTTTGTTTAATTTGCCATTTAGCTAATATTTCAGCTACGTGCTCGCTGTTTTTTTTCTTTCTGTTTTTTAGGCTAATTTGGCATTCAGCTAATATTTTAGCTATCATTCAACTTCAGCATTTTCTTCTATTAGCTTCAGCATTTTTAGTTTTAAATGTAAAATATATATATATATATTTTTTTGTTAGGAATTTGAGCATCTTCAGCGGCCACATTCAGCTTACAGCATTCACACTAGCATTATCACAGTTAAATACTATATGTCTAGTTTTTAAAATGTTGTAGTATTATTTTTTTCAATTAAGATTACAGAAATTAATTATTTAAAATTTGGCTATAAGTGGCTTACTGGAGAACCCTAAATGTTTACGTTTAGGCTGTGATTGTTACACTGCCTCTTTTATCATACAAATCGACCCCGACCCACATCAGAGAAGAAAACAGTTATGTGGCCCTCACAAGAAAAGGTTTGGGGACTCCTGGTCTAAATGATCATGTCATCCGTTTGTGAAGTGAAATTCCTGCTTTTGCTTTTGTGTTGCAGATCAGGTACATCTCACAGACACAGGGTCTGCCTGCAGAGTATCTCTTGAGCGCAGGGACAAAGACCACCAGGTTCTTCAACAGAGATCCAGACTCCACCTACCCGCTCTGGAGACTCAAGGTACAAAGCAAAACACTTAAAGTGGATCAAGAAGTCAATCTTTGGAGGACATAACTGTTTATTTCGCTTTTAGCAAACTCAGCAAGACCCATTATGAAACATTCTAACAGTAAAAATGCAGGAAATGTTTCAAATAAAGCTAAAAAAACAAAGTAAGAGTCATTCATGTGGCTAAGTTCGAGTGTAATGAAGAAAAAGGGAGCACTGTGGGGGCTCTGAACATTTCCCATAACCCTTTGCGGTGCCTCTTCATGTGGGCCTCAATAAAAAGCTTTAACGTAATCCCCCCCTCCTCTTACATGCCACACAGACGTTTTGCTGTGCGACTCCCTCGCTGTGTTTTTTGTCTGCTTCATTTGGTCCAGACAAGCAGGAATATTCACTCATCCTAATAAAAGCCAAATAGAAACACGTACAGATCAGGAGAATTACGGAAAAGATGCTCTGAGACCAGAAAACTGTCCACAGAGTTTCTGCAGGAACTGGTTTTTAAATAGATCATATTTTGATCTATTTTTAAAGTGTTCTCAGAGGTCTTTTCATCATGATTGGGCTGTAAAATCTAAAAACTTCCAGGATATAGTTTCTGCAGAGCGGCAGGAGTTCAGTAGAAATTCATCTCTGAAATTCTCCTTCTCGTTTGCTGAGAGTTCTCTGTTCACAGCCTCTCAAGGGTCACTGGTGCAACAAACATGAGACATCGGAGCTATCCATCCTTACAGTTAGATCCAGATTCCAGCTCAGACAAAACAAAGACGTTCATGGATCTCTTCGTCTGCAAGTGGATGCATCATAAAGGGGCGGAGCTTGTTGCCATGTCGTATTTTCGACGTCACAAATACGATATTTTTCAAACTGTATTCCTTTAATTGCTTCACAACGAATGAAGAAGTACCCAGAAATACAGATTTAAGCCTAATTTACTTGAAAAATGTGACAATGACATGTAAAAAACACAGTTTTTATCACTCAAAACGCTTTTTTTTCTGCAATTCGTTTCAATTCATTTTTTTTTTTACTTTATTCTAATTTCCACTCGTTTCCACATCACAGCAGCTGCACTAAACTGCTTTCTTTAATTAAAGACTGTTTGGTGGGGCCTCCTCATGCATCTGTTGGAGTGCTGACATGTTTACGTCTGTCAAGCTCACGTGTTAAAATCCTGCATACGGTTGTGATGGGGCGTCTCTGCCAGCAGCCCCCCCCACACCCCACCACCACCTTTATTAGCTGTTAGGCGAGCGTTTGTGTCCCCCCCCCCCGGGGTTTCTCTCAGGGCACGCCGCGTTCTCCTGCAGCTCAGAAACAAGAGGCCGTAATGAGCTTAATGTAAATAGTGTTTTTTCTGGAAGGAACATCTGCTTCTTGTCTCCTGCAGACTCCAGAGGACCACGAGGCTGAAACTGGGATCAAGTCCAAGGAGGCGCGAAAATACATCTTCAACTGCTTGGATGACATGGCGCAGGTACGCGGCGGCAGCCACACGAGAACAGCTCCTTCCGTCCCTGAAATCCATCACTGCCTTCTGGAAGTGTCGTTCAATGCAGAGATCTTTATAAAGTTAAAAAAAAGTTTTTTAATAACCAAAAAAATAATCTTAGTTTAAGATAAGGCCACAGTGCAGCGACCTAAAAGCCAGTTTTTCAGGAAATTCACCAACTTACCACCTGGTGACACTTGCCGAATTTAAACTTGTAATTTGATTCAATTTTCCAGAGACTCTTTAAATTATTTTTTTTAATTCTTTCAATCCACTCAATTCAATTTGATTCAATTCAATTATGAGTTTTAACAATTCACACATTCAGATACATTTGTTTAGAAATAATAATCTATAAATGTCTTGAAGATTTTCATTTTAACCTGTTACAGTATACAGAGTTACATGGATTCTCTAACGGAGAAGCTCCAACGATTGTTCTGCTTCTCCTGGAGGGCGTTTCAGTTTGGCCACTAGGTGGCGATTGCGCTATAGCATTACACTTTATTCCAGAAGAAGAAGACAAAAAAAAAAATATGTTTTAGACCACATATGGTAACTTTAAAAAATATATCCTTAAAAGAGTTTGGAAAACTCATATAAAGATGTTAGCAATGTATGTTTACGTCTACTGAGCATTAGCATTAGCCGTCCTTTGGGAAATCCCATTATACGTTAGCATCAAGATTCAGATCGATTAATTGATTTTGTCAACCCAGCCCTAACGACCACACCAATTTGCATTTTGCAGCAGCTTTTTGTGAGGATTTGCCGATGCCCCCCCCCATTGAACGGGGGCAGTTTTACGTGTAAAGAAAATAGTCTGAGTGTCAAGAAATTTTCTTTCTTAAAATAAGAATAAGAGTATTTTTCTTTCCCCATTTTTGATGCTTTTTTTAAAGAATATTTATTAACTTTTAAGAATGTTTTAGTTATTCCTATAGAGGGGATTTTTTAGCATTTATTTTTAAGTATTCAACAAATATGTAAAGTTTTCTTTGACACACTTTTAAACGTTTGCATTTTAGGGTTTGTAGTAGGGCTTCCACAAATGACTATTTAAATGGTCTAATCACTGATATTAGTCGACTAATCGGATCATTCGTAAAGTGACCATAATTACCATAATTAGCTTTTGTTAGCAGATGTTCCCTTCAGCAGAGTAACTTAACTCTGATGAGGTGGAGGTTGTAGGAATCACTGAAAACATTTAGCTGATACGTTTGCTCTCTGTTTACGCTAATGTTAGCTTAGCTAGACATGATCGCTCCTCAGCGTTATCATTCCTCTTCAGGAGTTCATGCATCGCCGTAGTGCTGCCTTGCAGAGATTGCTTTGGACACTTTTGTCTTGTATTTTTTTATGTTTTCCACTTTCAAGCTCCGTTGTCGTGTTGTTATGGTAACCGAGACTTCCTAGAACTTCCTGTGACATCAGCACTGACTCGAATTAGCACCACTGCACATGTGTGTCAAAGACAATGGCAGACGTGGTGTTAGAACGTGCGCACCGTATTTTTGAGATTTAAAAAAATCACTAACTGATCGACAATTGAATTAGTCATTGAGAATTTTAAAAGTCGACACAGTGGTGATGTCTGACTCGGCGTTGGTTTCGGCGCCGCCCTGGGTGTCTCCTGTGGCAAATCTGCTTTCCTGCACAACTTCAAGAAACCTCACATGTACTTTTATTTTACACACAGGAAACTTCTGTCAGCTGTAATGTCATTCTGCTCTCTGACTCAGAAATAATTCACATCTCTCTGGAGGGAAAGTTCACGTGTTGCCGTGACATTTTCGGCTCTGTCCTGAAAGTGATTGATAGGCTTAAAGATGCTGGTTCCTCTGATGAAAGCTAATATGTTTCCTCAAAAAAGATGGAGCGGAGAGGTACGTTTCCTTCTTTTGCAAGATGGTCGCATCGATTAGCAGCAAACAGCGGCCTCTAGGGAAACTCTGCATGTGAACACATGTGGCTGCCTAAACGATGGAGACAATTATGGCTGTCCAGTAGCGCCAGGGGCAGCTGTCATCCCGGACTGGAATAACATGCAGTCAGCTGAGACAAGATGCTATCACATCCCGGGATTGTTGAATATGGAGTCTGTGGGTTTAATGAAACCAACCTGCAGTGGTGTGTTATCCCGCGGGTCATCTGTGTCTTCTGGGCTCCCAGTTCAGCCAGACTCCCTGCAGAAGCAGTCCGGCGTGGGAGAACGCGGACTGTTTTGCCTCCACTCCGGCTGCATAAACAAGCCGGCATTGTGGACATCTGTCTCCGCGTGTATAATGGATGATATAGCTGAAGGCCATGCAAGACGGAGGGGCTGGGCGCCAGGAAGAGATAATCAACCTTCTTTTCAGTCGTGGGAAACGTGTGAGAAGCTTTAGTCACGATTAGATCTCATTTGAGCAAATCAGACACCGAGGATGCTGATGTGCAAAGAAGGAAGGTTTGGAAAACGCCTTTGATCTGGAATCTTTCAGAGACTTATCTGATGAAATGAAGCCTCGGCAGGAGGAAGGAGCTCCGCCTTCTGCTGCTCGTTCCTCTGAGGAAGACGTTGCAGATGAATCTGCAAGGCCT